>NC_061510.1:117437427-117526991 GCF_022539505.1 Lolium rigidum
ACCGTTTGAGAGGCGGCAGGGGATCGAAAGAAAAAGGCAAGTGACCAAATTTGAGGTGCCAAAAAAAACTCCAAGAAAAGAAAGTTTTATAGTACATAGAGGATGACATGCGGGTCCCATTTAGCAGCAGCGGTATCACCGTTTGAGAGGCGGCAGGGGATCGAAAGAAAAAGGTAAGTGACCAAATATGAGGTGCCAAAAATAATTCAAGAAAAGAAAGTTTTATAGTACATAGAGGATGACATGCGGGTCCCGAGTTAGCAGCAGCGGTATCACCGTTTGAGAGGCGGCAGGGGATCGAAAGAAAAAGGCAAGTGACCAAATTTGAGGTGCCAAAAAAAACTCCAAGAAAAGAAAGTTTTATAGTACATAGAGGATGACATGCGGGTCCCATTTAGCAGCAGCGGTATCACCGTTTGAGAGGCGGCAGGGGATCGAAAGAAAAAGGTAAGTGACCAAATATGAGGTGCCAAAAATAATTCAAGAAAAGAAAGTTTTATAGTGCATAGAGGATGACATGCGGGTCCCGAGTTAGCAGCAGCGGTATCACCGTTTGAGAGGCGGCAGGGGATCGAAAGAAAAAGGCAAGTGACCAAATTTGAGGTGCCAAAAAAAACTCCAAGAAAAGGAAGTTGATTAAACATAGAGGATGACATGCGGGTCCCATTTAGCAGCAGCGGTCTCAACGTTTCCAAGGCGGCAAGGGATCAAAAGAAAAAGGAAGTAGCCAGAAATCAGGGGGTCAAAAAAAATCCAAGAATAGAAAGAATTTTGGTTCATAGAGGATGACATGCGGGACCCATGATCCTGCATCGTAAACGGCTCGATCGGAGAACGTTGAACGAGATGGCGCGATCGAGAAAAAAACAATGCCAGAGAGGCTGCCATCTGGGCCCTACATCCCTCGGCGGTGCGGATTTGCGTTGACTCGGCCGGCGAACCCGAGATTTCGAGATGCACCACGTCCCGGGCCACCATACGCGACATTTTGGCCGCTTTCGTCGGGCTAGGTGGCCTCAAAAACGAGAAAAAAAAAGTTTTGACATGCACCACGGAGGGACCAAAAATCGTCGGCCATGCTACACCAGCAACCACGGCGCGACTTCAACTTCGTCGGCCATGGCAACTTTTCTTGTAGTGCAAGTTTTAATAAAAGTAATTGGTGTTGAGAAGTTGTGAACAAAATAATAAATAAACTAAACTAAATGAGACAGTGCGATCAATCAAAAAGTAACAAAAAATTAATAGGGGTAAAGCATTCTTGGGAGTTACGGATCAACCACTAGCCTAGGTATGATGATTAGGACTATTGAATTTTTCGTTTATATATGTGTATGTGTGGCAAGCCGCTTTAAATGCACCAAGAAGAACTGTTTCACGTCCCTAACCACTACCTTTTCCTATCGCATGCCCCGCATGTCCAGTAAATAATGGTTTCCACATGGTTATGATCATATGCACTGGCCCTTGCAATTATCCTATATACATGATTGACAAGGGCGGCTGATTATTATCACTTGTACGTTCATATAAAGCTAACCATGTGTGTTGTCGACTGCACAATATTTTACTAAAGGACTTTACAAGGGTTCTCATAACTATCACTTGTACGCTCATGTAAAGCCAACCATATACAACGATGATTCTTATCAACGTCCTTTAGAAAAATATTATGCAGTCGACAACACACAACATTATTGAAAAGAACCAACACACTTACATAATTATTAGACAACCAACAAACCTTATTTTATTTATAATTTCGCTAGGATTTCTCCATCTCCCAATAACAAATAAATCTACTCACACATGGAGACAAATAACATCATTATGAATCTATGAATGTAAAACGAGAGATTGAATGAATACAAGTATGAATCCAAACTCAAGGTCAAGAATTACAATGAGATGACGAATGGTGTTGATGATGGTGTAGATCGATGCCTTAGCATCCAATGATCCAAGGAGCGGTGGTGATGGATCCCCTTAGGCGAGTTCCCCCTCTAGATCCCTTTTCGGAGGTCAAGTTTTGTGGTAATTTGGTGTCTCTATGTCTCGCTTCTCAGATAAATCTTCACGGGGTGAATATATTTTACGAAGCGGCATCAACGCCAAGTGGCACGTTCAGGAGGTACGGTCGGCCCTAACCATCATTATTTCGTCTAGATATGGTCCCTTTTGCATTTGTTGCAAATCTCCCCCTTTATTTTTGAGATCCTGTAAAACAAATAAAATATATACGCGCCTGATGTCTACGCACGCTTCTATTCCTATAGACAGTGTTGGGCCTCCAAGAGCAGAGGTTTGTAGAACAGCAGCAAGTTTCTCTTAAGTGAATCACCCAAGGTTTATCGAACTCAGGGAGGTAGAGGTCAAAGATATCCCTCTCAAGCAACCCTGCAATTAAGATACAAGAAGTCTCTTGTGTCCCCAACACACCTAATACACTTGTCAGATGTATAGGTGCACTAGTTCGGCGAAGAGATAGTGAAATACAAGTAATATGGATGAGTATAAGTAGTAATTGCAATCTGAAATAAAGATGGCAGCAATCAAACATGTAACAGAACTTGTTGGAAACGGAGTTTCAATGCTTAGAAACAAGGCCTAGGGATCATACTTTCACTAGTGGACACTCTCAACAATGATCACATAAATAAATAACTTCTCTTCACTTGTGCTACTTTCAAACACTCTCTTGTTGGATAACAAACACCATTCATTGTGTAGGGCTATAAAAGCACACCTCAAGCCGGAGTAAACAAGCTCCACAACGTCCGAAGTTCATATTAAGGTAACCTCTAGAGTGCATAATAGACCGTTGCAATTTAGACTGAGTACTAACATAGCATACACACGGTCACCAATAGCTATGAAAGGGGGAATAGCTCGCATCAATACAATCATAGTAATAGTTAACTTCATAATCTGCAAGAGATTACAATCATAACCTACGCCAAGTACTACATGATGCACACACTGTCACGTTTACATCATGGAGGAGGAATAGACTACTTTAATAACATCACTAGAGTAGCACATAGATTAATAGTGATACAAAGCTCATGATCACATAAAGATCACATGGGAGAGAGAGATGAACCACATAGCTACCGGTAGAGCCCTCAGCCTCGGGGGAGAACTACTCCCTCCTCATCATGGGAGACAGCAATGGCGATGAAGATGGCGGTGGTGTCGATGGAGATGACTCCGGAGGCAATTCCCCGTCTCGACGGCGTGCCGGAACAGAGACTTCTGTCCCCCGAAACGGAGTTTCAGGATGGCGACGGCGCCCCTGGAGTCTTTCTGGAGTATGATTGATTGTTGTAGGGTTTTTACGTCGCGAGGGATTTTATAGGCGAAGAGGCGGCGCAAGGGGGTGCCTGGGGGGCCCACACCACACCTGGGCGCGCCCCCCTCCTAGGCCGCGCCGCCTTGTGGTCTGGAGGCCCTGGCCCTCCTCTCCGTCTCTCCTTCGGTGTTCCGGGTCCGTCTCGGTAAAATAGGAGGTTTGGCTTTTGTTTCGTCGAATTCCGAGAATGTTGCCCAAACAGCTTTTGTGAAACCAAAACAACAGAAAACAGGAACTGGCACCTTGGCATCTCGTTAATATGTTAGTTCCGGAAAATGCATCAAAACGATATAAAGTATGGATAAAACATGTAGATATTGTCACAACTAGCATGGAACATAAGAAATTATAGATACGTTGGAGACACATCAAGCATCCCCAAGCTTAGTTCCTACTCGCCCTCGAGTAGGTAAACGATAACAAGGATAATTTCTGAAGTGACATGCTACCAACATGATCTTGATCAATACTATTGTAAAGAATATGAGATGAATGAAGTGATTCAAAGCAATGTTAAAGATAATGACTAAACAACTGATCATATAGCAGAGACTTTTCATGAATAGTACTTTCAAGACAAGCATCAATAAGTCTTGCATAAGAGTTAACTCATAAAGCAATAGATCCTTAGTAGAAGGTTTTGAAGCAACACAAAGGAAGATATAAGTTTCAGCAGTTGCTTTCAACTTTCAACATGTATATCTCATGGATAATTGTCAATACAAAGTAATATGATGAATGCAAATAAGCAAGTATGTGAGAATCAATGCACACAGTTGACACAAGTGTTTGCTTCTAAGATAGAAAGAAGTAGGTAAACTGACTCAACATAAAGTAAAAGAAGGGGCCCTTCGCAGAGGGAAGCAGGGATTACTCTTGTGCTAGAGCTTTTTATTTTGAAAACATGGAAACAATTTTATGCATAAAACATCCTATAAGTTGCAAGCCTCATGCATCGAATACCAATAGTGCTCGCACCTTGTCCTAATTAGCTCGGATTTCCATGGATTATCATTGCATTACATATGTTTCAACCAAGTGTCACAAAGGGGTACCTCTATGTCGCCTGTACAAAGGTCCAAGGAGATAGATCGCATTTGATTTCTCGTTTTTGATAGATCTCACTTGAGGACATCCATACCGGGACAACATAGACAACAGATAATGGACTCCTCTTTAATGCTTAAGCATTCAACAACAGATAATATACTCATAAGAGATTGAGGATTAATGTCCAAACTGAAACTTCCACCATGATACATGGCTTTGGTTGGCGGCCCAATGTTCTTCTCTAACAATATGCATACTCAAACCATTTGATCATGATAAATCACCCTTACTTCGAGACAAGACGAACATGCATAGCAACTCACATGATATTGAACAAAGGTGTAACAGTTGATGGCGTCCCCAGAAACATGGTTACCGCTCAACAAGCAACTTATAAGAAATAAGATACATAAGCGACATATTCAATACCACAATAGTTTTTAAGCTATTTTCCCATGAGCTATATATTGCAAAGACAAGGAATGAAATTTTAAAGATAGCACGCAAGCAATTTACTTTGGAATGGCAGAGAAATACCACATAGTAGGTAGGTATGGTGGACACAAATGGCATAAGTTTTGGCTCAAGGTTTTGGATGCACGAGAAGCATTCCCTCTCGGTACAAGGCTTTGGCTAGCAAGGTTGTTTGAAGCAAACACAAGTATGAACCGGTACAGCAAAACTTACATAAGAACGTATTGCAAGCATTATAAGACTCTACACTGTCTTCCTTGTTGTTCAAACACTTTTATCAGAAAATATCTAGACTTTTAGAGAGACCAATCATGCAAACCAAATTTCAACAAGCTCTATGGTAGTTCTTCATTAATAGGTTTAAACTACATGATGCAAGAGCTTAAACATGATCTATTTGAGAGCTCAAAACAATTGCCAAGTATCAAATTATTCAAGATAATATACCAATTACCACATGAAGCATTTTCTGTTTCCACCCAAGTAACAATGAACGAAGCAGTTTCAACCTTTGCCATGAACATTAAAAGTAAAGCTAAGAACACCAGTGTTCATATGAACGAGCGGAGCGTGTCTCTCTCCCAAACAAAGAATGGTAGGATCCGATTTTATTCAAACAAAAACAAAAACAAAAACATACAGATGCTCCAAGTAAAGCACATAAGATGTGATGGAATAAAAATATAGTTTCACTAGAGGTGACCTGATAAGTTGTCGATGAAGAAGGGGATGCCTTGGGCACCCCCAAGCTTAGATGCTTGAGTCTTCTTGAAATATGCATGGATGAACCACGGGGGCATCCCCAAGCTTAGACTTTTCACTCTTCTTGATCATATTGTATCATCCTCCTCTCTTGATCCTTGAAAACTTCCTCCACACCAAACTCAAAACAATCTCATTAGAGAGTTAGTGCATAATCAAAAATTCACATATTAAGAGGTGACACAATCATTCTTAACACTTCTGGACATTGCTCAAAGCTACTGAAAGTTAATGGAATAAAGAAATCCATTCAACATAGCAAAAGAGGCAATGTGAAATAAAAGGCAAAATCTATCAAAACAGAACAGTCCGTAAAGACGAATTTTTTAGAGGCACTTAACATGCTCAGATGAGGAAGCTCAAATTGAATGAAAGTTGCGTACATATCTGTGGATCACTCATGAATTTTCGCTGATTTTTCTGAGTTACCTACAGAGAGACCTACTCAAATTCGTGGCAGCAAGAAATCTGTTTCTGCGCAGTAATCCAAATCTAGTGAATGGATCGTAGCGATCAAGAGGGGGGGGGGTGAATGGCGCTATGGCAAGTTTTAGTCTTTTTCAATTTTTAGTGCAACGGAAGATAAAGGTGATAGCTTTAGCGATGGTGGTGATCCTACAATGATCCTAGACAAGTACAACAAGCAAAGGAATCACACAAGATAATAAGAGTAAGGAGCGGGACAACCGGAGGGCGCGGAGACGAGCCGAGGTTTGTTTCCCGCAGTCCCGCAGTCACACAAGAGACTAGACGGCCACACCACAAAGGAAGGCCTCACCTTCTTCCTCGAGAGAGCTCCACGAAGGTGCTCCCCCTTCTCCACTAAGGCACCGGTCGAGGCGGTGATTCCTTCACAAGGTTGGGGCGAGCTCCACACCACAAGGAGGCTCCCAACAACCCATGGGGCTAGTACAACACCAAGCTAGCCTCCATGGATGCACTTTCTCCAATGTCCCACAATAGGAACCCTACCACCAAGATCCACTAAGGACTACCACGAATTGGTGAAATTTCTCTCGGTAGAGCGGTAGATCGGGGTCTCCTCCACCACTCCTCAAAGTATGAGCATGATTGATTGGGTAGGGAGGGAGAACCCCTCAATTTGAGCTCAGCAACAATGGAGGAGAGAGAGAGAGAGAAGAGCTAAATCGGGCTGGAGAAGAAGGGGCCTTTTTATAGGTCCCTCCAAATCCAACCGTTATGTGATGTTTTTGCCTAAGCGGTACTACCGCTTCTGGAAAGCGGTACTACCGCTCTGAGTTCGAATCCCCACAGAACTTGTCCACGTGGACACACTGCGGTACTACCGCTCGCGGTACCGCTCGAGGTACCGCAACAGGGTCCAAACCTTACTGGACTCGAAGCGGTACCGGAGCGGTACCACAGCGGTACTGCCGTAACGTGTTACGGTACTTGAGCGGTACCGTGGGCGGTACTACCGCTTGCAAGCGGTACTACCGCTCAAGGTACCGTAAAGGTACCGTAACCTGTTCTGTGGGACAATCTCATGTGCAATCCTCAGAGCGGTAGCTCAGGGCGGTACCAGTAGGGGTAGCGGTACTACCGCTCCTGGTACCGGTAGTACCGCTATGGCTAAAACAGCTTTTTCCTCTTTTCCTCTCCTACCATGTTACCTCACGACACACACACAAAACCAGAAAACCTAAGATCTACGCTTCAGTCTTCCGATCATAGTGTGTTCAGCGAGGCCACCGTACACCTACAAATCCATCAAAGACAATCTTTGTGCACGGTTAGAATTGTTCGAGTGTTGTTATCAAACACACAAAACAAGGGTTATAGATCTTGCTCTTACAATCTCCCCCTTTTTGGTGTTTGATGACAACACACGAATTTGCAATAATTCATATGATATTATGATAAGGTATTTGGTTTGCAAGAGTAGACGAAGCTCCCCCTAGATGTGTGCATATTTAGAATATGCATTTGTATACAAATGCACTCATCCTAGAGGGAAACTCCCCCTAGATTCTACAAACAAAGCATAAGTGCTAAGAAGAACATATGACAAGATCATATAGCACAAGCACACTATGGAGGCAAGTATAAGAGCATATAGGGGAGTTTGGGTGAAACTTTTCATACCTTTTCCTTGAGAAAACCCAAACTCATAATAATGAAAGCCTCCATCGAATTGTTGTAGCCAATCAAAGGATAAATAGTGAAGACCATTAAGCTACGAACGATTAAGTCTTAATACAAACCGGGGGATCGGGAGACCCACAAATAGAGTAGCAAGCACACATACGAATAAAGTTCCAAATAACTAGGGGAAGGTTTGATGCCAAGGCCGAAAGAACCAAAACGAAGCACCAAGCCCTTGGCATCCCCATGCAAATTCCCGTCCTAATAGATCAACTTCTCCCCCTTTGGCATCGAGACACCAAAAAGGGAGAAGGAGCATACTAACGCCCCAAGGGGATCACTCGTCATCATCATCTTCCTCGTCGTCGTCATCTTCATCCTCATTGCCTTCATCCTCAACATCTTCCTCCTCCTCATCGTCTTCATCATCGTCATCTCCATCTTGAGCAATACCCTTGCCGTGAGGTGGTGGAGAGGGACGAACAATGTGCTCGGGGATGGAGTCCTCGGAACTCGACCAAGTAAGCTTGGACTTCCACTCACCGGGAGGTGTGATATTGTCCTCGGAGCCCTCGGAGACAGGGATCTGCATATGCCTCATCATTGCCTTTTGGCGTTGGCGGATCTTCTTGTTGTCATGGTGAGCTTGATACATACTATCTTCAAGGTCCCTCTTGAAGCAAAAGGACTTCTTGAGGCGAGCGGTGAGCTTGGCGAAGAGGCCCTTGGTCTTGACGGAGTTGGGCACATAGTCGGAGTCATCACTATCGGCTTCGTCTTCATCCTTGTCCTTGGGAGCTCCCTTGCCGAACCTTGGAAGATCATGATTCTTGACAAGAGGACTCTTCTCCTTATGGACAGTGATGTTGGGCCGGCATTGCTCAAGAAGATCTCCACGGCCCGCTCGCTCCCACTTGAGACAAATGAGCCTCATGATGTAGGGAGCATATTGAGGAAGCTTGCGAAGAAATGCACAATCACGCATCTCATGTCAGATGTAGTCCATGACGTCCAGTTGCTTGCCGCGGCCCCTCATCTCATGAGTACGCACAAGAAGGTTCACAAGGAACCCATGCACTTCATCATGGTTGGTGTGCTTGGGGTTGATGGTACTGCGGTAGATGCGACTCATTATGTCATAGACAGGTAGGACGCCTTTGGTGCTCCCACACAACATCCTCCCTCGAATGTAGAGATCGGCCATTTTCTCCTTGGCCATTGGCTTGGCTTGGAGATGAATCCGAAAGGTGTTTGAGTCATCGTCGGGGAGCTCATAACCAATGCTTCTAGCAAACTCGTCCCACGTGGCCTCCATCACATGTTCCCTCGTCATCCACTTCAAGGAGCGGAAGCCTCCTTCCTCCTCAAGAAACACCACCGTGGCATAAAACTGGCATATCACCTCCTTGGAGAAATTGTGAGAGAAGGTCATCTGAGGTGTAAGTCCTTGTTCATCACATATCTCTAGCGCTTCTCCAAATTACTCGAGGTTGGAGTTGAGCTTGTCCATGCTGATGGAGTATTGGGGGCAACACTTGAACTCTTTGGCCCCATAGACCTCATTGTAGATCCTCTCTTGGTTGACATGATGAAAATAGTGATTGGGGCATTGAAGAGCATTTCTTGGAAGCAAATAAGGATTGGAACCTCGAACTTCCATGAATTGGCCTTTCTTGATGTCAATCATTGATTTTTGAGGGCCCCTTGCGCCCGCTGCTGCTTCCCTGTGTCGCTTGGTGGTTCTTGCCGGTACAATCTCCTCTTGCTCGTCTTCATCTCGATGACGACGAGAGGATGGCTTGACCTTGCCACCACGGGTCTTAGGTGCTCCTGTGAATAGCAAAGGTTTGGGAGGGAATAGGGGATAAGTGCACAAGTCACGAATTTAAGGATCACAGAGGACACTAACAAGAAACATTGGTGAACCTAGTCAGAGCGGTAGTACCGCAATCTCGAACCGGTAGTACCGCTTGGACCGGTAGTACCGCCCGTGAATGAGCGGTACTACCGCTCAAGCTCAGCACATCGAAATCAAGGTTGCGGACATGGCAAAGTAGTTCCTAGTGTTACACATTGTTGCTAGCTAGTATCCCCGCACATGTAGAGCTTCCAAGAGAGCTTTTCCACCATAAATCTCCATCAAACCCTAGCCTATGCATCTAGGGAGTTCAACACACCCTAGAGAGGGAGATTAGGGTCCATACCGGAGGACATGGCGTAAGAGGAGGTGAGGAAGCTTCTCCACGGAGGAGATCTGGTCGGCGGCAGCTGGAGGAGGAGATCGGGGCCGGTCTCCTCGAGGTCTTGAGGTTGGGGGCTCCTTTGGTTCGAGGTGGGCAGGAGTTTGTGATGATTTGGGGGGAAAAACGACCTGCCTGGTACCTCTAGTCAAAGAACGCAAGCGGTAGTACCGCTCGTAAAGCGGTAGTACCACTTACCGGTACTTACCCGGTACCTAGGGAGGTAGTACCGTTCTGGGGATAATGTTCAGTTTCGTCAGATAACTGCCCCAAAGCGGTAGTACCGGCCTGGGAGCGGTAGTACCGGCCTCCAAACTCAAAGACACTCAGATTTTGGTGTAGACTTGTGCTTTTAGACAGAGTTGGCTTGAGAGATAGATGATGGCTTAGGATTAGATGACGGAACTGTTAAGGTACTACCCAACCAAGCTTGCAAGAATCAAAGCAAGAAAAACCAAGCTTGGGTGAATCTCCCATGAAGGAACAAAGAGAAAAGAAGAAACGAAAGAAAACAACAACAACAAAACAAAAAACAAAACAAAAGAAAGACAAAAAGAACAAGAAAACTCCTCAAGGAGGAGGTTGGTGGCCGAAGCCACCGTGTAAGAGTTTGGTAGTGTGAGGTCGCGTAGAGACCTAGGACTCACGACTACAACTCAACATGAAGCTCAAAAGTCACTTAATTGACAATTAGCATATGCGTAGGGTTTCTTTATGCATTAGGGGGGAGGGATAGCTCAATAAATTTAAACCGCACTCCCCCTATGTTCATGCGTGCTTTACATCTAGACATATGGCACAAGAGTGGTATTACCCACTTTTGACACAATGTCCGGATGAGAAGCACAAAGGTAGAGAAGCAAACCTTGACGACTAACGGTAGAGAGTGAGACCATTGTCTTGTTGGACTCATTTGGGAAGAATTGAGACTTGGGGTTGCTATACCGTTGGACCCCCTCATATCTTGCTCTTGAGTATGTCTTGTACTTTGCTTGAATTATGAAGGAGTCTTGACGCTTTAGCACCCCGGCGAGAATGGACCAAAGGATAGATTCTTGTGAGGTCCCTTGATCTTCATCATGATTTGGGTCCTCGCCATGACCCCAATTGTTGTTGATGCCAAACTTGATGTTGTGGAAGAGATGATCTAGCACTTGGTTGTCTAATGGAAGAGGCTTGGCCTTGTGGTGTAGATGGCTCCACATAGGTGGAACTTCGTCCTTCCCCGGCACACATAGAAGGTAGCTTTTGAGATCGGCAAGTGCCAACACCCATCCTTCCTATGGTAACCGGGGGAATTGCATCTCCTTTCTCACAAGAAGCACTTCGCCTCCTCTAAAGAACTATCATATCCATCGAAAGGTCTCATCACTCAATACCACAAACCACACAATAGACTCATACTCCATCATCATGTTTGAGTGTCTTCTTAGGTTTGTTTGTCACTTCCGGCAACCCCATGATGTTAGGGTAAGAGTATGGCTAGGAGTATAAAGTGGATTTTTTCTTTTCCAATGAAGATATCCAAGATCTTGAGCACAAACTCCATTCCATTGTTGCTTCTTCTTGCACGGATTATGTCATAGAATTTGTATTGAAATTGTTTGAGAAACTTCATCATGGTTCATTTCCTTCAACACAATTCCTACAAAACACAATCTCTAGTCAAGGCTCCGATACCTTTAAGCTTGCTTGTATTGTCGTCCTGAGAATGGTAGAGATAAGTAGCTTGATGACAACAACGAATTCCTTGCTCCCGGTCATAAGACTTGTGGCTCTAAAACAACCACACCATAAGCACCACCTAGAGCAAGGTCCTTCATGGATCAAGACTTGGAAATAGGAGCCCATTTTACAATGGGCCCTATCTTGATGCTCCTCTTTATCTTGATCCACTTTCTTCTCTTCCCCTTTGGCTTTATAGCCGCTCCTTCTTCATTGCAAGAGATGTCATTGCCCTTATCTCTATTCTCAATGACTCCTTCCAAGTATTGCGTTTGAATTTGGAGTCTTTCAATTTTGGACTTCAAACGGTTGACTTCATGAACATGATCCGGATGGGAATGAGTGTTGTCGAATTCTTGAGCCTCTTTCTCCTTGTTCACCCGGAAATGTTCCAACAACGCTTCTTCTTGAAGGGAATTCATTGTCAAAAGTGAGCGCTTTTGTCTTTCCAAGGTGGCAATATCGTCTTCATGATTGCGACAAATATAGTCCTTGCTAGCCCGTTTATATTCCACCAAGGCTTCCTCATACATGGTCTTGATCACCATAAGCTTGTCATTTCTCCTCTTTAGAGTTGCAATTTCATCCTCATGATCACAACAAGTTTCCTTTCCTTTACTCAAGCGAAAGTACTCCATCAAGGACTCATTTTGTCTATCATTCACTTCAACTAGCTTGGCCTTGTGTCTCTTTAAAGTGGCAATCTCTTCTTCATGATCACAACATTGCACCTTCTCTTTGCTCAAACGATAGTATTCTTCCAAGGCCTCCTCTTGAGTTGAAATGACTTTCAAGAATTTGGCGTTGTGTCTTCTCAAGAAGCAAACTTCGTCAAGTAGCTTGTCACAACATGGATTGGGACCTTCATCTTCTTTACTAAAGGTTGCAACATCCTTTAGTGACCACTCATGGCTTTCTTCAAGATAAAGCTTCTTAACCTTGAGATCATCCACCCAACCAAGAGCGTAATCTCGGTCCTTGATAAGTTGGGAGATGAGAGAATTGTTGGAGTCCTCAAGAACAAGAGCACTAACTTCAAGAGACATACGCATGCACACTTCTTCCTCATAAGCTTGAGTGAGAGAGATAAGCTCTAATTCCTCCTTCTTCTCAAGCCTCTCCTTTTCCATCATATAGTCTTGATCTCCTAGCTCCAACAAAACCTTTGCCACTAAACAACAAGAAGAGTTGGTGATGAGGTTCTCATTTTGGGAGTTGAAAGGAGAGAGAGTGGAGATGGCAATGGCGGCCACTTCTCCCTCTTTTCCTTTGTCTTCAAGCTCATCACTTTCATTGGAGGAATACTTCTCACGTATAATGAAGGCTCTAGGCTTCTTGGTGGAGAAGATCTTGGTGTCGTCGTAGTTAGAGGAGAACTTGGAGGAGCCTTTGGAGAGATATCTAAGCTTGCTCTTACGAATAAGTTTTCCACCATTGTCTTCCCTTCTCTCATAGATACAATCCTCAACAAAGTGACTCTTGTTACCGCAATTGTAGCAAGAACTTCCCTTTTGTTCTTCTCTTGGGCTCTTGAAGGAGAGTTTAGTAGAGTCATGAGATGAGTATCTTCTTGGCCTTGAGCTTCGTGTCTTGTTTCCACTCCAAAAACTCTTGGCGGTGAGAGCCATGTGTTCATGATAGTTGACCTTGAGATCATCCGGACCCCACTCAATGGGATCCTCATCGCTTTCACTAGCTCCATGCTCCTTCATCTTCAATGCAAAGTTAGGCTTGCGGGTGTTGAGAGCACGAGCAACAAGATCTTCCGCATTCTTCTTAGATATGTCCAAGGCGATGACTTCACTAAGGACCTCATCGGATGTCATAGCACGGAATGAGGCATTTTGGCGGATGGCCGTCAACTTCACTTCCTCATAAGGGAGGAGAGCGTTGTAGAACTTGCGCTTGATCCAATGGTCATCCACAAACATTGCCCCAAGATCTTGCATTTGTACGGCAAGAGCGATGAGGCGCCGGTACATTTCTTCGGGGAACTCTCCTTCATTCATAACAAAGTTGTCGGCCATATTGTTCACTTCATCGAAACGAGAGCTTTGGATGCTTGCATTTCCGAGGAAGAGCTTGTCAAGTTTATCCCAAGCTTCCTTGGCGGTCTTGAGCGAGCGAATATGAGCGCGATCCTTGGGCGTGACGGCCATGTGAATCATGTTGATGGCGGTGGCGTTGAGTTGGTCATCTACCACTTCCCTTCTTGTCAAGTTCATTGGGTCTCGTGGAGAATATCCCTCCTCAATGATACGCCAAAGCTCGGTAGAAGCGCTGCGCACATGAGAACGCATTAAGAATTGCCAATTTTCAAAGCTATTAGATTCAAGAAGCGGTGGTGAACCATGAGACAAAATGCGAGGCATGGGTATTGGGACATTTACGGTGTAATCACTTGGTGGTGGCACTGCATGATTACCTCTTAATTGTCCCGCAACCGGAGATTCATCCTTCCCTTTTGATGAGGTGTCAATATCCTGAAGATCCTTTTCCCGAGGTGGATTTGTCGATTGCTGAACAAATCCAACGAGAGGAAGAGTGTTAACTTGTGGTGGGGGAACATTGACACCTCTCTTAGGATCTATGATGGGATTTGGTTTTGGAGTAATCAACTCCATCATCATAGCCTTCAATTGAGATACCATGGATGACTCCAATTTCTTGAGGTCATCCAAAGTAGCCGGAGTATTATCGGCAATTGATGATGGAGATGATTGCTCACCGGGAAGGACCCCATTCACGTCCACCTCTTGATTGGCCATTTCTTAGGCGATAAAGCCCTAGCAAGAAAACCTTGCTCTGATACCACTTGAATGGATCGTAGCGATCAAGAGGGGGGGGGTGAATGGCGCTACGGCAAGTTTTAGTCTTTTTCAATTTTTAGTGCAACGGAAGATAAAGGTGATAGCTTTAGCGATGGTGGTGATCCTACAATGATCCTAGACAAGTACAACAAGCAAAGGAATCACACAAGATAATAAGAGTAAGGAGCGGGACAACCGGAGGGCGCGGAGATGAGGCGAGGTTTGTTTCCCGCAGTTCCTTCCACAATAGGAAGTACGTCTGCGTTGAGGAGGTGCTAGTCTCACACAAGAGACTAGATGGCCACACCACAAAGGAAGGCCTCACCTTCTTCCTCGAGAGAGCTCCACGAAGGTGGTCCCCCTTCTCCACTACGGCACCAGTCGAGGCGGTGATTCCTTCACAAGGTTGGGGCGAGCTCCACACCACAAGGAGGCTCCCAACAACCCATGGGGCTAGTACAACACCAAGCTAGCCTCCATGGATGCACTTTCTCCAATGTCCCACAATAGGAACCCTACCACCAAGATCCACTAAGGACTACCACGAATTGGTGAAATTTCTCTCGGTAGAACGGTAGATCGGGGTCTCCTCCACCACTCCTCAAAGTATGATCAAGATTGATTGGGTAGGGAGGGAGATCCCCTCAATTTGAGCTCAGCAACAATGAAGGAGAGAGAGAGAAGAGCTAAATCGGGCTGGAGAAGAAGGGCCTTTTTATAGGTCCCTCCAAATCCTACCGTTATGTGCTGTTTTTGCCTAAGCGGTACTACCGCTTCTGGAAAGCGGTACTACCGCTCTGAGTTCGAATCCCCACAGAACTTGTCCACGTGGACACACTGCGGTACTACCGCTCGCGGTACCGCTCGAGGTACCGCAACAGGGTCCAAACCTTACTGGACTCGAAGCGGTACCGGAGCGGTACCACAGCGGTACTACCGTAACATGTTACGGTACTTGAGCGGTACCGTGGGCGGTACTACCGCTTGCAAGCGGTACTACCGCTCAAGGTACCGTAAAGGTACCGTAACCTGTTCTGTGGGACAATCTCATGTGCAATCCTCAGAGCGGTAGCTCAGGGCGGTACCAAGAGGGGTAGCGGTACTACCGCTCCTGGTACCGGTAGTACCGTTATGGCTAAAACAGCTTTTTCCTCTTTTCCTCTCCTACCATGTTACCTCACGACACACACACAAAACCAGAAAACCTAAGATCTACGCTTCAGTCTTCCGATCATAGTGTGTTCAGCGAGGCCACCGTACACCTACAAATCCATCAAAGACAATCTTTGTGCACGGTTAGAATTGTTCGAGTGCTGTTATCAAACACGCAAAACAAGGGTTATAGATCTTGCTCTTACATCTAGTATCAACCTTCTATCAAAGACTTTACTTGGCACAAAAATGCAATAAAATAAAGATAAGGAGAGGTTGCTACAATAGTAACAACTTCCAAGACACAACAAAACAGTAGCAAAATAAAAATATGGGTTATCTCCCAAGAAGTGCTTTCTTTATAGCCATTAAGATGGGCTCAGTAATTTTAATGATGCTCACATAAGGATGAGAGTTGAAGCAAAGAGAGCATCAAAAAGGAAGTATGAAAAAATTTAAGCCTAACCCACTTCCTATGAAAAGGAATCTTGTAAATAAACAAGTCATGTAAGCATAACGCAACAAGCATAGAAAGGCAACACAAGCGCGACTTCAAGATTCTCAACATAAAGAGGGGAAACTTAATATTATTAAGATGCATATAACCATGTTTCCCTCTCTCATAATAACTTTCAGTAGCATCATGAACAAACTCAACAATATAACCATCACTTAAAACATTCTTATCATGGTTCATATGCATAAAAGTATCATTAATTTTGGCATAAGAAGAATTCTTCTCATTAATAGTAATTGGAGCAGGATCATTATCAAGAATTTGAACATGATAAACAAGTTGCATACTAAGGGAATGGTTTTTGGCAATCCCATCATAACTATTACAAGTTTCATAAGGATAATTATAACCTTTGTCATAGCATTCTTTATAATAATTGTCAAAGATTGGAGGCATAGTGTCATCATAAGAAATAGAATAGTTATCTGATACGTCTCAAACGTATCTATAATTTCTTATGTTCCATGCTAGTTTTATGATAATACTCACATGTTTTATACACATTTACATCATTATTATGCATTTTCCGGCACTAACGTATTAACGAGATGCCGAAGCGCCAGCCTCTGTTTTGTGCTCGTTTTTGGTTTCGAAATCCTACACGAGAAATATTCTCGGAATTGGACGAAACGAACGCCCAGGGTCTTATTTTTCCACGGAGCTTCCAAAACACCGAAGGAGATAAGAAGTGGGGCCACGAGGTGGCGACACCACAAGGCGGCGCGGCCAAGGGGGGGCCGCGCCGCCCTATGGTGTGGGCCCCTCGCGAGCCTCCCGACTCTGCCCTTCCGCCTACTTATACTCTCCTTCGCGAAAACCCTATGACCGAGAGCCACGATACGGATAAAGTTCCAGAGACGCCGCCGCCGCCAATACCATCTCGGGGGATTCAGGAGATCGCCTCCGGCACCCTGCCGGAGAGGGGAATCATCTCCCGGAGGACTCTCCATCACCATGATCGCCTCCGGACTGATGTGTGAGTAGTTCATCCTTGGACTATGGGTCCATAGCAGTAGCTAGATGGTTGTCTTCTCCTCATTGTGCTATCATGTTAGATCTTGTGAGCTGCCTATCATGATCAAGATCATCCATTTGTAATTCTACATGTTGTGTTTGTTGGGATCCGATGAATATGGAATACAATGTCAAGTTGATTATTGATCTATCATATATGTGTTGTTTATGTTCTTGCATTCTCTCCGTTGCTAGTAGAGGCTCTGGCCAAGTTGATACTTGTGACTCCAAGAGGGAGTATTTATGCTCGATAGTGGGTTCATGCCTCCATTGAATCCGGGACAGATGACGGAAAGTTCTAAGGTTGTGGATGTGCTGTTGCCACTAGGGATAAAACATCAATGCTTTGTCTAAGGATATTTGTGTTGATTACATTACGCACCATACTTAATGCAATTGTATGTTGTTTGCAACTTAATACTGGAAGGGGTGCGGATGCTAACCCGAAGGTGGACTTTTTAGGTATAGATGCATGCTGGATAGAGGTCTATGTACTTTGTCGTAATGCCCTGATTAAATCTCATATTAGTCATCGTGATATGTATGTGCATTGTTATGCGCTCTCTATTTGTCAATTGCCCAACTGTAATTTGTTCACCCAACATGCTATTTCTTATTGGAGAGACACCACTAGTGAACTGTGGACCCCGGTCCATTCTTTTACATCTGAAATACAATCTACTGCAAACTCTGTTCTATGTTGTTCTTCGCAAACAAACATCATTTTCCACACCATACATTTAATCCTTTGTTTACAGCAAGCCGGTGAGATTGACAACCTCACTGTTAAGTTGGGCAAAGTATTTTGATTGTGTTGTGCAGGTTCCACGTTGGCGCCGGAATCCCTGGTGTTGCGCCGCACTACACTCCTCCACCAACAATCTTCACGTGGCCTTCATCTCCTACTGGTTCGATAACCTTGGTTTCTTTCTGAGGGAAAACTTACTACTGTGCGCATCACACCTTCCTCTTGAGGTTCCCAACGGACGTGTGCATCACGCGCCATCAAGACTGTTTTCTGGCGCCGTTGCCGGGGAGATCAAGACACGCTACAAGGGGAGTCTCCCACATCCAATCTCTTTACTTTGTTTTTGTCTTGCTTTACTTTACTTTATTTACTGCTTTGTTTGCTTTCTCTATATCAAAAATACAAAAAAAAAATTAGTTACTTGCTTTATTTTATTTACTGTCTTGTTTGCGTTCTTTATATCGAAAACACAAAAAAATTAGTTACTTGCATTTACTTTATTTAGTTTGCTTTATTTACTATTGCTAAAAATGAGTAATCCTGAAGTTGAAGTTCGTTCGTTTAAGCAACAAGGGGGAGAATGTTTTAAAGATGCTTGGTACAGAATTAGTGATGCTCATCATAGGTGCACTAAGAAACACTCCACTATCATCCTACTTAGGAACTTTTATGTTGGTATCTCTAGCTGGAATAGGTATGTTCTTGATACTCTTGCGGGAGGTAATTTCCTAGGCACTCCTGCTTTAGAAGCCAGTTGCATTATTGAGAGTCTAGTTGGAATACCACCTGTTAATGAAGCTAAAATTGAAATCTCTCTTGAAGATGTCATGAAAAAGTTGGAGGCCATAGAGAAAAATCTTCCAAGTGTTGAGACTAAATTGGGAATATTACTTGATAACACTGATAAACTTGATAAAACTCTAAGTGGAATTAATGAGAGAATTGCCATTTTAGAAACTTGTGCTACTCATGATAATCAAACCCATAGGATTAGTGAACTTGAAGAAGCTATGGGAACCTTGGGTTCAACTTTTTCTTCTCTTAAGTTTAAGGAGAAAGCTTATGTGGGTAAGGAGCAAAAGTTCATGTATGTCTCTAAGGTGCCTAAGCCAAAAAAACTATTATAGGCCTAAAATTGACAAAGCCCTTAGTACCACTATGGATGAGGGAGCATCTAAGATACCTATTGTGACAAATTGTGAAAGTTATGATGTTGATGCTTCATCTCTCAATAATACTTGATTCACACTTTCTGCGCCTAGCTGAAAGGCGTTAAAGAAAAGCGCTTATGGGAGACAACCCATTATTTTACTTCTGCACTTTTGTTTTATATTTGAGTCTTGGAAGTTGTTACTAATGTAGCAACCTCTCCTTATCTTTATTTTATTGCATTGTTGTGACAAGTAAAGTCTTTGATAGTAAGGTTAATACTAGATTTGGATTACTGCGCAGAAACAGATTTCTTGCTGTCACGGATTTGAGTAGAACTCCATGTAGGTAAATCAGAAAAATCTGCCAATTTACGTGTGTGATCCTCAGATATGTACGTAACTTTCATTCAATTTGAGCTTTTTCATCTGAGCAAGTTAAGTGCCCCTGAAAAATCCGTCTTTACGGACTGTTCTGTTTTGACAGATTCTGCCTTTTATTTCGCATTGCCTCTTTTGCTATGTTGAATGGATTTCTTTTGCTATGTGCAATGTCCAGAAGTGTTAAGAATGATTATGTCACCTCTGAATATGTGAATTTTTGATTATGCACTAACCCTCTAATGAGTTTGTTTTGAGTTTGGTGTGGAGGAAGTTTTCAAGGGTCAAGAGAGGAGGATGATACAATATGATCAAGAAGGGTGAAAAGTCTAAGCTTGGGGATGCCCCCGTGGTTCATCCCTGCATATTTCAAGAAGACTCAAGCATCTAAGCTTGGGGATTCCCAAGACATCCCCTTCTTCATCGACAACTTATCGGGTCACCTCTAGTGAAACTATATTTTTATTCCGTCACATCTTATGTGCTTTACTTGGAGCGTCTGTATGTTTTTGTTTTTTTTTGTTTGAATAAAATCGGATCCTAGCATTCTTTATGTGGGAGAGAGACACGCTCCGCTCGTTCATATGAACACTGGTTTTGTTAGCTTTACTTTTAATGTTCATGGCGAAGGTTGAAACTGCTTCGTTCATTGTTATATGGTTGGAAACAGAAAATGCTTCATGTGGTAATTGGTATATTATCTTGAATAATTTGATACTTGGCAATTGTTGTGCTCAAATAGATCATGTTTAAGCTCTTGCATCATGTACTTTGTACCTATTAATGAAGAACTACCATAGAGCTTGTTGAAATTTGGTTTGCATGATTGGTCTCTCTAAAGTCTAGATATTTTCTCGGTGAAGTGTTTGAACAACAAGGAGATAGTGTAGAGTCTTATAATGCTTGCAATATGTTCTTATGTAAGTTTTGCTGTACCAGTTCATACTTGTGTTTGCTTCAAACAACCTTGCTAGCCAAAGCCTTGTACCGAGAGGGAATACTTCTCGTGCATCCAAATCCTTGAGCCAAAAACTATGCCATTTGTGTCCACCATACCCACCTACTACGTGGTATTTCTCTGCCATTCCAAAGTAAATTACTTGAGTGCTACCTTTAAAATTTCATTCCTTGTCTTTGCAATACATAGCTCATGGGAAAATAGCCTTAAAAACTATTGTGGTATTGAATATGTAGCTTATGTGTCTTATTTCTTATAAGTTGCTTGTTGAGCGGTAACCATGTTTCGGGGATGCCATCAACTATTACACCTTTGTTGAATATCATGTGAGTTGCTATGCATGTTCGTCTTGTCCGAAGTAAGGGTGATTTATCATGATCAAATGGTTTGAGTATGCATATTGTTAGAGAAGAACACTGGGCCGCTAACTAAAGCCATGAATCATGGTGGAAGTTTCAGCTTTGGACATTAATCCTCAAATCTCTTATGAGAATATTATCTCGTTGATGAATGCTTAAGCATTAAAGAGGAGTCCATTATCTCGTTGTCTATGTTGTCCCGGTATGGATGTCCTAAGTTGAGATCTATCAAAAACGAGAAATCAAATGCGATCTATCTCATTGGACCTTTGTACAGGTGACATAGAGGTACCCCTTTGTGACACTTGGTTGAAACATATGTTATGCAATGATAATCCATGAAAATCCAAGCTAATTAGGACAAGGTGCGAGCACTATTGGTACTCGATGCATGAGGCTTGCAACTTATAGGACATCTTATGCATAGTACATATGAATTATTACTACCGTTGACAAAATTGTTTCTATGTTTTCAAAATAAAAAGCTCTAGCACAAAAACAGTAATCCATGCTTCCCTCTGCGAAGGGCCCATTCTTTTACTTTATGTTGAGTCAGTTTACCTACTTCTTTCTATCTTAGGAGCAAACACTTGTGTCAACTGTGTGCATTGATTCCTACATACTTGCTTATTTGCATTCATCATATTACTTTGTGTTGACAATTATCCATGAGATATATCCATGAGATAAACATGTTGAAGTTGAAAGCTACCGCTGAAACTTGTATCTTCCTTTGTGTTGCTTCAAAACTTTCTACTAAGAATTTATTGCTTTATGAGTTAACTCCTGTGCAAGTCTTACTGATGCTTGTCTTGAAAGTACTATTCATGAAAAGTCTTTGCTATATGATTCAGTTGTTTAAGTCATTGTCTTTACCATTGCTTCGAATCACTTCATTCATCTCATATGCTTTACAATAGTATTGATCAAGATTATGATATCATGTCACTTCAGAAATTATCCTTGTTATCGTTTACCTACTTGAGGGCGAGTAGGAACTAAGTTTGGGGATGCTTGATACGTCTCAAACGTATCTATAATTTCTTATGTTCCATGCTAGTTTTATGATAATACTCACATGTTTTATACACACTTTACATCATTATTATGCATTTTCCGGCACTAACCTATTAACGAGATGCCGAAGCGCCAATTCCTGTTTTGTGCTGTTTTTGGTTTCAGAAATCCTACACAGGAAATATTCTCGGAATTGGACGAAACGAACGCCCAGGGTCTTATTTTTCCATGGAGCTTCCAGAAGACCGAAGGAGATAAGAAGTGGGGCCACGAGGTGGCGACACCACAAGGCGGCGCGGCCAAGGGGGGCCCGTGCCGCCCTATGGTGTGGGCCCCTCGCGAGCCTCCCGACTCTGCCCTTCCGCCTACTTATACTCTCTGTCGTGAAAACCCTATGACCGAGAGCCACGATACGGAAAAAGTTCCAGAGACGCCGCCGCCACCAATCCCATCTCGGGAGATTCAGGAGATCACCTCCGGCACCCTGCCGGAGAGGGGAATCATCTCTCGGAGGACTCTCAATCACCATGATCGCCTCCGGACTGATGTGTGAGTAGTTCATCCTTGGACTATGGGTCCATAGCAGTAGCTAGATGGTTGTCTTCTCCTCATTGTGCTATCATGTTAGATCTTGTGAGCTGCCTATCATGATAAGATCGTCTATTTGTAATGCTACATGTTGTGTTTGTTGGGATCCGATGAATATGGAATACAATGTCAAGTTGATTATTGATCTATCATATATGTGTTGTTTATGTTCTTGCATTCTCTCCGTTGCTAGTAGAGGCTCTGGCCAAGTTGATACTTGTGACTCCAAGAGGGAGTATTTATGCTCGATAGTGGGTTCATGCCTCCATTGAATCTCGGGACAAGTGATGTAAAGTTCTAAGGTTGTGGATGTGTTGTTGCCACTAGGGATAAAACATCAATGCTTTGTCTAAGGATATTTGTGTTGATTACATTACGCACCATACTTAATGCAATTGTCTCGTTGTTTGCAACTTAATACTGGAAGGGGTGCGGATGCTAACCCGAAGGTGGACTTTTTAGGCATAGATGCATGCCGGATAGCGGTCTATGTACTTTGTCGTAATGCCCCGATTAAATCTCATATTAGTCATCGTGATATGTATGTGCATTGTTATGCCCTCTCTATTTGTCAATTGCCCAACCGTAATTTGTTCACCCAACATGCTATTTCTTATTGGAGAGACACCACTAGTGAACTGTGGACCCCGGTCCATTCTTTTACATCTGAAATACAATCTACTGCAAACTCTCTTCTCTGTTGTTCTTCGCAAACAAACATCATTTTCCACACCATACGTTTAATTCTTTGTTTACAGCAAGCCGGTGAGATTGACAACCTCACTGTTAAGTTGGGGCAAAGTATTTTGATTGTGTT
This sequence comes from Lolium rigidum, assembly GCF_022539505.1. NCBI lineage: Eukaryota > Viridiplantae > Streptophyta > Magnoliopsida > Poales > Poaceae > Lolium > Lolium rigidum. The sequence goes on from NC_061510.1 coordinate 117,460,646, forward strand.
GTGCGGGTTCCACGTTGGCGCCGGAATCTCTGGTGTTGCGCCGCACTACACTCCTCCACCAACAACCTTCACGTGGCCTTCATCTCCTACTGGTTCGATAACCTTGGTTTCTTTCTGAGGGAAAACTTACTGATGTGTGCATCACACCTTCCTCTTGGGGTTCCCAACGGACGTGTGCATCACGCGCCATCATTATCTTCCACAGTATGTTCATCTGTAACCATACCATCATTGTTACTAGAAGGAGATGTATCAAACATATAATCATCAGTAGCAAAAGGATTTTCAAACACCTCATGCCCAAGCTTAGAGCTTTCTATATCATTATGGGAGGAAGCATGGATAGTACTGATACTATGGCAATTATTAACATCATAATTTTCAGAATTAGTTTCCCAGGAGATTTTCAATATCAAAAGTAGTGTGCTCTTCTAAATCATGATCACTAATGTAGGTAAAGGGCATAGGAAGATCATTGTACTCAGATTCATTATCATAATAATCATTAGGAGCAACATACTTACGGTTACCTATCGTTATCTCATACACGCGGGGATATGTCGTTACCTCTTTCTTTTTATTCCCCCTCTTCTTCTTCTTCTTCGTTCCCTTCTTCTTGTTCCCTTCTTTAGGAGGAAGAGGCTTGAAGTGAGGCTTCTCCACATAACCTGATTTATTTCCAGAAACAATAGAAGAAACTTGGGAGGGTTCCTCCTTTTCATTAATAAGTTCAAAACACACAACGGTCCTATCATATTTTGGCAAAGTGTCATCTTCTAAAATATTTTGTATGTAAGTATTTGTATGGCAATTATTAATGCAATAAGAAAGACACCCATTCAGGACACTATTAATATCAAGATCACTCATATGTAACAAAGAAATTTTTCTTGATAACTCTTCACACCCCAAAAATAAAGTAAGTTCATCATGCTGATTAGGAAGGATTTCATCATCACAATACAAATTTGCAGCACTCATGGGGTTTGATTTATCATTGTAGGAGCATTGAAAATTAAAATGACCCACTCTATGGCAAAGTTCACAAATAAAAGGATAGAGGGCACAAACTTTTTCACCAAGATCATCTAGAGCCCTAAACCACTTTCTTGTTTTTTTCATTCCTATGATGGATACAATATTCATCTTCGATTTGATTAATTCCACAAGGTCTATGCATTCCACAAAAATTAACATGCTTATAAGAAATAGTATTTTCAGATGTTTGGGCATGTTTATTGCAATCATTAACAACAATTTCATTTTCCATGCAAGTGTCTTTGAAAGGTTCATGAGACATGTACCAATTTTCTTTAGGAACATTAATATGAGAAGCAAAAGCTCTATAGAAATCGACCATAATTTGAGGATCAAGACCATATTTAGCACCAAGCTCTTGAAAATCAACAGTTTTAATGAAAGACTTAATGCATTCATATTCATAGTTTATACCGGATTCTTTACCTTTGTCGTTCTCCCAATCTTCAGCATTCTCCTGAATCCGATCAAGAAGGTCCCATTTAAACTCTTCTTTATTGCGCGTGAATGATCCGGAACAAGTAGTATCCAGCAAGGTTTTGTCTTGAAAAGAAAGTCTTGCATAGAAATTATCAATGATGATATTACCAGGAAGCTCATGAATGGGGCATTTGAGCATTAAAGACTTCAATCTCCCCCATGCTTGGGCGATACTCTCTCCATCATGAGACCAGAAATTATATATGCGGTTTCGGTCTTTGTGAATTTCACTTGGAGGATAGAATTTAGAATAAAATAGAGGCATAATATCCTCCCAATCAAGAGAATGCCTATTCTTCAGCAATTTATACCAATGCGCCGCTTTACCAGACAGCGGACATAGAGAATAGTTTCTTCCTCACTTCATCCATAGAGATACCCGCACACTTGAATAGCCCGCATAATTCATGCAAAAACAATAAATGATCTCCGGGATGGACAGTTCCATCCCCTTCATAGCGGTTATCCATAACACGTTCAATAATTTTCATGGGTATCTTGAAAGGAATACTTTCGGTAGGTGGATTTAAAATATCACAAGCATCATTAGAGTTATCGCATATGGGAGATAAAGTATTATCGGAGCAAATTTTCTCCCCTAAAGATGGGAAGCTAAAAAGATCATAAAAACTAGCTTCCCCAAGCTTAGAATTTTCCATAACATTAGCAGTTATTGCGTTCATACTAATAACATTGCTACTAGCATGCAAATAAGGTTCCATAGGTTTTTTAATTTTCGCATCAAACAATTCATGTCTTAACTCAGGAAATAGATTAAAAAGCTCACTGTTATTTTCCATTACGCCTAACTAGTGAAAAAAATAAAAACAAGAAACAAAAAGATGCAATTGCAGGATCTAAAGGAAATAGCTTCGAGCACTCACACACCGGCAACAGTGCTAGGAAATAGCTTAGTAGTCGGAGGATGTGAATACCTTTTACCTTACCTCCCCGGCAACGGCGCCATAAAATAGCTTGATGTCTACGCACGCTTCTATTCCCGTAGACAGTGTTGGGCCTCCAAGAGCGAGAGGTTTGTAGAACAGCAGACAAGTTTCCCTTAAGTGAATCACCCAAGGTTTATCGAACTCGTGGAGGTAGAGGTCAAAGATATCCCTCTCAAGCAACCCCGCAATTAAGATACAAGAAGTCTCTTGTGTCCCCAACACACCTAATACACTTGTCAGATTTATAGGTGCACTAGTTCGGCGAAGAGATAGTGAAATACAAGTAATATGGATGAGTATAAGTAGTAATTGCAATCTGAAATAAAGATGACAGCAAGCAAACATGTAACAGAACTTGTTGAAAACGGAGTTTCAATGCTTAGAAACAAGGCCTAGGGATCATACTTTCACTAGTGGACACTCTCAACAATGATCACATAAATAAATAACTTCTCTTCACTTGTGCTACTTTCAAACACTCTCTTGTTGGATAACAAACACCATTCATTGTGTAGGGCTATAAAAGCACACCTCAAGCCGGAGTAAACAAGCTCCACAACGTCCGAGTTCATATTAAGGTAACCTCTAGAGTGCATAATAGACCGTTGCAATTTAGACCGAGTACTAACATAGCATACACACTGTCACCAATAGCTATTAAAGGGGGAATAGATCGCATCAATACTATCATAGTAATAGTTAACTTCATAATCTGCAAGAGATTACAATCATAACCTACGCCAAGTACTACATGATGCACACACTCGTCACCTTTACATCATGGAGGAGGAATAGACTACTTTAATAACATCACTAGAGTAGCACATAGATTAATAGTGATACAAAGCTCATGATCACATAAAGATCACATGGGGAGAGAGATGAACCACATAGCTACCGGTAGAGCCCTCAGCCTCGGGGGAGAACTACTCCCTCCTCATCATGGGAGACAGCAATGGCGATGAAGATGGCGGTGGTGTCGATGGAGATGACTCCGGGGGCAATTCCCCATCCCGACGGCGTGCCGGAACAGAGACTTCTGTCCCCCGAAACGGAGTTTCGCGATGGCGGCGGCGCCCCTGGAGTCTTTCTGGAGATGATTGATTGTTGTAGGGTTTTTACGTCGCGAGGGATTTTATAGGTGAAGAGGCGGCGCAAGGGGTGCCTGGGGTGCCCACACCACACCTGGGCGCGCCCCCCTCCTAGGCCGCACCGCCTTGTGGTCTGGAGGCCCTGGCCCTCCTCTCCGTCTCTCCTTCGGTGTTCCGGGTCCGTCTCGGTAAAATACGAGGTTTGCCTTTTGTTTCGTCGAATTCCGAGAATGTTGCCCGAACAGCTTTTCTGGAACCAAAAACAGCAGTAAAACGAGAACTGGCACCTTGGCATCTCGTTAATAGGTTAGTTCCGGAAAATGCATCAAAACGATATAAAGTATGGATAAAACATGTAGATATTGTCATAAAACTAGCATGGAACATAAGAAATTATAGATACGTTGGAGACGTATCAGCGCCAAAGCGGTAAAATACGAAAATCCTAATGCTACTTAGGCATTTATATGATGCCCTACTGGTACTGGGCCGATAGTTGGCCCGGTAGTACCACACCTTTTTCTTTTTCTTTTTCTGCGATACAGAAACCTCGATATCTTGAGCTAGGAAACTCGGAATGGAGCGAAAGCAACTCTGCTGGACGACGAGAGCTACTTCCACACAAGGTGAAAACATGGAAATGAGTGGAGGATGATTTTCTTATGAATTTAGAGGTGCAACCTCTCAATACGGTAAACCGGGAAAAATCATCCAACTCGAACACGCAACATGAGATGCATCTAGAATATGTTTCCGATGAGTTAGAGCTTGTCATGAGAATGAACACAAGCTCTAAAATATCTCATAGATAAGAACCAACAACAACCAAGAAACACGATGCAATGCATGCAATGTTTGAGCTCTCTCCAATGATGCGCCCAACTATCATATCGAGCACAAACCTTGTCCTTGCGCATTCCACTGGAGCCGGCAAGCTCCGTCTCCATCTCTCTTAGACAATGTACATGCCACCATATTCATCCGACATACACACCACCATATTCATCCATCTTCTACACTGTCTTCATCCCTCTTCATCTTCTACACCATCTTCATCTGTTTTCTTCATTGCACTTGATCTTCTTCATCTTGCAACCTTGAGACCAACATATGGCTCAAGCATTTCCTATGGACACAACCTATAAGATAACCTCACGGCAACCATTAGTCAATAGGGATTGTCATCAATTACCAAAACCACACATCAGGGATCCATGTCCTTTCAACAGGAAAACCATGTTTCGTGTATTTTCACTTTTAGAGACCTATACGGAGTCAAATTGAGCTGAGCTTTTTGGAGCATCACTTTTTCATCAGGAGAAGCAGCATGGGCCCTATAAGCTCACCTGGAGAGGCCTAAGGGCCAAAAGAGACCAGGTGGCGTGGCCAGGAAGTTAGGACGTGCCACCCTCCCCCCTCTTTCATCCGTCGACTACCCGTTTGCCCTGATTCTTTCACGAACCGATTTATTTTTCCCTAAAAATGGCTATATATATGACCCCGAAGAGTTCTCGGGAGGGGAGCACCGCACAAACACAGAAACACAAAAACGAAGGCTGCTGCGGAGAAGATTGGAGGGGAAAACTCCGTCGGGATCACCGCCGGAGGGATCTCCACCTTCTCCAACGTCTTCATCATCATCACCATGAACAAGAGGGAGTAGTCCACCTCTGGACTACGGGTTTGTGGTAATAGCTTGATCTATTTCTCTCATGTTCTTCATAGTTCTTAGTTCCATATGAGCTACATATCATGATTATGGTCATATTTGTAATACCTATATGGTGGATCATTATTCTAAATCTGATCTTATTATATGGTGAGATGTATTGATAGATGCATATTATATACCCTATTCTTAAGTTTATGCTCTGATCCAACATCTATGCAAGAGCGTGTGTGTGGTGATGTGTGTGTTAGATGGAGTAGCATGGTTTTAGTGATTGGATAGTGACAATATGTTCAAGATCTTTTGTGGCTTTGCCTTTCTTTTTCTACCTCATTAGGGATAAAGTGAATGCATGTGCTATGTTCATCATGTGACAGTAATGATGATCTTGTTTGTTAGAGGTACCATATTTGATATTCAAACTTCATGCCAAAGTACTTATTGTTATGCCATGTTAATTCTGAGTACAAGATTGATGAAGTTTCTTTCTTGTGGAGTATAAGAGAGGTGTGTTGCATCATCTCTATGTTAGAACGTGATGCCCATATTAATTCTGATCTTACATATAATATTATTTGTACCTTCATATCTCATTGATGAATTGCTTTTTGTCCACCACAACTTTAAAAGAGAATAGTCAAATAAACCCGTGAACCCCGGTCCACCTTTTATCATAAGAAACACCTTTATATTGCTTTTACCATTGTTTTCTATTTTCTGCATTATTTTAATCTGAAAATACAAAAATATTTATTTTTCTCATTTGCATCTAAAACACTAAAAACAATCAACCTCTTTACAGTTTTTACTTAGTTATTTTATCTAGTTTAGTTTTTACTTATTTTATTTCTACTTGTGGTATTTGCTTACACGAACCTTGTGCTTGACAACCACACGGTGGAGTTGGGGACACAAGGCATTTACTTTGCCTGAAAAATTGTTGGAAGAAGAGAGAAGAGGATACTCTTTCATCCAGTTCCCCGAGAGTTCGATATAAACCCTCGAGTCACCCTTGTGAGGAAAATATTCTGCTGACACAACACTCTGCACTTGGAGTCCCAACGTCATCAGTTGCATGTTTGTGATTGGTACTTTGTCATTATTTGGTGGAGATATTATACTTTCAGATTATGTTGTAATCATTATAACTCTGGTCCATATCATGTTTGACACTTGTGAGTAGTTCCTCATGTTTCTGAGGGTATAGGATTATCTAGCTATGATTTTATATGATGTGCAATGAGTATTTGGTCAAGTTTTTATGTTCTATGTTGTTCTATGATGGTTTTATGCGAACGCAGACTGCATATTACTTCATCTATATGGGCTCATAGGGCTACACTGTAATGTAATGAATGAGTGTTGGAAGGGACGGAATGATAGAAACCGTTTTCCAATACTTTGAGTTGCATTAGAGGGGGTTTATGTCGGGGACCAATGATCTAATTGCTATGGTGGAACATTTATGTCTTAATGATTCCTATACTTACACATGAGAATGGCTCTAGGACCCATCATAAGAGGTGCATTTGCTCATATCTATGCTTGCACTTAATTTAGGCTCCACCCCTAAGGGAATGAAACTTGAAAAAATATTTACCATGTTGTGTAGAACTCTTAATGCTATTGAATCCACGCCGCCTCGGGAACACTTATCTCATATAAGCACACACACTTAAGCTTGTCCTCTTGCTGCATAGAGGATTGGGCGTTCTCTCATTGAGAGCATTTACATATTAATATTTACTTTCTGTATTTTATTTTATTGCAAACTATACGTCCAAAATACCAAAACTGCTGCAATTTTATTATTGTTTACTTGTCAAATCCCCTAACCAATACCTTCAGCTCTTCGTGGTTTTGATAACCTGTCTTATTGAAAAGTACTACAATTGATCTCCTACACTTGAGAGCCAACATATTCCTTGCAACAACATATGGATATTTATTCAACTGCAACGTCAAACAAAAATAAAATGGAGAAATTATTTTTAACTTATGTTCCATATCTTAAACTAAATCAATGTTCCTACCATGATTCTCATGGTATATGTTCAACTCAATTTTAAAATTCATGACAAGGTGATCAACACTAGTCTTACACTTAATCTATTTTTCTCTATTCCCATCCATCTACATCAAACCCTAGCGAAGGGAGAAGTCTATACATATCACAGAAATAAGATCAACTCGATCTTGTGCTAAAACCCTAAGATAAGATCCATCTCACTTTGGAGTGGTGAGATAATCCAGTATTAAATAAAATAAAATCATATCCGTGAATTGAAGAAGTAAAGAAGTAAACATTTGAAGCTAAGCTAATTAAGTGGATCCTAAGACTATCTACTAAAGCAACCTTGTGAGTAGGGCTGGACAAAAAGCTCGAAGCTCGGGGAGTTAAATGAGTGCTCGTTTGCTCGACTCGTTTGTGCTCGGCTCATTTTGTTAACGAGCCGAGCTGAGCAGCAGTTTTTGCTCGTTAAGGTTAACAAGCTAAACAATCGAGCCGACTATGTTCGTGAGCTACTCGTTAAGTTCGATAACAAGCTAGGCTTCACCAGTTTTGACAGCGAGTCACCTTAGTTATCTCAAATTTTGGCAGGAAGAGGCCAAGCAAAATAGTCCTCTTTAACCATGCTTGAAACTTCTACAATAGGATCTGAAAACCAATGCTTCCGCTCTTCCTCACCACGTAATGCACACATGTTTGCTTTGCATTGCCTCCTTAATGATCCTTAACGAGCTGCTCGCGAGCACTCGCAAGAACATAACGAGTCGAGCCAAACAATGATTTCAGCTCGTTATTCTTAACGAGCTTAACAATTCGAGCATTAACAATGACGAGCTTAACGAGTCAAGCCTTAACGATCCGAGCAGCTCGTTAGTCCACCCCTACTTGTGAGTATGTTGCAAACCCTAACCATAGCCTTGTGTATCAAAGAGAGAACAATAGAAGTGCTATCCTCTAATTATGGGAACCAACACTTGATCTTGAGGTGAGAACCATATTTCACTAGTGATACCTTAGGAGGCAAATACCATGATCATCACAATTGGTCGCCCCTTCTACAAATTCGTCGCCTACATCTCCTTCATTGTTGGCGTTGGCGCCGCTGCTAGCAGAGCCGTCGAGATTCGCGGTCGGCAGAGAACGGGAGTGGATAAGGGAGTGAAGTGGTCGCAAGGGGCCATGACGAGCTAGGTTACGACAGCCCCGCGTTCGACCTAACAGCCGTTAACGCCCGCATGTCGTCACATCACACCTACATGCGGGCCTGAGCGTAAAAAACACGGTAGGATAGCTAACCGAGCCAATCGATGCTATTTGTGCTGCGCTTCCCCAAGACTGGTGGCGATTTGTCAAAAACATGAATAGTGTCGGTTTTTTGTAGTAGTTGCTCCAAACATGGTCATTTTTTGCAATTATCTCCCTTGTGCAACTGCTGATGCACGAAGGACGAGCGACTTGTACTATGACTGGTAAAAAATAAGAACTTATTATGACTTTCACGTCCACAAAGGATGCAGCGTAGTATGAAATGTAATAGTGATTTGAACATCAAGTTGTATAAAAGGCCAGTGTATTATGAATTTTTAAATTCCAAGTTGTTAAAAAAATGCTTGGGCACTAAAGTTCATGGAGTTATATGAAATCTTGTACCTATACATCTACTATCACGGAAGGATCCTTCGGTTGTTTTGAGTAATTTGGGAATTATACGGAGTACTCCTTAGGACCAGTATCCTCAACAAACGAGCCCCCACGTCGCCCCCGCTTAGTTAGGCACGAGCGGTAACCCTAGCGCCGCCGCCACTCCCACCCCTCCTCCGATCTCCCTCCTCCATGCCGCCGCCGACGCACGCGTGCGGGCAAAGCCCGTGGTGCTCTTGGCGGCAGCAGGCCCTCCTCTGGTGTCACCCGCACGGAGGACGCGCTGGATCGGCGGAGGTGACAACCAGCCAGTGGTAGGGATGGTCGGTGGTCGGCGTGGTGGGATCCAGGGCGGGATCAGGGGCGGCATGTGCGTCGCTCCTGGCTGCCATGGCGAGGGCTACGACGGCCGAGCGATGGCTTGGTGATGCGGCTGGCGGCGGGGGTGACCTCGATGGCTGCGGATCCGGCTTCTTCGGTGGCGTGGTCATGCCTGGTGGTGGCCGGTGGGTCCTCTGCGCCTCTTCCTCCCGGCGGCTCACGTTGGTGGCCTACTTCGGTGTTGGGGGCGGCGGCGGATGACTCGTCGATGGGTCTGCAGTCAGTGGTGGCATGTTCTTCTGCCGATGAAGTTGACCGGCGAGCGGCAGCGTGGGGGCCTACTGATCTGCCTAAAAAGGTGGTTGTCCTAGGGAGGATCCCCTTCTTCATCTAGCCGGAGTGATGGGTTTCGGAAGGCTCCGCCGGCGAATGTAATAGTGCACTTATGCCAGGAATTCGCTGGATCGGGTGGTATTCGGTCGTGCACACCCATGCTTTTATTCCGTCCATTTGGTTCTGGAGGGAGCGGCGCGAAGCTATGTTCTTTGTTGCCATCAAGTGACATTTTGGTCCAGGGTGAAGACAAAGAGGCGGAGAATATCATGAAAGCCGAATTGGAGGACTAGCAATGGAGGTTCGAGTCTTTGCGCTGTTGAGGGGCTTGCTTGGTGTTCTGGGTTCGCATCAGCAGTATCCAAGTGGGGGCGGAAACATATGTGAAGTTCAGAGTCTTACCTTTCAGGGTGAAAATCCAAGATCTGGCCTAATTGGTTGTGTCTGGCAATGATCTTGTTGACGGCATTGTTTTGAGAGCGGGAACTATCTTCGGGGTGAAAACCTAAGATATTTGATCGGGCGACGACGATGCTTGTACACTGTTTCCTTCTTGGAGGCGTGCTTTTGAAGAGCCTGGAGTTCAGGTGTTGTCTTGGTGAATGTATTGTTGCTGTTAGGGGCCGTATTACCGTAGCGGGACTTTTGTTTTCTTACAGTTCTTTTTTTTTATGTGTGCATCCGTATTGTCATTACTCATTAGGGTTTAGGTTGCTACAGAGGCTATGTGTACTTGGTATCTCTTGATATTAATATATTCTCTTTATTAAAAAAATATGAAGTACTCCTTTTTTTTCTGTATACATCTCACCGGTAGTACTGGATCCGTAGCAAAATCGGCCTGCGGACTGCTGGTGACCGGCCGCGGGGTACGAAGGCAACCGTACTGCCGGCCTGCCGTGCCGCGCGCCATACGTCTAGCCCATAGGAGATGCTGTGAGCGACGTGCCGACGTAGAGGGTAAACACAAGTGGCGCGTGCTTACGTTATTCATCGGGTAACTGTGCGTCAGTGCTATACATAGCTTGTCCAGAATCGTCTGCATTCCAAATGAATACAAGTGATCATAAGCTTGTAGCGCCAGCTCTGCCAGAAACAGTTGGACACCACGTTTATACTTATGTATCTACGTATCTACGTAGTACTAGCTAGCCTCATATCAGGGAAAGTCGAGAAGAATTGTTTGCGATGGACAGAGAAGTAGAGAACACATTCATAGATTGCAAATTTGTTGCCAGAATTAGCATACGTTTATCAACAAAGAGATCGAAGACCTCGAGACTCGAGACAGGCCAAAAACAGCTCGCCTCGGTAGGCTCATACACTATATCATCATCTCAGCCAACAGCTCCTGGAATTCCTCCTCGTGCCGTGCTTTGCACTCATCGAGGAACGCGCAATCAAACGGGGAGTACACGTCGTCGTCCTCTTCGTCCGTCAGTTCGTCGGCCACCACAGTCGCACCGACGCCCTGATCCAGGTATTGCGCATCAGCTTTGCACTCTGCGTAGAACGCGTTTGATGTGAAGTCGTCGTGGTCCTCCTCGTCATTCCCCTCCTCCTCCTCTTCTCCCTCCATCATCTTGCCCTCGACATGGTCGACCTGATCAAATGGGCATTTGGCGCCGTCGTCGTCCTTCTCTTCTTCGTCCGTCATTTGGTCGGCGACGACCGTCGCATCGCCGCCCTGATCCAGGAACTTGGACATTCCCGCCTTCTTGGCTGCCTCGGCCTGGTCGTCCTTCATGGAGCAGCCGTCCTCCGCTATCCTTTCTGTTGCGCACGCCTCGACACCGTCCGTCAGCGCCTTCCTCTTCAGTGCACCCTCCTCGTCGGTGGACGCCTCCTCCGGCTGCAGCATCCGTAGGGCTGATTTGCTGGCCATGGTGCAAGGGTTCAGAGAAAACTTGTCGAGTTTCCACGATTTCGAAGCGCGCTCATCTAACATCTATATAAAGGCGGTGCCGCGGTGGCGAACACTAGCTAGCTCCGTTCTGACTTGTGACTTCCGAGTCGGTATAGAGTCCTGTCTTCGAATTCCTTTCGGCACCGGATTCACAATTAACTTGCCTGTCAAGCTAAACAGGAAGATTGCGTTGCTAATTGCTATGGTAAAGTTTCACACGACACACTTAAAATCTACCGTAATTGCCAAGGGCTCGTATCGTTTTGGCATAGCGCCGGCGTGGTAGAGTTATTGGCTTTGTGAGAGAATTGACCACACTTGGGCCTTTTCCATTGCATGTATATATATGTAAATGGGTTTGCCTACGTCTAATCATAAATGGGAGATCGTACAAATAAGGACTCTCCACGATTTAGGGGATTAGGAGATATGTCATGATGCGTGACATATATTTCTAACACTCCCCCGCAGTCACAACGGGAGGAGGATGGACGTTGAGACTGGACCGAAAATCCAGAAACAACGGTGATGGGAGACCCTTCGTCAAGATGTCGGCGAACTGGCGAGACGAGGGTACATGGAGCACGCGGACCTGGCCCATGGCCACACGATCGCGAACAAAGTGAAGGTCGTGGCGGGAGGCGATGGTCGATGAAGCTCGTGGAGGAGTTGGCGGATCCAACTAGCCTCGGCGACGGCGTTAGCCACAACACGGTACTCAGGCTCGACGCTAGAGCGAGATACCGTGTGTTGCTTCTTCGAAGACCATGAGACGAGGTTGTCACCGAGGTAGACGCAAAAGCACGATGTGGAACGACGACTGTCGGGGCAGCCGGCCCAATCAGCGTCAGTGTAGGTGACCATAGACTCCGGTGATGAAGAGTGAAGCTGGAGTCCATGAGAGATCGTGCCCATGACGTAGCGCGGGATGCGCTTGATGGCCGCCAGGTGCTGCTCGCGAGTGTCGTGCATGTGAAGACACACCTGCTGAACGGCGTACGCGATGTCCAGGTGCGTGAAGGTGAGGTACTGAAGAGCACCGGCGAGACTCCGATACTCGGTCGGGTCGGTGACAGGGGCACCGACGGTGGCGGCAAGCTTCGGTGACGTGTCGACCGGTGTCGTCGCGGACTTGCAGGCGGTCATGCCGGCTTTGTCCAGAATCTCTGCGGCATACTTTGCTTGCGACAGATGCATGCCAGAGGAGTCGCGGGTGACCGCGATGCCGATGAAGTAGTGAAGGCTTCCCATGTCCGTCATGGCGAACTCGGAGCGGAGGGAGGCCGTGATCGAGTAGGCGCGGCGAGGAGGCGGTGAGCACGATGTCGTCCACATAGAGGAGGAGGAATGGCGTGCCTTCCGGACACTGAAGAATGAAGAGCGAGGTGTCGGAGCGCGAACACGTGAAGCCAGTCGAGGTGATGAAGGTGGTGAAGCGTTGGTACACGCGCGAGGAGCCTGCTTGAGACCATATAGGGAACGGTTCAGCCGACATACGTCTTGGGACGGGTGGAGTAGATGAAGCCTGTGGGTTGTCAACGGTAGACAACCTCGGCGAGCTTGCCGTGGAGGAAAGCGTTCTTGACGTCGAGCTGGCGAGTCTCCCACTTAAGGGAGAGCGTGAGGGAGAGGATGACGCGGACTGTCGCCGGTTTAACAACCGGGCTGAACGTCTCATCGAAGTCGACACCTTGCTCCTGGGAGAAGCCACGAAGCACCCAGCGTGCTTTGTAGCGGTTGAGGGAACCATCAGGCTTGAGCTTGTGGCGAAAGACCCACTTGCCGGAGATGATGTTGGCGTTGCGCGGAGGAGTCACAAGGTCCCAAGTGTCGTTGCCGAGGAGAGCGCGGTATTCCGCGTTCATGGCGTCGAGCCAGTTAGGATCCTTGAGAGCCGCACGTGCGGAAGTCGGAACCGGTGAGTACCTGTGGACAGAAGCAAGCAGGTTAAGCCGTTCACGGGGTGGGACGTGGATGCCGGAGGTGCTGCGAGTGCGATGTGCGTAGGCTGGGGCACCGGCGAGGGGGTACGCGGTGGTGTAGGGGCACGCGACGGCGAGGGTGCACGCTGCGGCGAGGTGGTGCGCGGAGTGGGCGCAGCCGGAGGGATGACGAGAGGAGGAAGATCATCATCAAGAAAGTCATAGGTTGCAGTGGAGAGGAGCCGCGGTGAGGCAAAGGGAAAAGTAGACTCATCGAAAACAACATGGCGAGAAATGAGGATGCGATGAGTGGCAAGATCCATGCAGCGATAACCCTTATGATACGGAGAATAGCCAAGAAAAATGCAAGCACTAGACCGTGGTGCGAGTTTGTGAGGCATGGTAGAGGCGGTGTTGGGATAACAAAGGCAACCAAAAACGCAAAGATACGAATAGTCGGGGTGTGTTTTATAGAGAGCGAAGTAGGGAGAAGGAGCACTAATGGCTTTGGTGGGGAGGCGATTGAGGACGTGAGTGACGTGGTGAAGAGCTTCTACCCAAAAACGCGGCGGTAAACTAGCCTGAAATAAGAGAGACCCCCACAATGTCGTTGACAGTAGTACGAATGATACGCTCGGTTTTACCGTTTTGTTGGGAGGTGTATGGGCATGAGAAGCGGATGTGTATGCCGTGGGCAGCCGCGAGTGAGTGGAGTTTGGCATTGTCGAACTCACGACTGTTATCACACTGTATGGACGCAAGAGGAAAATTAAATTGCGTATGAGCAAACGCGCGAAAAGAGGCTAGAGTAGCGTAGGCGTCTGATTTTTGGCGTAGGGGGACGGTCCATAAAAAATGAGTGAAATCATCAAGAATAACCAAAAAAATATTTGTTGCCAGAAATGCTCAAGATCAGTGATGACCAAAGATCACAATGAATCTCTACTACTTAAAAATAAGGAACGTGTTCCCCCTTCTCCCCTTACTTTCGTCGTCCTTCGTTACTCGCCCCGCACGCGCACATAAAAGGGCCAAAAGCCCAACTAACTATCAGCGCCGAGAACCCTATCTTGCTCCCCTCTCCCTTTTCTCTCTCTCACAAACCGTGGCGGTAGAGGGCGCCGTCGCCCTATCTCGATCCCCGTCTCCACCCCGCACCCCTGATCCTCGACACCACCGCCGCCCCCTCTGGATCCCTGTCTCCACCGGCGCCCTCTGCATCCCTGTCTCCACCCGCGCCCTCTTCATCCCCAACACCACTGCCTCCCTTTTGATATCCATCTCCATCGTCGCCCCTTCATCCCCAACACCATCGCCATCACCCTGCTCGACGCACCGAACACATACCCTATCTGGGGCAAGGCCACCGCGTCGAGGACGAGGAGTGGTGCCTCCCTTCTTGTGGTAGGGGTGGAGGACGAGGAACAGCACGCTCCCACTGTAGGTATCGATGTTGAGGTATATCGTCTCCGTTCCAGCCAATCACGACCGGATCAGCGCGGTGTAGGACGGGAATGGCCGGACCCGTTGGCTCCATGCGGCTGCGCTGTCTTGCAGGGCATGGGATAGGGCCGGCTGCTGAACTGGAGAAGGGTGGCAGGTTTGATATAGACGAGGTTGAGGGAGAGTGAACCGGGAGAGTTACTGCTGATTGTTATTGTTTGAGAGAGAGAGTGATAGAGAGAGCAGAGGAGAGGGGTTGTTGTTTGAGAGAGATCTGGGAGAGCCCTGCTACAACTGCTTGTTGTTTGGCATAAAGGAATTGGAGATGAGCATTGATCCACTACTACTGCCGCTACTTCGTTGGAGTGGATGCATCGGAGAAATTCTACTGCTACTTGTGTGTCCTGCTATTGTGCTCGGGTGTGTGCTATACTGGGTATAGAAGTCTGCATTTCTGTAAACAAATCCTAGAAAAACATATATTGCATTATTTTAGAGCACCCAATAGTTGAAGTTCAAATTACCCTTTTCCACACGTAAATACTATTGCATTATCTTGATATATTGATTTCTTAAGTAATTGCTGCATATCAGTTGAATGTAATCAGAATGCGTATCTCAAATACCTATCTTAAGTAATTGCTGCATATGTTCCACACTCAAATACCTATCCACATGAATGTAATGAGAATGGATATCAGTTGCTTATGAATTATGATTAACATAGTTTTAGCATGACATGCTGACATTTAGAATGCTAGATTTCCGCCCTGAAATTTCTGGTATTCAGTCGATAATGTGCTTTGCACGTACTGGTTTTCATGCTCCAAAGGACATTTGGTCTAACCGAAAGATATATTTTGTATTTCCAATCAAACGAATGTACTAATTTTGTTTCATACATTTTCTTGGTGTTTCATTGTACTAAATAAATCAGCATGGCAGGGTCTTCTCCCTAAGATGAGCTTTTGATGTCGGGCAAAGACATTGTATTGAGCAGAACAAAGACATTATAATTCACACCGAGCCGACTGACGATCTAGACCAGATGAGGTAAGACAAGGGAAGTGATTGGAGACAAAACGTAAATTAATTGGGCTAGCTAGCTGGATCGAATTTGACACCAATAATTTTGGTTTGATTATTCTTGGGTAAGAATGATCTCCAGTACACATATTTTCTGGCTACTTTTCGGTTTTTCGATGCAACAATGATGCTCGAATCATTATATTTTATATAAATTTGGAAGGTAAAACCATGCTTATATATCATGACCTCTTATATATCATGATCTTTTATATAATATTTTTCTTAGTGATGAATTGATCAGAAGCACACTGATTTACTTATTGATTTGTGTGCTCCAGGAATGGCTAAAGATGCAAGCAATTTACTAACTGATTTACTTATCGTGACCCGAGGAGGTAATGTGGATCAATTGCACTCATATTTTCTCAAGAGATCGGTCTGTTTATTTATGTGTGTTGAGTTAATTTCTTAAGCTGCACTTGATAATTTTGGTATAATATAGTTCCTTTGCTATTTGGTACGGAATTGTACTATCAATGTTGAGTTAATTTATGACGTGGGCAGTTCACCTCTATTTTGTTTAGATATTGTACTTCATGTTACTTCTTACTGCTATGGCCATTTGACTGATTGAGCAGAAAATAAAATGGGCAGATAAGATTTCTGTAGAAGATTATAACAGAGAAAATCGGTAGCAAACACCTCATGTGGCTTGGCCTGAATGAACAGGGAAACTAGGTGACTACCCATTTGCTATTCACTCTATGGTGATTGATGCACAAAACCCATTTTTATTTACTTGGTTGAAATTATTCTTGTAGATCACCTAATTGATAAATAAATAAAAAGCGTGCTGCGGCATTCAAGGATCATGAATCTTACCGGAAAATTCCTAGGTAGACGGTATTCAGACCTACAATGTAACTCTTGCTTGACACAGACATCAATAATTAAATGGAGATATGAGATAACACAAGATCATTCTATTTTGAAAATGTCTAGCATCAGTAAAGAAAAGAGAAATCTACAACGTTGTTTTTTAAAAAATAATGTTAGCGACCATCGGTGTAAAATGCTGCAAATATGCATATCTCAATTCATGACACGTATAAGCTGTCATGGGAATGGCAATACACGTACAGTAAATTGGGTTTGAGCTGAACTCTGAACAATCAGAGGTGCATTGACTTCTATTAGGAAAAGAAGAGTCTCTAAGAATGGGATGACCCAACAAGAAAACCAGCAATTTGTATGTTGAGGGGAATTGTTCATATAGATGATGATGCTCACTGCAATCTATTGTTTTACTGGTATTAATCTACATATCTGCAGAGTTATTCGGTAGTTCCTTTAATCGGGTGAGTTTTGCGGAAAAAGAGGACACGTTGTGTGTTAACCCCTTCATTAGATGTCTATTATCTTAAGTAGTAAATAAACCACAAATTTTTACATTCGCTTTTCTAAAAATAGGTACTTCCATCAATTTTAGATTTAGGCTCCTCTAACTACATGTTCATGCAGAGGTTCATAGAAATGTATTCCTGCTGGCACATGTAGAACTAATGATACTTGTTTATGCTTTTTGCTAGATCGACGGGAAAGTTGACAAAGCTAGGTGTCCTGTGAAGAATATAATTACGAGTTTGATCTTAATTGACTAAGCGAGGATGGTTACTCGTCTGTTGCTTCGACCAAGATGGTGAGGTGTTTGGCCAGATCGACGAGCTGATGTGGCCGTGTGACAGCTACGGGAATATGAGACCGGCAGGCCGCGCATACTTGTGCTCCTCTTGCACCTTGAACCATGGTGATCAATCAGTCGGTTGGATGGACGGTCGAAGAGCTATGAAGAGCTTGCAGTGCCCGGCTTGGATTCTTTCTTTTTTCTACCAGGTTTATTTTCAACAAAATCTTTATAAGCTATCATTGAAGCTACTCTTGTGTAGTTCTATGTAGTAATGGATAATCTAGCTGTTTGTGTGGCCTGTTATAAAACCTCCGAAGATGGTTTATTTTCTGAGTTCATTGGCTTAATATAAATGTTCAAATTTATATGCCTCTCTTTAGTCTTCCCTTATGAGAAGTGCTCCAAGAAGCTGCACCAACATGAAAATGCAGTTGTTGGCATTGTCAAGAACTACATGACATGGGACTATGATAGATACACAAATACTTGGTGTAGCACATCCTAAATTCAGTACCCACAAAAGCTCAACAATTGATTCTGAAAGTGAAATATCTGAAAATTAAAAAGTACAAGTGAAATGCTTTGTCTTCTGCAATTTACTATCCCAACAACATGTTTTCAGCAAATAACGGTATTTATTTAAGAAAGGCAGACAATGTATAAGCTAAAAGCATACCCCATAAACTGTTACAAGGGCCTGCAACTAGAATAGGTTCCTTTGAGAACTGATTTGTGATAGTCTTCAAAAAGTAAAACAGCAGTTCCATGCAATTTTCTCTTCAGTTATGCCTGAGGTCGCTATTTCTAATGATTCAAGAAGCTTTGATGTGAGCTTCTAGAAGATATAAACTGGCCCAAATTCTCATTTACTAGAGCAAAGAAATGAACAGCCTCCGCACCTGCAGCTCCCAAGGAGGCTAAAGCCGTTGCACCGCCAACAGATGGCGCTGACCAATCTTGGCGGTTCGATATGGGTCGCGCTAGGATGGCATCCCACACTAGCGTTGTCGACTCCTCACCGATTCTGTTCCGTCACACACCCTACAGCCAGGCCTGCTGGTCGCCTTAGTGTGTTGCCTTCATCGCCGACAGGCGGCCGCCGGGCATTCTTGGCAGTGCAATCGAGAGCGCCTAAGAACAACTCCAAGCAGCGGAGGGGGACAAAGAGTATAGGGGGCTAGCAATTAGGAGGTCATGGCTATGGTGGAGAGGGAGAGCAAGGAGGATTGTGTTCTTGAGCAACTCGAGTGGGTTTCTTTTTTGACTTGGCTACTGTATTGATTCCGATTCCGACAGGGGAGATTGAGAGGAGTGATTCCGACAGGGGAGATTGAGAGGAGCATGGGGACACGGTGGTGTGGGTTTCTTTCCCGGAAATGCCTCACATGGATAGAATGGTACGATTTGTGAAGGACCAGACACACAAGCAGACTTCCCATAATCTGACCAAGTTGGTAACTGTGGGGATTGACCAAAAGCAAGAGAGACGAATAAGAGCTAGGAGAGAGAGATAAGTAGGCCCATTACATACTCATTAAACTAAATGAAAATATTATATATTCAAAAAAAATATACTCCATTCGATCCCGCAAAAGATATCTCAATGTTGTCTAAATTTGGACATATCTATATTAAACAAAGTTGAAATATTTTATGTGTCTAACTTTAAACAAAGTTGAGATATATTTTGTGGAATGGAGAGAGATGTAGATTAAACAAAAAATATTAGTACTACTACTAGGTATGGGGTTAGACTTTCCAACATAAAGCTATTTCTTTTACTTCGGTATCCACCATTTTTTTTAGTCAGCGGTTTTTGTTGGGCGTCACATAATGTAGGCACTCAGGTATTGCCCACCATATGCAAACTAAAACGGGGAGACGGCGAATGAACCAAGTTTGAACTACATAGAGGTGGCAACCATCGTTACAAGTTTGAATTAATTACAAGTAGGTGAAACAAGGAACTCGCGGGATTGCCTTTTTAGAACTAATCATGTTCGTTATGAATAGGAGAAAATATGACCACCCCGTCCATGTCACATAAGAGAAGTGTAATCATAAGTGATTCACTCAAGATTTGAGCTTTTGTTTATCCCGATGCAATGCACGGGCATTTTAACTAGTTAACTCAAAAGGGCGAGTAGTCCTAGTGGTGGAAGAAGAGAAAGGCAAATCGTACATGGCGTCCAAGTTGACAAGCATGATACAGAGTACTAATTGCTTTATTACAAGGTAAAGAAATATGTTGCGAAAGACGACGATAAGCGTCATGACTGGGATGACCAAGGCGACGGTGCCAAATATCGTGGGTGATGGTGGCGGCGGTGAGAGCGCGGGGCGTCGGACGCTGGAAAGAGTAAAGCTCCCCCGTACTATTGCACCGAAGAAGCTCACGCCGGGTAAGAAGGTCCTTCCCAGAAAAACCAAAAGGATCAAAATCAACAGAACAATTCTTATCCGTAGTAAACTGACGGACAGATAGAAGATTCTGAATGATGCGAGGAGTGACGAGGACATCACGAATATGAAGAGGGCGATTAGAGAAAAAAGAAGGAAGAGAGGCATGCCCAGCCGTGGAGACGGGAATGGAAGAACTGTCTCCAACCGTGACATGACGATAAATAGGGTGTGGAGAAAGAGAGGAAAGGATACCGGCGTCATTGGAGAGGTGAGCAGTAGCACCGCTGTCCATGACTCACTCCGAGGGGGGTTGCTGCAATGTCAGGTTGGCGAAGTGTTGCGCGAGGGCGGAGGAGTCCCATGATTGCGCTGTGGCGGGGGGCGCAACACCGTATCCTGCAGTGTCGTGCGGAGCGCTGCCGTATGCTGCAGCGTCGTATGCCGCAGCGCCGTGCGGGGCGACACCGTAGTGGCCGGTCAGGGCACCGTACATGGCCGCACCGTAGGGGCCGGAGGGACCGGTATGGTGAGAGGCGACGTAGGCGTGGGCGCGAGGGCCCGGACGAGGTCCGAGGATGCCAGGATGGCGCCGGTCCACGGGTTGTAGGGGGTGGGCATGGGGGAGCACCACCAGCGGGACGGTAGCCCTTGTTCTTGTCGTACCCGCAGTGGTGCGGGTTGGGGGGTGCGAGAGGGCACCGGCCACTGCTGCCCACCGCCCGCTCCGGGAGGGCCACCACCAGCGGTGGTGGGTGGAGCGGGGGCCTTGGCGACGAAGGCGGAGGCGGATGTGTTGGGGGAGCGGCGCACCACCTTCATCTCGTGTAGAAGCAGCATATTGCGGAAACTGAGAAAGGTGGGAAACAGTGTGAGGAGGGGGGGGGGGCAATGTCGGCATGATCTTCCATTTATGATTAGGATTGTAATATTTGCCTATAAATGGGAGATCATACAAATGTGGACTCTTCACGATTTAGAGGATTAAGAGATATGTCACGATACGTGTTTAATAGCATTTTCCATCCATGGTCGCACGTGTAACATGTTTAGGTATTTTCATGCATTTATATCCATTTTCTAGTGCATTACCCTTTATGTATGTTCTTGGTGTGCACACTATACAACATAAGGTTGCAGTTTAATGAACTTGATAGTGTGTCATTCCTCGTACATGGATGGACATACAACATTGATGTCTAAAATGTTCAATCAAATACTCACTTAGGAGACGCTAGGTGGAACCGGCTTAGTTACACGGAACCATCTCACTAGAGGAGAAATGATATACTTCTCCTAGGGAGGTAAAGTGCCAAAGATAACTACTGTGATTGTCAACATTGTTGATGACTGAGGAAGGCGATGAAGGCGAGGAAGGTGAGCAAAGCAAGGAAGAACCATGTGAATCTATAGTTGTCTCTCAAAGATGCAACCTTACGTAGGGTGAGGAAGTTGGAGCTGGACAGTATTTGCAATATATGTGGCTGTGAAGAGGAAACTAGTTTCCATGCTACAGTGGCTTGCACAAAATCCAGGGCCCTTAGAGAAGAAATGAGGAAAGGATGGGATCTACCAGCTGAATCCCTTTTTAAACATTCTGGACCTGATTGGCTTCTTATTATGCTTGATAGTATTAGCAATGAAAGGAGGGGGCTGGTTCTCATGATGTTGTGGCGATGTTGGCATATGAGAAACGATGTGGTTCATGAAAAGGGGGAGTGCAGCGTAAGTGGGTCCATGAACTTTCTTAACCGTTATTTGCATGACCTTAATTTAAACTGTAGGCCAATGAATAACAGTAAAGGGAAGGATCCAATAATCAGCGAGGGGATTCTTTCAAAAGGTAAATATATTCCAGATATTGGCCATTCAAAGCATGGGAAGAGCTCAGTCTGGACTGTCCCAGAAAATGGGTGGATTAAAATCAATGTGGATGCCTCTTTTGTCGGTAGTATTGGATCCATTGCATGTATATGCAGAGACCATGAAGGAAAGGTCCTTTGGGCTAGAAATGAGGCTAATATCAAGTGTCAGGACGTTGCTGAAGCGGAAGCCAGGGCATGCCTTTTTGGCCTTCAGAGTATGCAGGCTGTTGAGAATGCAGCGATCATTCTGGAATCGGACAACGCTGTGGTTGTAGAAGCAATCAAGAGAAGGGACCAGGGACAGTCTCGGCTTTGGAGAATTTATGAGGATATTAAAACTATTCAAGATGGTTGTTTACGTTTTGAAGTTGTCAAAATAGGAAGAGAGAGCAATAAGGCAGCTCATGTTTTAGCTAGTGTAGCTAGATCCACGGGTCATGGGCATAGCTGGTTGGGGCATGTCCCTCCGGCTGTGTCTGAGATATGTCAGGCCGAAGCTGTAAAGACTGTGATGAATGAAATATAATAGCTCTCTTTCCCGCAAAAAAAAAAACACCTCTCACAAATCAAACCGTTCCGCTAATACCTTCATTGAGGTACCTTTTGTGACACGCTTGACCAGTACGAATGTTGTCAATCACACTGATGTCTGCAAGGTTACAGATCACGTGTAGCTAGAGTTTTCAAAAGTAAGAGTATCAAATCCACGACATAGCTGATTTGTAATAGTTTTATTACCTCTTATTACCTTCACTTAAAGGTACTTACAAGTTTTCTTTAAATCCAAAGCAAGTTTTAATAAAAGTAATTGGTGTTGAGAAGTTGTGAACAAACAAATAAATAAACTGAAGTAAATGAGACAGTGTGATCAATCAAAAAGTAACAGAAACTCAATAGAGGTAAAGCATTTTTGGGGAGTTGCGGATCAACCACTAGCCTAGGTATGATGATTAGGACTATCGAATTTGTCTTTTATATATGTGTATGTGTGGCAAGCCGCCTTAAATGCTCCAAGAAGAACTGTTTCACATCCCTCATAACCACTACCTTTTCCTATCGCATGCCCCGCAGGTCCAGTAAATAAGGGTCTCCACATGGTTATGATCATATGCATTGCCCCTTGTAATTATCCTATATACATGATTGATAAGGACGGCTGATTACTATCACTTGTACGCTCATATAAAGCTAACCATATACAACGATGTTGCGTGTTGTCGACCGCACAATATTTGCCTAAAGAATCCTTTGCCCAGATCAAGCCAAAGGAGCGCCAGGATAGGCGGCCTACCGATGAATGTTCTCCATTGGATCCTTCATTGTTGCTGCTTTTGCCTAGTCATGTGATGTCCACCTCTCCTTGCCCCCGAGTCTCTCGTCCTGGGAAGGATATGTCACTGCTTGCGTATCCTACATGCGGTCTTGATGTGTCCCTGGCATCCTTGGTGGATCTCTTTTCGGACGGCTTCTTGGGTCCTAGGCCAGTGTGGCCCATGCGAGAGGGATCCCAGGCACTCTGGTTTCGCGGATACGACACCCGCCAAATTTATGTCGTCCTAAATCCTAGACACATCACCAGTAACAATATACTGGTGGCGTACGTCTTTTGGCACACCACCGGTATTTTAGCCGAATACCTTTGTTGTGGAACTTTTGTGGTGGCCGGGCACCAGTATATTTTTACATATAAGCTATTTTCTACTAGTGTTCATTGATCTCTTTTTTTATGTGGTGAATAAAATTAGCAATGCAGTGTTTTGGCGGATCTATTTTAGGTTGTTAACACTGTCGAACATATCATGTTTTAGAGGTTGTTAATAATATATAGTCGGCATCATTAACATTGCCAAATATGCCAGGTTTTGCGTTCTTAATACTGAATATTGGCTGAGATTTTCCATAATTCTTTTTGGGTGTCAAATACTGGCGGCGTGGGGCATATATGTCGTGTTGCGCCACCAGTATTTTAGTTACAAGTGGTGTGGCGGCACCCACCGGTAACGTTTACCAGCAACAAAATAGCGGTGGCGTGCCGAATACACGTCACTAAGTATGTTTTAGCCACGTCACCGATAGGATACGTCCAACTAGTGATAGGTCAAACTTTGCAAGTTTGAGTTGGACTGAAGATAGAATATATGGTGATAAGAAACAGAGATGGAGTATTTTGTAACCACTTGACAAATGTAAAGATACGTCCTCTCATTTTTATGTAGTTCTTTTCAAGGCAAGATATCACAGGGCCTCATATTTGCTTAAGAAATTGCAGTTCAACACAACATAGCAGAACAACGCGGTTTCCAAGCATGGTTGGGCACAAACCACCATGTTATTGCTGAATAAAAATACTAACACACTCAACCTGAAAAAGAATGAGAGACAAATCAAAAACTACTAGGTTTCAGTATACCCAGTATACCATATAGAAACAAAATGCTTTCTCTTACACATGTCTCGACTAAGACAGACAAAGGTAGATAGCTCAGGGCATCTATAATGCGCTTAGGGTCGGCGCTAGGGTACTAATCTTGGCCATTTTGGCTAATTCCCTCACGATCGGGAATAGAT
The DNA here is from genome assembly GCF_022539505.1 of Lolium rigidum. Taxonomy (NCBI): domain Eukaryota; kingdom Viridiplantae; phylum Streptophyta; class Magnoliopsida; order Poales; family Poaceae; genus Lolium; species Lolium rigidum. The sequence goes on from NC_061510.1 coordinate 117,484,997, forward strand.
CTTGCGTCGACTCTTATCCATGGCCAGTCACTCCGCCCAATTTTCTCCCATGGTAGGTCTTGTCCACGCGCTGAAGACAATGTATTAGCGCTTCAATTAGTGTCGCAGGCTGTAGTCGGGACTCTTGCCCACATGCTTTACAATAATTATTGGTTTTTGGTTGCACAAGCGCCCATATAAGTCTAGCATTGTGCATGCCCTCACGACACAAAGGAAATGGTCACAACAAAAAATACCCATAGAAGTTGTAACTTTTTTCATGCCTGGAGAAATACATGTCACAAATATTACATACACTTATCAATGCAACAATTTTTTAAATCGAAATATGACCAAACCTGATAATCCAAAAAAAAAGGTTAGAATACCGAATAGTACCAAATATAGATACGTAATGGACATTTTTGTTGGATTTATTCTTCCATGCTTCTTCACTTGTATTCCGAATTTGATATTTTTAATGATATGGACAGGTTGATGGTCGCCATGACAGTGAGCGCTAGCGGCAGGTCAAGTTGACCATACTGGATGGTGGCCCATCGTTCCCACTGAATTCATCTAAAAGATGTTATTAGTTTGGTCCACTTGGAGCTAATGTAAACTAAGTGTTGATTCAGCCTATTTTAAGTTGTCTATCCTGAAGTGGTCCATGCTTATTATTGTTGCACGATCCCCGACGCAACTGGCAACGAGGATAGGTTTTTTTCGCCGCCTTGGCACTGGAAACAAAAAAAAATTCGCTACCCGTAAGGAGGATGGTGTGTGTGTGTGGGGTGGGGGGGGAGGGGGGCAGATCCTGGCATCCTTGCCCTTTGGTTTATGAAGGTGCGCACCATCGTTGATGCCCTGATGTACGTCGGTTTTTTGCATCCAACCTAAGCAAATTGTGGTGTATGTATGTGCAATGATATTGTTTTTGAAAATATTCATTCTTAGTTGTTTCATTCAAGCCATCACGCACCAGTATACCAAAGCTCAAAGTCGCCATCTCGCCGGTGAGGATATTTTTAAAACCTACGATGCATAAATCCAATATATGAACGCACCTTCAACCTAGAGACTTGATCCATTGGTTGTCTTTGGCTTTACAAAAATATTCTCATACTTTATTACAATCAGATTTCACTATTTTTGTGAAGTACTACTGTACTAGTACGCACATAATGTATTAGTATTTCATTCAAACGATGGTGTCAAATAGCTCAGTGATGCCGTTTCTCGTCCGCTGGTCAACTGGCCTGCAATTATGTCTTCCAGAAGAGAATCACCAGCTAGAGACGAGTGCATAACTCTACCATTTGTACATTTACAGTATAGTATGGGAAGAATAATTCTACACAGATTTTGAGCAAATGCACATGCGCAATTATGGACCCTCAGCCCTAGTATGCGTTGAGATTTGAACTTTTTCACTTCCAGAAACCATCTGCTCATCATTTCAGATTGTTTACTAAGCTATGGTACCAGTTCGTCCCTAATCGTGATTCCAGTCCACAGATCCCCACGCAAACAAGTTTCAAATAGTACTACGTAACAGAGAAGGAAGTGCAATGCACCACTCGACTGCCCCTCTCCCGTTGAATTTTGTCAGATCTCAGATGATCAACGGCTAAAATGAGCAGAGACAAGATCGTCTTGGGATTTGAACTTCAACGTTGTGCCTGAAGAGAACAGTGTCTCCTCGAGTTGTTGGTGGCAGTGGCCGGTGCCTGACCCCGAGAATCACCGTGTAGTCGCACACACTTCGATTACCCACGCCTTGCTGGTTAAGTTACAAATTTTAAAACTTAGTACATACGTATAGGCTTTACGAAAATTTAATTTGGCTCTCGAATGCATATGCTTCTTCTATAAAAAAAAACATATTTTGAAGTGTCTAAAGTTTTTGACCAAAAATTATACATGTTCATCTTCATAATATATGTGCGTTCACCAAGTTTCGAGAAAAAACGATATTTTTTCTAACCTATGTAAAAAAGGAGAAAATTTTATCTTGTGAAAAACCATATTTTTAGCACCGATTTTTGTCTTTTTGCCCACGCCACATGACATGTCAATTTTTCATCAAACAACTTTGTGAGCTTGTAGCACGTGGAGATGTATGTGCATATTTTTTGTTTTAATTTTTTTAACATTTCAAAATATCTCTAGCATGCATTATAAAATAAAGGAAGCATATGCTCCCATGAGCTAAAACACCACCCCCTTTTTTTACAGCTATACAAACCATAAATGTACATATTTAGGATTTAGACTTCACATGTAAATACCATTTGGTGCTCAGTCGAGTTCAGCCATGCCCCCGCCCAGAGAAAGAGTGGCACTAGAGATCAATTATGTGGTCGGTCGATGAACGATGGGTCGATGACATGAAGATCTTCGATGACATGTAGTTGGTCATCTTAGTGAGAGCCGGTCTCCACCAGGGAGGGTGAAGCTGAAGTGGTGTAGGTCGTCACAGGTTAGGGTGGCGCTGAACCTGGTGCCCGTCTCCTCCTCGATGTTGAGATTTGCAGTGGAACAAACACGAAAAGTTAACAAAATAAACACATATATAAAGTAAGACTCTATTATATGTTGGATTATATGGGTTACAACCTAGGTATGCAGCCCATATAGCATACAAATCATGAAATCTCAAGACCTATCTATTATGGCAGCTTTGAGGGTGTGGGGAGACAAAGTTCGGTCTCAAATTGCTAATTGAGGGAGAGTTGGAGCAGCTCATAAGGGTTGATGTTCCAGCTCCACTAAGTAAGTGAGAAGAGAAGGAGTTCACATGCACTCATCCTCCTCCTCCTCTGTCGCTTGCCTCACCATGCATCGCACATGCGCCGCGTTTCGTGAATCGATTTCGAGTTAGAAACCGGTTTTGTGTTGAGTGAAATTTTGATTGGTGCACCATCTGAGTTGGCTAAGTGTGAGTGTGCATGTGCATGCTCGACGAGTATCCATGTATTCCAACGCTTGGGGGCTCCCCCCTCCCCCCCCCCATGCGCACCTCTCTAGTCTTCACCATCCTAGCGGCTGTGTGTATGGTCATTCGGGAGAACATGCGTCTGAAACCCCGTCTGCTGAGATCATGCACCGAAAAGTGGGCGATAAGATTTTTAAGGAGCATCATGGCGCGACTGCTCACTGCTGTTTGAGTTTTTCATCGCCGGCTTACTTCATCCTCGTGGGCTTAGTGCTTCCTTGTCGGTATCTGCGGATTCGGCAACCTCGATAAAACCATGGGCGATTTCAACAATGAAGCTGCTGCGGCGACATTTTCGGTCACGTTGTACGTGCTCCTCATCTTTTACTTTGAATTAGTACTTGTTCCATATTCAGATCTGCTAGTTGTGCTTAGTCTGATGTACATGTTTAATTGTGTTAGTGCATATGTTTATTTCGGTAATTAAACTCACTCATAAATTGCCTAATAATCTAACATTCTCTATTACTTTTTTAAACCTAAGGCCAACAGGTCCAGCTTTATAAATAAAGCAGCATATCGAGCAAGATCCAGCCTACAAGCATCAGGTCCTAGACCCACCAATCCAAAATGAAACTACAAGTTATGCCAACAGAAGCTTAAGACGTTCCAGGTTATAGACAACACATGAAAGATAAGAGTCCACAGAGCCCATCGCACGGCCGCTTGCATCATCCACAACCTCCATCCCTCGTTCGCGCCAGATGCCTCCTAATCTCGTCCAGTGTTGCGTCCAATAGTTTCCGGTCCGTCGGTCTGACTAGTACCCTCCATCTCTGCATATACATCGACATTTGTAACAACGCATCATCCGGGGAATCGATCATCTTTCTCTCAATAGCTAGCTTATTTCTAATATTCCAATGGTCCAGCACTGGCTGCAAAGGTGGACCAAGCTAGCCTACGGAGGGATCCCGACTACCCCTAAATGATAGCCAAAAATTGTCCAGCCCCTGTGATACGTCCCCGACGTATCCATAATTTCTGTCGTTCCATGCTTGTTTTATGACAATACTTACATGTTTTGCTTGCACTTTATAATGTTTTTATGCGTTTTCCGGAACTAACCTATTAACAAGATGCCACGGTGTCGGTTCTCGTTTTACTGCTGTTTTTGGTTCCGAGAAAGGCTGTTCGGGCAATATTCTCGGAATTCGACGAAACGAAGACCAAACCTCCTATTTTTCCGGAAGCATCCAGAACACCGAAGAAGAGTCGGAGAGGGGCCGGAGGGCCACCACACCATAAGGCGGCGCGGCCTGGCTGGGCCCGCGCCGGCCTATGGTGGGGAGCCCCGAGCACCCCCTGCGCCGCCTCTTCGCCTATAAAATCTCTTTCGACCTAAAAACACCGTACCACTTGACGAAACTCCGAGAAAGACTCCGGGGCGCCGCCACCATCGCGAAACTCCAATTCGGGGGACGAAGTCTCTGTCCCGGCACCTGCCGGGACAGGGAAGTGCCCCGGAAGCCATCTCCATCAACGCCATCGCCTCCATCATGCTCCGTGAGTAGTTCCCCCATGGACTACGGGTTCTAGCTGTAGCTAGTTGGTATTCTCTCCCCCATGTACTTCAATACAATGATCTCATGAGCTGCCTTACATGATTGAGATTCATCTGATGTAATCGGTGTTGTGTTTGTCGGGATCCGATGGATTGTTACATTATGATTGTCTATCTACAAAGTTTATGAAGTTATTGTTGCTGCAATCTTGTTATGCTTAATGCTTGTCACTAGGGCCCGAGTGCCATGATCTTAGATTTAAGCTCTATACTTATTGCTTAGATTGTATCTACAAGTTGTATGCACATGTCGCTGTCCGGAACCAATGGCCCCGAAGTGACAGAAATTGGGACAACCGGAGGGATGGCGGTGATGTGAGGGACACATGTTTTCACGGAGTGTTAATGCTTTGCTCCGGTGCTCTATTAAAAGGAGTACCTTAATATCCGAGTAGTTTCCCTTGAGGCCCATGCTGCCACCGGCTGGTAGGACAAAAGATGTTGTGCAAGTTTCTCATTGCGAGCACGTACGACTATTATTGGAAAACATGCCTACATGATTAATGATCTTGATATTCTGTCTTAATGCTATTTCAATCCTATCAATTGCCCGACTGTAATTTGTTCACCCGACACTTGTTATTGGAGAGTTGCCACTAGTGTAGATAGCTGGGAACCCCGGTCCATCTTTCATCATCATATACTTGTTCTACATGTCATCGAAAGTAGTATCAACTATCTTCTGGTGCCATTGCTCTCATATTACTATTACTGCTACTGTGTTACTGTTACTACTTGCTCTCATATCACTTGCTACTTTCACATCACCCCTGTTACTAGTGCTTTTCCAGGTGCAGCTGAATTGACAACTCGGTTGTTAAGGCTTATAAGTATTCTTTACCTCCCTTGTGTCGAATCAATAAATTTGGGTTTTACTTCCCTCGAAGACTGTTGCGATCCCCTATACTTGTGGGTCATCAAGACTGTTTTCTGGCGCCGTTGCCGGAGAGGCATAGCTCTACTCATAAGTTCACCTGGGGAGTACACTCTACCTCTCTCTTTGTTTTATTTTGTTTTGCTTAGTTTACTTTTGTCTAGTTTATTTGTGCTTAGTTTATTTCTGTCTAGTATTAGTTTGCTTAGTTTACTTTTGCTTAGTTTATTTTTGTCTTGTTTTATTTGTCTCATATACCCAAAAATCCATAAAAATTTGAAAAACCAAAAAATTAAAAACTGATGTTATGGGAGAACCAACAACCTACTTGGAGCTTATAGAATGTTATAATAATTATAGAGAATCAAGAACTGGTAAAATAATGAGTGCTATGATAGAAAAGTTGAATACAATTGCTAAAATCTTGCTTAAACCCCATGATATAAACTGTTGCTCTCAACAGGATACTAAACATCTTAAATTTCAATGTGGCTTTAGTGAGGAATTTTTAATTAAGAACTATAATCGGAATTGCTATATTCATTATGGGTTCGAAGAGGTAGAACAATTTGTCTTATTTATGGGAGCCTCCGAGATAGAATCCTTCATGGTTGAGAATTATGAAACTTGTGTTGTTTGTAAGGACCTTAAAGATTATGTCTCTACTATCCTTAATTCTTGCATAGAATGCTACAGTAGGAATCCTTATATCCTTGATTATAAAGAGAGACACATTAATGCACAAGAATGCACTCACAATTTGCAGGAACCGGTGGAAGAAGAAATTGATGAACCTGAAAGCTCATTGGATGAAAAAGAAGAGGAGAGTGACGAACAAAAGGAGGAAGAATGGATTAGCTACTCACGTCAACCTTCTAATGAGAGTAACTCTTTATCTCTTACACTATTTGATTGTCCTCCATGCTTACCGGAAGAGGTTGAATGTTATGTTCCTGTTTCTCTTGAAATAGTACCTATGAGTAATACTTGTGAGAATGATTATGCTACTTTTATCTATGATAATCCATGCTACTTTGATAAATCTTATGATAATGCTTTGTTTGTGCCTGATGTCGAAATGCATGGTACTAAAGAATTTTGTTTGGCAAATGTCTATGATAAAGCTCTAGATGATGGTCCTATGTTACTTGATAATATTAATTGTACTACTAATGAAAATGGGATTGGAGAGTTCTTGACTTATTCTATGAGTCTCATATCTATTGAGATTGATCAACTACCTTGTTATATTATTAATAAAAGTAAGTTTGAAAGGTTTAATTCCACTATTCTTGAACTTGATAAAAATTATGTGTTTGGAAATCATGAAAAGTATGCTGCATGTGATAGTTATATTGTTGAGTTTGTTCATGAAGCTACTGAAAATTATTATGAGAGAGGAAAATATGGTAGTAGAAATTTGCATGGTACTAAAACACCTCTCTATATGCTTAAAATTTTGAAGCTACACTTGTTTTATCTTCTTATGCTTGTCACTTTGCTTTTCATGAACTTGTTTGTGTACAAGATTCCTTTTCATAGGAAGCATGTTAGACTTAAATGTGTTTTGGATTTGCCTCTTGATGCTCTCTTTTGCTTCGAATACTATTTCTTGCGAGTGCATCATTAAAACTGCTGAACCCATCTTAATGGCTATAAAGAAAGAACTTCTTGGGAGATAACCCATGTGTTATTTTGCTACAGTACTTTGTTTTATATTTGTGTCTTGGAAGTTGTTTACTACTGTAGCAACCTCTCCTTATCTTAGTTTTGTGTATTGTTGTGCCAAGTGAAGCCCCTAATCGAAGGTTGATACTAGATTTGGATTTCTGCGCAGAAACAGATTTCTATCTGTCACGAATCTGGGCTGTTTTCTCTGTAGGTAACTCAGAAAATTAAGCCAATTTACGTGCGTGTTCCTCAGATATGTACGCAACTTTCATTAGTTTTGAGTTTTCTGATTTGAGCAACGGAAGTATTTTATTAAAATTCGTCTTTACTGGCTGTTCTGTTTTGGCAGATTCTGTCTCTGTTTTTTGCATTGACTCTTGTGGACTTTATGCGAGGTTTTCTAGACGTTGGAGAGCTGTAGCTAATGTTTTATTGAGTTCTTGCAATGTGCCACTACAGGACCAAGGTGGATTCAAATTTTTTGAGTACTAACCCCTCTAATGAAGTTTATGAGAAGTTTGGTGTGAAGGAAGTTTTCAAGGGTCAAGAGAGGAGGATGATATATGATCGAGAAGAGTGAAAAGTCTAAGCTTGGGGATGCCCCCGTGGTTCATCCCTGCATATTTCAAGGGGACTCAAGCGTCTAAGCTTGGGGATGCCCAAGGCATATCAGGTTTCTTCTATTGAAACTATATTTTTATTTGGTCACATCTTATGTGCTTTACTTGGAGCGTCTGTGTGTTTATTTTCGCTTTGTTTATGTTTGAATAAATTCGGATCCTAGCAATCCTTGTGTGGGAGAGATACACGCTCCGCTTTTTCATATGAACACTCGTGTTCTTCGTTTTACTTTTAATGTTCAATGATAAAAGTTGGAAGCTATTGCACTTATTTATATTTGGTTGAAAACAGAAAATGCCTCATCATGTCTTGGATAATTTGACACTTGGCAATTGTTTTGAGCTCTCAAGTAGATCATGATTAAGTTTTTTCATGTAGTCTAAACCTATTAGTGGAGAACTACCGAAGAGCTTGTTAAAATTGGTTTGCATAATTGATCTCTCTTAAGGTCTAGATATTTTCTGGTAAAAGTGTTTGAGCAACAAGGAAGACAATGTAGAGTATTATAATGCTTGCAATATGTTCTTATGTAAGTTTTGCTGTACCGGTTCATACTTGTGTTTGTTTCAAATAACCTTGCTAGCCTAAACCTTGTATCGAGGGGGAATACTTCTCATGCATCCAAAATACTTGAGCCAACCACTATGCCATTTGTGTCCATCATACCTACCTACTATGTGGTATTTCCTGCCATTCCAAAGTAAATTGCTTGAGTGCTACCTTTAAACAATTCAAAATGCTTCTCAATTTGTGTCAATGTTTTATAGCTCATGGGGAAGTATGTGGTGTTTATCTTTCAATCTTGTTGGGCAACTTTCACCAATGGACTAGTGGCTTCATCCGCTTATCCAATAATTTTGCAAAAAGAGCTGGCAATGGGATTCCCAGTCCCAAATTAATTAACCAAAATAGACACTCCTCCATGGTATGTGATTGTTGGACGGCACCCGAGGATTCGGTTAGCCATGGCTTGTGTAAGCAAAGGTTGGGAGGAGTGTCATCATAATAAAACTAAAATAAAAGGGCACTCCTTCATGGTATGAGATTGTTGGCGGGCACCCGAGGATTCGGTTAGCCATGGTTTGTGAAAGAAAGGTTGGAAGGAGTGCCACCCAAAAATAAAAATAATTCATGGGAGCCGCTCTTTGAAGGTTTGTCTGGCGAGGGGGTTAGAGTGCCCACTACCATTCGTTGACAACAACAAACACCTCTCAAAACTGTACTTTTATGCTCTCTTTATGTTTTCAAAACCAAAGCTCTAGCACAAATATAGCAATCGATGCTTTCCTCTTTGAAGGGCAATTCTTCTACTTTTATGTTGAGTCAGTTTACCTACTTCTTTCCACCTTAGAAGCAAACACTTGTGTCAACTGTGCATTGATTCTTACATACTTGCATATTTGCATTCATCATATTACTTTGTGTTGACCATTATCCATGAGATATGCATGTTACAAGTTGAAAGCAACCGTTGAAACTTATATCTTCCTTTGTGTTGCTTCGATGCCTTTACTTTGAACTTATTGCTTTATGAGTTAACTCTTGTGCAAGACTTTTGATACTTGTCTTGAAAGTACTCTTCATGAAAAGTTTTGCTATATGTTATCTATTTGTTAGCAACTATAGATCATTGCCTTGAGTCACTTCATTCATTTCATATGCTTTGTAATAGTATGATCAAGGTTATGTAAGTAGCATGTCACTACGGAAATTATTCTTTTTATCGTTTACCTGCTCGGGACGAGCAGGAACTAAGCTTGGGGATGCTGATACGTCCCCGACGTATCCATAATTTCTGTCGTTCCATGCTTGTTTTATGACAATACTTACATGTTTTGCTTGCACTTTATAATGTTTTTATGCGTTTTCCGGAACTAACCTATTAACAAGATGCCACGAGTGCCGGTTCTCGTTTTCTGCTGTTTTTGGTTCCAGAAAGGCTGTTCGGGAAATATTCTCGGAATTCGACGAAACGAAGACCAAACCTCCTATTTTTTCCGGAAGCATCCAGAACACCGAAGAAGAGTCGGAGAGGGGCCAGAGGGCCACCACACCATAAGGCGGCGCGGCCTGGCTTGGGCCCGCGCCGGCCTATGGTGGGGAGCCCCCAGGCACCCCCCTGCGCCGCCTCTTCGCCTATAAAATCCCTTTCGACCTAAAAACACCGTACCACTTGACGAAACTCCAGAAAGACTCCAGGGGCGCCGCCACCATCGCGAAACTCCAATTCGGGGGCGAAGTCTCTGTCCCGGCACCTGCCGGGACAGGGAAGTGCCCCGGAAGCCATCTCCATCAACGCCATCGCCTCCATCATGCTCCGTGAGTAGTTCCCCCATGGACTACGGGTTCTAGCTGTAGCTAGTTGGTATTCTCTCCCCCATGTACTTCAATACAATGATCTCATGAGCTGCCTTACATGATTGAGATTCATCTGATGTAATCGGTGTTGTGTTTGTCGGGATCCGATGGATTGTTACATTATGATTGTCTATCTACAAAGTTTATGAAGTTATTGTTGCTGCAATCTTGTTATGCTTAATGCTTGTCACTAGGGCCCGAGTGCCATGATCTTAGATTTAAGCTCTATACTTATTGCTTAGATTGTATCTACAAGTTGTATGCACATGTCGCTGTCCGGAACCAATGGCCCCGAAGTGACAGAAATTGGGACAACCGGAGGGGATGGCGGTGATGTGAGGGACACATGTTTTCACGGAGTGTTAATGCTTTGCTCCGGTGCTCTATTAAAAGGAGTACCTTAATATCCGGTAGTTTCCCTTGAGGCCCGGCTGCCACCGGCTGGTAGGACAAAAGATGTTGTGCAAGTTTCTCATTGCGAGCACGTACGACTATTATTGGAAAACATGCCTACATGATTAATGATCTTGATATTCTGTCTTAATGCTATTTCAATCCTATCAATTGCCCGACTGTAATTTGTTCACCCGACACTTGTTATTGGAGAGTTGCCACTAGTGTAGATAGCTGGGAACCCCGGTCCATCTTTCATCATCATATACTTGTTCTACATGTCATCGGAAGTAGTATCAACTATCTTCTGGTGCCATTGCTCTCATATTACTATTACTGCTGCTGTGTTACTGTTACTACTGCTCTCATATCACTGCTACTTTCACATCACCCCTGTTACTAGTGCTTTTCCGAGTGCAGCTGAATTGACAACTCAGTTGTTAAGGCTTATAAGTATTCTTTACCTCCCCTTGTGTCGAATCAATAAATTTGGGTTTTACTTCCCTCGAAGACTGTTGCGATCCCCTATACTTGTGGGTCATCACCCTGCTGGATTCCAATCACAACTCAGGAATTCCCGCACTCCTGCCCACATAAACCTAGCTAAAAACAGCCGAAGAAAATGTGAGACCGGGCCTCTCTATCCCCACGGAGAGCACAATTCCCATTCGAAGAACCTTCCTCTTGACAAATTGGTCCCCGTAGGGAAGGCGGCCTCTAAGAAGCTGCCAAATGAAAACCTTAATCTTGGACGGGACATTAGTTTTACACACGTCCTTGAAGTGTGTGACCGCCACCCCTAAGAAGAGTCTATGGTAAATGTGAAGGGTTCGTTGCATTGAAAACAAAAAAAATTCTACCGTGAACAAGAACAAAACCAAAATTCAATCTAAGGAGAGCCAAGATCTAATCTATGAATATCGAAGCAACAAGAGATATGAGAGACTAATCCTCGAAGATCCAAAGCCTTACAAGATCAGATCTCGTTGTTGATGTAGTCGATCGTCCCGGTGCTGCAATCCGGCAGCACTTCCGTACTCGGTCGTGTGTACGGTGTCGATGAAGTCCTTCCTCTCCCTGTTCTAGCGGCAGCGGAGGTGTAGTAGATCTCCTCGGAATCCCAGCAGCACGACGACGTGGTGGTGGTGGTGGAGAAGTTTCTGCAGGGCTTCGTCTAAGCCGGAGCAGATTGCGGTGGAGGGAGAGGGGCGGCTAGGGTTGGGGAATGATGGAGGGCTGCGCCCCCTCCCCCCTCCCGTCTTTATATAGGGGGGGCGGCCAGGGTTTGCTTGGCCCCTCCTCCAAGCCTTCTGGCCGGTGGCCAAAGAGGGGGGAGAAATCTTCTCCCCCCCCCCCCCCCCCCAAGTCTTCCTCCCCTAGGGTTTGGGGAAACCCTAAAGGGGTGGCCGGCCTGGGCCTTGAGGGCTTGGTGCGCCTGGCCCATTAGGGCAAGGCAGGACCCCCTTGGCCCATGTGGCCGCTCCTAGGGTCGTAGGCCCACTAGGGGACCCTCCGGAACTTTCTAGAACCTTCTCGGTCTTTCACCGGAAAATCCCGAACTTTTTCCGAACCCCAGAAATTAACTTCCCTTAGATGAATCTTATTCTCCGGACCATTCCGGACCTCCTCGTGATGTCCTGTATCCCATCCGAGACTCTAAAAAACATTTGGTCTCCATCTCATATTCTGAATTTACTTATACGACATCGAACCTTAAGTGTGTCACCCTACGGTTCGTGAACTATGCAGACATGATCGAGACTGCTCTCCGATCAATAACCAATAGCGGGACCTGGAGATCCATAATGGGTCCCACACATTCAGCGATAACTTAGTGATCGATTGAACCATTAACATACTGTATTGATTTCCTTTGTCGCCCGATACTTTACTTGTCCGAGATTTGATCATTGGTATCTCCATACCTAGTTCAACCTTGTTACCGACAAGTACTCTTTACTCGTACCGTGGTATGTAATCTCTTGGGACCTTGTCACATGCTTGCAAGCTAATTAGACGACATTCCACCGAGAGGGTCCAGAGTATATCTATCCATCATCGGGATGGAAAAATCCCACTCTTGATCCATATGCCTCAACTCATACTTTCCGAATACTCAATCCCATCTTTATAACCACCCATTTACGCAGTGCCGTTTGATGTAATCAAAGAACCCTTCCGGTGTAAGTGATTTACATGATCTCATGGTCGAAGGACTAGGTTACTATGTATCGAAAGCTTATAGCAAGATGAACTTAATGACTTGATCTTATGCTACGCTTATTTGGGTGTGTGTCCATTATATCATTCACCCAATGACATAACCTTGTTATTAACAACATACAATGCTCATGATCAGGAAACCATGATCATCTATTAATCAACAAGCTAGTTTTACAAGAGATTTACTAGGGACTCTTTTCTGTTTACAGAACTACACAAGTATTAATGTATCCGGTTAATACAATTATAGCATAGGATGCAAACATTCATCATAAACACAAAGATATAATAATAACCACTTTATTATTGCCTCTTGGACATATCTCCAACAAACGGATGAACCTCGCTACCCACGGGGGTAGCTGCACACCCCTCCACGAGCTGACACGTGTACATTTGGTCAAAGGTGATTAAGAGCTCCCACCGTTTACTGTACACCCTATTATTTCCTAGAAGGTGATTAGCACCGATTTGAATTCAAATAAGGAGGCCCGACTAGGCAGCTTCTTCTATCATGACAATGCGTTTGCAATTCGATGCTACACAACCAAGTTTCTTCTCCCTTTTTAGAATGCATTTTGTACCAAAGCAAGCTACTTCGGTCACGTCCGTAGGAATGCTCGATGAATGTTCCGATAGTCTTGCTCATTGGATCTTTCGGGTTGTGCGTATGGGAGCCTGCAACAATGGCTTCCACTTCATCTTCTTTGCAGCGTGTTTTGACGAAATATTTTGGTTATATTTTGTGTGGATAGCGGCAAAGCATCATGCTAGAGAAGTTTGTCCAGGAGCTTGATAGTGTGCCGTCAGCTATGGGCAGCAGCTTCAAGACGAGAGCAGTGTGATGTTGTCTGTGCGAGGCTGCTTGCAGACGACTGTTTGAGGGCTGGAGCTGGACGAAGATCAACAGTGTCGGAGAGATAATCTGGGTTGTTTCACAATAATTGGCCAGCGCTGTTCACCAATGCGTTGCACTGTACATATGGGATTAACACTGTAGCTAACAAAAAAACACTGTGCTGTGTCTAAAGCTACTGTAACTAGCATGCATAAGCTCGGTTTACGTTTGCCGCATGATTTAGTATCAGACTTCAAATAATTTGGGAAAGTAGAATGTATTATGTTTTGCATTTTTCGTTTCTGTTTGTAACCGTGGAATAAAAAATAAATCGTTTGTTTGGAATAAGAAGCGTGTGATTTAGTAGCCTAGGCCAAAACATACGTCGATCATTTCATTCCTTGGAGCAGGAGCATCTTGCAGATCGGTTATATTGAAATTGTATAGTAGAGCATGGTAGCGAAGTCTGACACGATCGATCATTGAAAGACATGAAGTAGTAATGGAAATTCATCTGTTTCCAACGCCGTGGGATAAATTCACACCAGAGCTTCATATTGAGTACTTTCGAAAGACACAAGGAGAAAATAAAAATCGCTAGGGCTGCTACAAACCCATAATACCAAGCTAGCACCGTCAGCAGTGGAATGCCAGACGAGGTGAATCTAACACACACGAGCGCTATGTTTTGCTAGCAGGAGCAATCATTTGGGAAAATACTGTTCAGCGACCAACAGCACTGTTCAGGCGCGGGAATAAACTGTTCATTCGCGCGGAAGTACTGCACACGGCGCGCGCAAAATGACAGCTCAGGTCGCGCGCGAAACCACTGGAGAGAGCGCACGTCGCTGGCTGACCGCGGGAATCGAGCGTACGCGGGAAACCCAAACAGCTGCCGCCAATAATTTGCAACTCCCTCCACGCGCTTAGGACAAGACCGAGAAAGCTTACTGTGCAACGCGCTTAGGCCGGTCAACCAGCTGGCTCCCCGCGTTGTAATCTCGGCGCTGATCTAACGGGCTGCAGGCCGTGCGTAGCTACCCCCGTGGGCAGCGAATGCACACTCCTCCAACAAAATGGAGTGCGTGGAGTATTCCCTGAAGCCTCCAGCGCCCAAGACACCACGTCGTTGCCTTGGCCAAAAGGATGTAGGTTGAAAACCCTACACAGGTTGGACCATTCCACCGTTTTTGCCAGCCTAAAAGTTCTCCTAAACCTAATGCGCCATCCCTTGGAATTTCTCACCCCAGCAACCATAGCGAAGGGGTTATCGCAACAATCAAACAGACGCGGGAAGCTAACCCTAAGCAAGTATGTCCCAGTCCACCAGTCTAACCGGAAATAAGTACGGCCTCCGTCATGGACCTGGTGTTTTGCTCCCAGCTTGAATTAACATTTAATATTTTGAATGGCATTCTAGAACTGAGAACCCCGCGTCTGGACCACCGGCGAAAAAGAGATCATTATTGCCCAAATATTTAGCTCAGATGAGGTCCGCCCAAAGACCTTCCGCATTTTGGTATAGCTTCCAGGCCCATTTCAACATTAGGGCAATGTGCATGAACTTAGTGTTTGGGACCCTCAGACCCCCAAACTCTCGTGGTTTGCAGAATGTGGCCTAGTCTACCATGTGGTATTTCCGTTTGGTGCCCACCCATTCCCAAAAGAAGTGGGACCTGGACTTGTTCATCGCTCCATGCGTCGAGTCGTGTAAAAGATATATTCCCATAGCAAACATGGGGAGGCTCGAGAGGCAGGAGTTGGTCAGTTTAAGCCTACACGCAAAGGCTAAGAAAAGACTCTGCCAAGGGTCAGCCTTATGCCCCACCTTATCTATCAGGAAGTGCCAATCAGCTAAGTTCTATCCAACACCGGGAGCCCTAAATACGTCAACAAGAGGCAACCTAGTTTACAGTTCAGGTAGTCAGCTACCCTCTTTGCTTTTGGAGAGGTTGATTTTGAGAACCGGCATATTTTCAAAGCCAAGCGGGAGAATCTTAAGGTTGGCTACTCCCATAGTAGTTGGTTCAACCATAATCACATTATCATCTGCGTATTGCAAATGCGCGATTCCCCCTAGAATCAGATGGGACACCACTCCATATATATGTCCAGCTGCGTTTGCTCTGGCAAGGATGGCTGCCAGAGCATCGACCATAAAGTCGAAGAGGATGGGAGAGAGCGGGTCCCCTTGCCGCACTCCCCGTATATTTTTGAAATAGGGGCAATCTCTCCGTTGAAGTTGGCAGTCGTCTCCCCCAGAGACAAGCTGCATCAAGCGGTGGACAATGCCTGCTGAGAACCCTTTCTTCAGCAACACCTCTCGGAAGTAACCCCAGTCAACTCTGCCGTAAGCCTTCTCAGAGTCCAGTTTCAGCAAAAGGCCTTTGAATTTCTTCACTCTCAGTTCATGCGCAATCTCATGCAATGTCAGCACACTCGTGCAAACATCGCCGCTTAATGAACGTTGTTTGGTTGCGGTCTATTGTCCTATGGGCTATCGGAGCCAGCCTAGTAGCATACGCCTTAGGAATAAATTTGAAAATAATATTTATGAGGGTAATAGTTCTAAATTGCTTGATGGTATCAGCTCATTTCACCTTAGGGATAAGCTGCGTGCAATGAGCCAATGATGTATAGTATAGATCAATTATATACTGGTATCTCTCACACTAATTATATACTGGTACTAGTAGATGTGCAAAGCATATTAGAGTAGGAGTCCACTAGTGAAAAGAGGGAAGCCCTCTTGGAATCCGAATCCTAACATATTCTTGCGTTCACCAGGACTCCAAGTCCAGCCGGCGCCAAAACGAGGTCACACGGAACAAGGAAACCTCCAAACCCCGACGCGTCGTCGCCTCTCTGATTTAACCAGGGGTGGTACAGTGCAGCCTCACAGTCATACCAAGAGTAGAGTAGAGCGTGTAGGGTACAGCCACGTCGCGCAGGCATGTCTTGTCCGTCGTCGGCGATGGCGGAGGAATACGCCGGCGGGCAAGTAGCCGCGGAGCGGCGAGGCCGGCAGAAACCGATATTCACCGTCCCGGTCATTCGCGTCATTCTGATCGTGCTCGCGCCGTCCGCACTCTTCTTGTTAACGTCGGACGTGGCGTTCCCGCGCATTCGCATCGAGTATGCCGGCGGCGGCAGCAACAGCGACCTTGACGTTCCGGCCAGTGCGCCCGCGAACCTAGCGCCACCATCGACGCCAGAGGCCGCCGTGGTTGGTCACGTTGAGGAGCAGCGGCGGGAGGAGCCGAAATCGCTCCCGCCGGTGCGCCATCTGGGTCCGGCCGTGCCGTACTACGACGCCCTAAGAGCGGCGTGGCTCGCCGCGCACCCGCGGTTCCCGGCGTACGTGGCGCCGGATCGGCCGCGCGTGCTGGTGGTCACCGGTTCGTCGGCGCACCGGTGCAGCGACCCGGAGGGCGACCACATGCTCCTCCGCGCGTTCAAGAACAAGGCGGACTACTGCCGTATCCACGGCTTCGACATCTTCTACAGCAACGCGGTGCTCGACGCGGAGATGTCAGGGGTCTGGACGAAGCTGCCGCTGCTGCGTGCGCTGATGGTGGCGCACCCGGAGACGGAGCTCTTCTGGTGGGTGGACTCCGACGTGGTGTTCACGGACATGCTGTTCGAGCCGCCGTGGGGCAAGTATGCGGGCATCAACATCCTGATTCCCGGCTGGGAATCAAAGGTGTACGAGGAGAAGAACTGGATAGGCCTCAATACCGGCAGCTTCGTGATCCGGAACTGCCAGTGGTCGCTCGACCTCCTCGACGCCTGGGCGAAGATGGGGCGGAGCGCCCCGGTGCGCGAGAAGTACGGGAAGATCTTCGCGAAGGCGCTGTCGAACCGGGCGGCGTACGAGGCCGACGAGCAGTCGGCGCTGGTGTACCTGCTCGTGACGCAGAGAAAGAAGTGGGCGGACAGCGTGTTCCTGGAGAGCTCCTACGTGCTGCACGGGTACTGGAAGGCGATCGTGGACAGGTACGAGGAGATGCAGAGCAAGTGGCAGCCGGGGCTCGGCGACGACCGGTGGCCGCTCGTCACGCACTTCGTCGGGTGCAAGCCGTGCGGGGACCCGAACGGCGCGAGCTATGAGGCCGCGCTGTGCCGGCGAGGCATGGAGCGCGCCTTCAACTTCGCCGACGACCAGATACTCAAGCTCTACGGGTTCCAGCACGAGACACTCAACAGCACGGCTGTGTACCGCGTCAGGAACGACACCGGACGGCCGATGGACACGGACGACGAGGAGATCGGCCGGCTCCTGCACCCAACCTTCAGGGCCGCCAACGCCGAGCCGTTGTGATCTCTCAAGTAGGTTCTTCCATTAGTAGTTCGGATCACGTGAACATGTAATTCTTTGCAGACGCGAATTTCTCTTATGTTGTGTGCGTACTGACTTGTATTGTTAGATGCAAGGTTGTGTTAGTACTTAGTAGTGCCTTTCAAATGTTTTGGGGTATGCATGATTCTTCATTTCCCGCATTTTAGAAAGTTAGACAGAAATCGTACAACTTTGTTCAGACGGCATGGCAAGAAAAGAAGATCCTAGGCAGTTACCAATTGTGCCCTTATTTTTCCTTCCAAGTGCCTGAACACGTCAAGTGCAAGAAGCACAAGACGGCCCCAGAGGGCCAGAGGCCAGTAAGTGTGACAAAATGGATAAGTGGGATCATCTTCCACGTCTCTATTTTACACTCTAGACTCTTTTTTAATTTTAATAAATCTAATTTTATTATCCCACGAAAATAAGAGTCTAGTCTCGAAATCCCACTTATCCCAGCTCCTTATTACTACAGACTTGGTGAAACCGGCCAAGTCAAAATCTGTTTGAAAGTCAGAAGAGAATCATGATCTAGAGACGAGTGTTTACATTATTACCATTTGTATACTTACAGTAGGTCTGGGAAAACGAATCTTACACGGATTTTGAGTAAATGCACATGAGCAATTAAGAACCCTCAGCCCTAGTAAGCATTGAGATTTGAAGTTCCAGAAACTCACGGCATGGAGGTTCCAGGTTGTCCTCCTCCGGTGCTCGCTGTTGTCCAAGATTGTTCTTCAGAGGCGCAATGCACATTATTGTGGACGAGGCCAAAACGATGCTTTTTTGGAACCGACTAAGTTTCACCATCTTTCTCCTTTAGATGGTGTGTCGACAAGGAGAGTTCTTTTGGAGTTGTTGTTTTTTGGAGTCGTCGGTGTCGATCGAGACGCGGCTTTGTGTATAGCTAAGGACAAGCTCTTCATGTTGTGGTGCTATTTTGTCGGTGTGGATATCTTAGAAGTTAGGACTAGCCGGTGTGGAGTTATTGCTACATTTTTTGCTCACAGCGAGTGGTAGTGTTCTTGTACTCATCACGGTAACAACAAGTGCTCTGCCTTTTTCATTATAGAAGAGGGAAAAACAATCCAATTACAAAAGACCCCAAAGAGAAAACACTGGGGCAACCACGTCCTCGAACAACAACACTAAACCAGGAGCACTCCTAAATAACATTTGCCCGCGCCAACCTTAGCAACTCTTGCTCAGCCCTAATGAGCTTAGCCACTCCGCTAGCAGGTAACACTTCGTTCTGGAAAATACGACGTCCTCGCTCCTTCCAGATGTTCCATAACACATACACCGCCATGGATGTGTCGTTGCAATGGTGGTTCCCCTGCGTGTGATGTCGAAGCTTATTCCACCAGGTGCAGATCGTCGTCGAAGTATTAGCGAACTGCACGACTCTGTCGTGGGTGATCCGGAAGCATTGCCAAACCTCTTTGGCAAAGGGACAAAGCAGGGCAAGGTGATCTGCAATCTCGAAATCCTGGTCACACAAACAACAGGTAGCATCGTGAGGAAGCCCTCTCGCTCAGCCTTTCCGCCGTCCAGTTTCTGTTCTTGTACTCAAACCTATGTCTTCTGTGCCTTCTACAGAAATATGGTACGTCTTTGAGTATTTTCAAAAAAAAAGTTTCAGAAACTATCTGGTCAGCATCTCCTCGTATTATTTAAAACATACGCCACCTCTTCGCCCCAAATCGTGAATCTAGTCCACAGATCCCCATACATGCATACTTGATTCTTGCCAGCTCGAGAGAAAAGAAAAAGGAAAGAGCGTGCAATGCACCACTCCACTTCCCTCCCACTCTCCCGTTGACGTTTGCCAGATGATCAACGGCTAAAAACAAGAGAGATAATGATCTTCTTGATCGTTGAAACGCACACAAAAAGAGAAGCATTTGTGAGCTAAGGTGCGTGCAACCCGCGGCGCCGGACGACCTCACCAGCTAGCAATAGCATAGCAACAATGGAGGAACAGCACAACGGCAAGTCAGCCGGAGACCGGCGATCCCGGCAGTACTACTATGGCTTCCCGGCAGGCACCACCATCCCCCTCGTCTTCGTTCTCCTGGTCGCCGGCTCGCTGTTCCTCATCCTCGGCCCGAGCAACTCCGTGCTCACCCTCCCCACCCTCCGCGTCGTCTTCAACAACCCCATCCACATCTCCGCCGCAGCTACTCCGCCACCGCCAGCGCCGCCGCCCGCAGCAAACAACGCGAGCGAGGAGGACATCGAGGACATTGGCCTCCCGCCGCCCCGGCAGCTGAGTGACCCGCCTTACTCGCTGGGCCGCGCCATCCCGGACTACGACGCGCGCCGGTCCGCGTGGCTCGCCGCGCACCCGGAGTTCCCGGCGCGCGTGCATCCCGCGGGCCGTCCACGCGTGCTGCTCGTGACGGGCTCCGCGCCGTACCGGTGCCCGGACCCGGACGGCGACCACCTGCTGCTGCGCGCGTTCAAGAACAAGGCAGACTACTGCCGCGTCCACGGCCTGGAGGTGTTCTACAACACGGCGTTCTTGGACCACGAGATGTCCGGGTTCTGGGCGAAGCTGCCGCTGCTGCGGTCGCTGATGATGGCGCACCCGGAGGTGGAGTTCATATGGTGGATGGACTCGGACGCGGTGTTCACGGACATGGCGTTCGAGCTGCCGTGGGAGCGGTACGCGGCGCACAACCTCGTGGTCCACGGGTGGGAGGCCAAGATGTACGAGGAGAAGAGCTGGGTCGGCATCAACACCGGCAGCTTCCTCATCCGCAACTGCCAGTGGTCGCTCGACCTCCTCCACGCGATAGCGCCCATGGGGGCCCGCGGGCCCGTGCGCGACATGCACGGCGAGCTCTTCGCCAAGGAGCTCTCCGGCCGCCCGCCGTTCGAGGCCGACGACCAGTCGGCGCTCATCTACCTGCTCGTCACGCAGCGGGAGAAGTGGGGCAGCAAGGTGTTCTTCGAGAACTCGTACGAACTCAACGGGTTCTGGGAGCTCATAGTGGACAGGTACGAGGAGATGCGGCGGGAGGGGCGGTGGCCGCTGGTGACGCACTTCGTCGGATGCAAGCCATGCCGCCGGTACGCGGACAGCTATCCGGCGGACCGGTGCCGTCTCGGGATGGAGCGCGCCTTCAACTTCGCCGATGACCAGATACTGAAGCTGTACGGGTTCGGGCACGAGTCGCTCAACGGCACCGCCGTGCAGCGCGTCGGGAATGACACCGGCGGCCCGCTGGACGCGGAGGACCAAGAGCTCGGCCGGCTGTTGCACCCCACGTTCAGGGCGGTCGCAAAGACAGCGTAGACGACGACTAACCTTGGAGGATTTTGTTTTTGTCGTGGTTGCCTTGTTTTTTGGTCATCTTAAGTAGTAGTAGGATACTTTCAAGTTTCTAGAACACTTGAGGTTAAGTCCAAAGATTCAGCCAATTACTGGAACACCTGCTATGAGATGATAGTGGCACAAAGTATGCCTACTCTTATACTCTCTTTTTTTCCTTGCGAATGCGTACTCTTAAACTAGGAGAACTGATAAATTTTACTTTTGAAATTATGTACTACACTAGATTTTCCCTTTCTTTTTACGGTACAAGTTTTCTCTGTGCAAGTTACATTCCATTTGGTGGCAGCGGAGGGAGTCTGTCAAAGGTGAATCAATCGCCCGGACAAAACGTACTGCTTTCTCTATTCGTTTCTGCTCTATTCAGGCCTTGGCAGCGAACTTTTGTGGTGCTCAATCAAGGGCAGAGCCGAAGGATGTACTAGTACTGTGCAGACCACCAGTTAACTACTACAAAATGAATATAGATGCTTGCGTTTTCCCTAATGGTTCAGGTACTGCTGGAGCTATTATCCGGGATGACAAAGGTGAGGCAATAGCTGGCTTGAGTTGTCTGCTAACTTTAAACATTAAATCCTAAACCCTAAACCTTGTTGATGCTACAACATTTGAAACTCATGCCCTTCGAAATGGACTGGAATTTGATTGAATGAATTAGTTGCAATCTTGTCATCATCGAATCCAACTCACTAGAGCTAGTGCAAGCTTTCAACGGTGTGTCTGAAATGTGGAGCCCTTATATACCTATCCTAGCAGATTGCTTTCAGATTGTTAGTGGGATTGGTAAGGAAATGTATATATGCAGCATTGCTTTCGAGAGGCTAACACAGTGGCGCATAATTTAGCAGAATGTGTTATAATTCTAATAATTATGTGTTTTGCAACTGCGGTCCCCCTAGCTTTATTATTCCCCATGTAATGAACGATATATCCTTGCTTAAACTGAATTAAAACGCGCCATGAAGGCATGAAGGCATTCCCTAAAAAAATTATATTCCATTTTACTCTAAATGTATTTTACATGATCGGAAACATGTAAATTTCGGCAAATAGGACTGTAATTTTGGTCCATGTATAATAAACTTTACTCCTTTTAGTGCTAATTAAAGTAGAAAATTGTACTAGTAGCCAGTTTATAAAGCTCATGATGACTTCATCTTAGGGTTTAGGGAATTTTTACTCATGCCACATGGCACCTTACGATTTGGAGGAAAAACTGACGTACGATTGAATTGAAAATTAGTCAAATGATAAATAGACTCCCAAAAACTAAACCCTCGAGCATTACAGTAAGATTTGTTGCTAAAACATACCAATAATAATCTTGCAATTGTTGTGCAAGAATCGAAAATACATTACAGGCCTCTACATGAGACGTGGCACAAACACACAAGACAAGCACACGCTAACTTTTTTGGAAAATCATATCGCGGACACGTTCCTTCTACTCCGTGATAGCTCGACGCAACCGTAGCCGCCAAAATTTTCAACAAACGGCAATTTTGAAAGAAAAAAAAGATCATGTGAGCGGCACCTCTCTCCCCGGCCGCTTGGGCGACGACTCCGGAGAGCCCAAACCCTAGTAAAAAAAACTTCAATATCCTCTCTCTGGACGTTGTCGCCGCTGGCACCAGCGGTGGCGGCCACGTCTGGACGACGAAGACGACGGGCGGGGTGGGCTCGTCCTGATGGGTTCGCTTCGCGTGGGGGGTGTAGGGGGGACATCACTCGGGAGGCGCAGGTGGTGTGGTGGCGCAAGGTTGGAGGAACTCACCGGTGCATGGACCGGAGCTCGGCGGGGATGCAGGCGAGGCAGGCACGCGATGGAAGCCAACACGGGACCTGGGGCGGCAAAACGGTTCCAATCTTGGAGGCAGTGGCCATGGAGTGCTGCTAGGATGAATTCGTGTTGCAGCAGTCGGCTGCTCCGAGCTGCGGCATGCGGCGCCGCCCTCCCGGTGGTGCGCTGGAGTGGGGGCGGAGATGCAGGCGCAGGAGACCCTAGGCCCGATCTAGGCCCTAGGGGTCGGTGCCGCGCACTTGGCTATATGCCTGGAGTGGGACAATGGAGCGGTGATGGTGGCCCGATACGCGTTGGAGGTGGTCCGAGGCTGCATCTTCATTCGGGGTTGAGGTGAGCATCTTCTTGGTTGTGCAGGGTGTTCGTGGACCACGATGTTTTGGTTGGCGGGGTGTTGCAGTGGCGGCAGTGTGAATGACATGGATGGCTTCCCCAATCCGGCTAGTAGGATGGGAAGTGTGCGACAAACGGACGAAAGTATATCCCGTCTTCGGTCATCGTCGGCAGCGATGGCACTTGTCGGCGTTGTTACCCTCCTTGGAGGCGTTGTTGAGTATGTCGGTACTTCCCCACGCCCATTGCGGTTTGGTAGATGTCTCCGGGAGAAAGCCTAGGTTTGGAGTGAACCAGCGCAATGCAGGAGTCCTCTACATCGTCACTCTGTTGAGAGCATCGCGTCTGGAGGCACGGCTTTGCAGGCTCCTATTCTGTTCCTCCGGTGCTCGTTCCATGTTTGATCATCATAGGTAGGGGTGTAAACGGAGAGCGGATCAGATTTTGCTCATACCATATCCTTTACCATATATTTTTCTCGGAGTGCGGATATTGATCAGTTTCGGATTCGAATGCTGATATATCGGACTGCGGATTCGAATCGGAAATGAGGCGGACTCGGACTGAAAATAAAAATGGGCAGATATATGCTCTCATCGGTATATAGTTATAGTTTTAGCAAATCTTGAGAGATTTCAACTTTCGGTCTTGTGTAGTTAAGAAAAAAGAGACACAATGCACTAAAACTCAAGCATTGTTAGAAATGTAGAGCTAAACATGGGCTTGCCAAATGAATTTGGTAACTTGATAACTACTAACTTTGCAAGATTGACCTTGGCTTTTAACTTAAAAATTGGATTATCCGGTTTAAAATCTTTGGATTATCCTCATTAAATTTCAGATAATCCATATCAGCATGCTATTTGCTATACCATATCATATACCGTATTTGGAGCACCACTTCAGATTCAGATATCCTTATCCGTTGGATTCTTTAAAATCAGATATGGATACCTTAAAATGGATTCGGCATCGATTTCGGTGCGAAAATTATCCTATCTATTTACACCTCGAATCATAGACACCATGTACGCCAGGAGCCAAGAGGATGTCTTTCTTGGGCCCAACCGAGTCCCACCACCTCCTTTCGCCATGAAGGGTGCATGGTGAGTCAAGATGACGTTGTCAATCTTGGAAGGTGCCCGACGTTAGCCAAGAAGCGGCTTTGCTGTTGCTTGGTAGGCTCTTTTGTGTTCTGAGTTGTAATGTTGGTGGTGGCTATCTTCGGAAGATGAAGTTGTCAATCTTGGAAGGTGCGCGACGTTAGCCAAGCGGCTTTATTGTTGCTTGGTAGGCTCTTTTGTGTTCTGAGTTGTAATGTTGGTGGTGGCTATCTTCGGATTTGCCGAAGTGGAGTTCTACCTTCTATAAAAAATAAAATAAGGCACGCCTTTGTCATGCTTTCGAAAAGATAAAAACATGTGAGTTGCCATTCGGTCAAGCCGAGAAATTGCTGTGCACGATTGGATTCCAACTTTTCTATAAGGATTCTATTCAACGTGTAATCTCATAATACTGATGATGATAATGAACTTTTGCTTCGCCTTCTCTTTATTGATGGTGTACTAAGGTCTATACAAATTCAATAATCTGCTAGATATTTACACATTGAAATCTTTTCTAGCAAAGCTCTCAAGTTCTTCTTTTCTTTACCAATAGGACTATCGACCTTTCTTGACGGCTACAAGGGGTCAAATGGTCAGAGTGCTGTTTTAAGATCAATTTGTATCAGCAAACGAGGGATTAAAGAATTCCAAAATGTTAAGCTGAATTCCTCAGACCTACGAACTACTATGGCTTTCCTCTAACAGAACTATGCCTTAGTAAAACAAATGGAGAATCATCTCACAGGCTGAGAGGCAAATTCTGCTAAAAAGGAAGCATGACAACTGAGCACAGAGCTCCTCCACCTAGAGTGATAACAGGTTATCTTGGATCCAATCAGATAGCCTGCGAATCTCAGTGCTCTTTGAAAAATAAGAATCAGCATTGGCAAGCATCACCCTGGCATCATGCTTGACAGCCTCCAAAGTTCTATAGTAATTGTTATGTAGCCTTGCCCTGATCAGCTCAATGGAGAACTGGACAGGAAACCTGTAGTGCAGCAAAATCTTTTAACAGGAGCGCCTCTTTGAAAGTGGGTGTTACTTCATAAACAAAAAGCACCCAATATACTTCACAGTTCATACACAGCATTTTTCCAAACCACCCATTCTCAGGAAGGAGGAATCGGACTAAGAAAGTAGTCCCTCCATTCCAAATTAATTGAAGCAGATTCAGGCAAAAAGTTGCCCAAAATGTGTCCGGGTTCACTGAATCTGCAACAAGTAATTTGGTTCGGAGGGAGTGCTTCCCAATATTTGATAGGACTGTGCAGGTATACATGTATGTAATGCACCAAAACCATCGTCGAAATGCACTATTAAAGTTTGATATAAAATAAATAAGTATAAAGCTATATGGGGCCTCTTGATATCCTAGATGCTCACTTCATATGAATATACAAAAGACAAAAGACAACCGCATGAACACAAAGACACCATATTCAACATACAAATGAGTATGCGTTGGTAAGATGTTTATTTACCTTGTTTCAAAGAAAATCAAAAAATCTTTGTTTTAACAACAGTGGCCTCAAAGATGTGCAGCCAGAACCTTCTGATGTCAAAGTATTTATTTGATTTTGATGAAAAAATGTCATTAGCGTATTAAAGTTGATGATTGCTATGAGATTTGCCAACCCAAGAAGGTAGTTTAGTAAAAGTTAGCGTTCACATTTCCTAAGTATCTGTCAGCTACAACTCATTCAAAAAACTACATTTACTGCTATATGAAATTGATTAAACCTCAACCAAATATAGGCGTAAAAGTAACCTCATCGAAAATAGGGTGATTTTATAATACATGGTGCAACGCATTATCTAGATTATACGGTAATCGGTGTTCGCCCTTTTGTTGCTAAATGGAGAAGTATCAGCACCAAATGCATTAAGAATTACCTGTTTATGAAATCCGGTTTTCCTGCAACAGTGTCTAACCTCAGGACACCATAGCGATCCTGCAGATCCACAAAGAAATACAGTAGACAGTTAAAACAACAAGGAAAGAGTGGCCAAAGATTGTAAACATCAAAAATAAATCAATTCCACCTGATTTGTGCGAGACATTTTCTGTAAATTGGTCACTGCTGATAACAATTTGTTCCTGACAATGGGATCAATATGTGGATGTTTCCATGGAGCCAATGAGCTAGTAGCAGGATGGAGCTCCCAGGGGCTATGAGGATGATGAGAACCATCATTTTTGTACTTTATGACATATCTCTCCCATGGACTGTCAGGAAAATCAGGTGACTTAGGCGTTATTGCCATTACCCGTCCCTCCCACCAACTTCCTCCTCCTTCCTCAGAGCCATTGGTCCACCAAACTTTGCACTTATCTCTGACAACCCAGTTCTGCGTAATAGCAGCTTCAAACCGTGTTCTTTCCACAAGAAAATCGGGGAAGTTAACTAGTTCAGGCAATGTGATTTCGAAGTCTTCGCCAAATCCGCTTGAAGCGTGATCAATGAACTCCACTGTTAATTTACAGCAGCTATCACCGGACCCAATATGAGATTTGTAATCAAGAACCTTAATTTTGCAAAGCTCTACAGCTTTAAGGCCTTCGATCCAATTCCATGGGCATTTACGCAATGACGATAATGTTTCATTAAGATATTCTTCATGACCCTGAACAAAAACAAGCACACAGAAAGTTTACTTCATAAATGATGTTTACACCAAAGTCATCTGCATGCTTTCTACACAATACAGCAAGAATAAAGTTACCTGGCGCAAGTACATAACCTCATCATCAAGTTGGGGAATATAGCGGTAAATATCCTCATGCTCTAGCAACATTAGCCATGGATACTTGGACACTTGCTGTTTTTTCTCAAATAGATGTGTATCAGGAAAGTTGCCACTCTCTTTTTTGTACCTCTCAGACCTTGATGTTGATCCCCACGTTTCACGCGCATTTGGAGCAGTTTGTCTACCACTTGTTGATGCTTCATGGGAAGATTTTTTCTCATGAGAGATAGCATCCTTTCCTCTAGCATCATCAGTGTATGCACATGACCTCCTTGCACTTCTTCGCAAACTACCAGTAGGTGTAGCTGGACTGTAGTCTGGAGGAGGCTGATATCCACCATCATTGGAGATAGAAGTGCTACCTCCATTTCCATAAGCATCTGGATCCGGGTTTTTTTTGTACTTACTTGACTTCGACCTTGTGTACACTGCAGTGCACGTCTTGGCAGATTCGAAGTGTAACTTTTTTGAGTCATGCAAACAAGTACCGTTATCTGTTCGTTCTTGAAAACTTCTGGATACACTAGTGAAGTCACTGCTTCTATGTTGATTGGTGGCAGAAACCTCGTCATGCTGCATGGAAACTTCATCATGCTCAGAGTTCACGTCACTCCCTACTGCAGTAGTCTTTGATTTATCTGATGAACTTGCTCCATCTACAAAGCCCCTTGACCTCGACAACTTCAGTTTAAAGGATATAGGCTCAGTACCGTAGAACTGTTCGCTGCATCCCTTGTTATTTTCTTCCACCACGTGAGTACTATTGTTGTTGGTTAACCTTTCTTCACCAGGCAAATTAACTTCACTATTATCATCAGTATTATGGTTTTCATGGATGCTATCCAAATGTGCATGCTGACTTATTTGTACATTCTGCTCAACCATTTGTTGGATGCCATTACCATATTCATGAGGTGTCTTCTCACTACCAGACTCATCAAGACCCTGTGAAAGTGCATTATCTAAAGAGGGCCTCATGTTTCCAGAAGAGTCAACAAGTTTGGAACGCTTTGAAGATCGTCGCTTAACTTCACCCCATTTGATTTTGTCATTACTGTGAACAGCAGAACCATTGTGCAGACCAGAGATCGTGGTTTGATATCCATCTGTTGATAGTTCAGCCTTGCAAGCAGAGGAACTTCCAAGCTCAAAAGCTAGTTCTGGCTCAATGGCTTCGCGTTTGGCCGCTGCAAGTGACACCACCGCTTTGTCCTCAGTGGATGATTCGGTGTTTCCGTTTTTTGAAGGAAACTGGGTTTTTAAATCGCGCCGTGGTATCCTCAGGATCAGTTTTCTATTATTTCCAGAATTTCCCTGAGTTTCAGTGAAATGAGAAGGTTGTGTAACATCTTCTGAATCATAATGGTTACTCTCTCTACCATATCTTGGCTGACCATACCGCGCTGACTGCTCAGCTTCAGTGCTCTCTGTGTTGAATTCACTGTCTGAAAGACTACCCCTGAGTCATCTTCATCCTCTTCCGATGAAGCTCCTATCTTTGTGAGGAAACTGAGTGCGTTGCGGGCAGCACGTCTTTGAGGTCTCGGTCCCCTAGATTTGGAGGATCTTTTCCTTTTGCTAGAACGACCAATCTTAGACTTCCTACCTCTATGTGGCCGTGATGTCGTAGCCACATCATGCCCATCCAAATTTATTTTCTTAACTCGCCGACCAGATGAAGTAACAAGATCAGCCTGTAGAAGATGACAATAAAAGAACAATAAGACGAAAGGTTAGAAGGCAGCATAAAGGAAGATGGAAATCATGGAATGATCTCAACTGTTGCCTCTTACATCAGATTTTTTCTTCTTTCTTCTAGATCTGCGGCGATTAGCGGTACCATTAAGGTTATCTGCATCAATCTCTGCACTTGAGTATGAAGCACCAGAGGAATCACCACTCAATACCCCCGGTTCTCCTTCACTCGAATTGTCATCCAAGCCATCGTACTCAGAATCAGTATCATCAGAGATAACTTCGTTTTCTGGCTCAAACTCAAAGAAGTCCGGTATCTCTGGAAGTGGTTCCCACCTATCTGGATCAATAATTGGGATGATTTGGTATTCGCCAGTGGTTGCATTGTATGTGGGGCCAACAGCAAAATTTACAGAGGGAGGTCGCCACTCAATACCCAGGGTACCTAGCCTGCGTTTCTGGTACATGCTCTGAAAAGGCTCTGGGTATGGTATCATACCTGCAATTGGTAATTAGCAAATAACAATTATAAGCATGTACAGCAAATAAAATTACTGTACTATGCCAAAGATAGAAAGGCAGAAAAGTTATATACCCGAGTCGCACAGAAGGTCTTGAATATTTCTCTTATAAGGTGGAAGCTGTGTTTCCTGGATACATTAAGTAAAAGCAGCATTAAGACAATCTGGTATCGCATTATGCACTTTGTAAACAGAGAAAAGCACAGTTTTACAAAGGCAAGTACGATCGGTTCAATATTCCTCTTTTGGAAAAATACCAGCCCAAGCATGTGTACAGTAGCTTTTGGAATCTGGAGACATATGTTCATGTTTTAACATTCCTTAGTCCTACAATCCTTTGTTGTTTCGATAAGCAAAAACGACCAGTTACAGTAAGTTGATCCCCTTCTATGACTTCTGGTGAGAATGTAAGAGTAGCACCACGCAAGCACTAGATATATGAAAAATATATTAATACATTATAATTATTCACAAGCACATTAAGTGTACTGATCAGATGATTATTCTGGTACAGTATGCTTGCAGTTTATAAACATCTCCTAGTAGGTAATTAACAGAACTTCAACATGTGTACTATCAATATTGTCATCAAAGTATTCTGCCAATCAGCAGATTAGTGGTCCTCACTCAAGAAACAGGATTTGACAGCTTATAATCCCGCTTGCTTAACTGCTGAGATAGCAGCACTTCAGAAGTAGATTGCAATGTCGGTAGTATGTGGTATTCTTCATAATCTAGCTGGCAGTCACAAACAGACTAACAAACTGTAGGGAGTCCAAATCAACTGACAATATTACTTCACTAACCAATAAAATGCATGCTATCACGAAAGCAAGTCTAAGAATTTTCTTGAAAGCAATACATGATACTGATAACAACTCCATTTCGTCTATCAGAACAAGGGGGGAAATGTAAATACAGGAGTATTACAAATAGATCTTTGAAACAGTTAACATGATAACTCCGATGGTACAGTTAAAGAACAAACTGAAAATAAAAACATTAAACATTCCGAAGAAATAAGACAACTTAGTCAGCTAATGCAAATGCAAAGAGCAGATGATTCATATCACCAGACGAACCTGATCAATAGCATTCCCATTTGTATCTTGAATAAGGGGCCGATAGTCTCCAAGAAAGAACTATTGTAAAAGATGAATAGTGAGCATCACTGATTGTATAAAGGTAAAATATTTCCCCAGGGAGAGGGGGGAGGGGGTATGCAGTGCAAGCATATCTGGGTACAGTCATTCAAACTATCAATGTGAGTTGTTGGATGAGCTTTCAGTATGGTCAGTTTAAGAAATCAAGGGTGTGTTTGGTTCTGAAGCTAGTCTCCTAGCCTTGCTAGGCAAGGATGGCTGTTAGGTAATGTCATAGAGGGTTTGCTTTGCTTGGCTAGATTAATAGTAACGCAATAAAAAACTTGGAGGCTAGCTGAATTGGCTCTCTCGTATGGGCGAGGTGAGACAGCACTGTTTCATCAGCCTCTAACCGGCACGGACATTGTGATTTGCCTGTGACTGACCAAACAAAGCGACCTTCACCTTGCTTTTCTTTGCTATGCCCAGCTGAGCTAATTTCATCTAGTCTAGCTAAGCAAGATAAGCTTAGGATCCAAACACACCCTAGAGCGCAACATGATAATAATTTTATGGCTTAAGCCCTAAGGCACTGATAGACTAGAAAGTTATAAATGACAAAATTAGAATATCAACTGCCCCTCATCCAACAGTACTGATTGTGTTTGGATCTAAAACAAGGATAGCTCTAGCCTTGTCTAACAAGTATTTGCATTTGGTAGAGGCATAATTTGTTTGCCATTTCAGGCAAGCTCACTCATAACTGTAGCTAAATGCTTGCCTGGCCGGGAGAGCCGTATTGGCTCTCTCACGACGACAACCGAGCGGTCATGGAGAACGACATGAGACACACGACCCAAGGCAATACAACCAAACAACAAAACTTAGCTCATGTGGGATATGACACAAATGGGCTAGCTGAACTTAGCATAGCTAGGCGAGGGCAGCAAAGGATCCAAACAGACCCATGACCACTGGGATAATGGCAGTTTGCATGACTGCGACCCAAAATTGGTTTGCACTAAGCATTCTCCCCAATTACTTGGTAATTCAGCTACAGTTCATGTACCTGCTCATCTTTTGCATCCTTCTGTGACTCACCCTGCCCTGTACCAATGATGAATATTTGCCCAATTTCATCAGTGAGGACAAGTGATGTCCCGTCCCTAAATGTCCATCCAGCAAAACATCAAGACAAAAACAGAAGACAAATAAAATTCAGATATATCAGAAATCTATGGTTATTGAGAATGATACAATTTTTGATTTGGCAAGATATTGATGTTTCTATGTTAAATCCCAACAGTACACAGAAAACTAAAGTCGGCAGTTGAAGAGTCATATTATTTTGTGTGGCTGTAACAGAAAACTAGAATACCGAGGGGACATGGTTGTCATGCTGTAGTTTAAGCGTTCCAGCGAGTGCGCACACCATGGAAGAGTGTATACCGAGTGTAGCCTTGAATTAGGCGAGCCCCAGAGCGTCCATGGCTAGCATTAGTCAAGGATCACTTCTGCACAGAACTGTTTTTTTAGGTAAACTATGCACTCCCTCCGGACGTGTTTAATTGACGCCTAACATGCACATAAGTTCTACTAACTAGGTTCTACTCCCGCGTCCATTAAAGAAGAACGGAGGTGGTAACATTTTGAAAGTTTTACTAGGAAACCATCACAACCTTCCTAAGCTTTTATGGAACATCCTTAAAATTTAGAAGTAATCCTTCACTATGTATCTGGTGTTTCTCTTCATTCTCCTAACATTCTATGGATTACTAGTAGAATTACCCGGATGTTGTTACAAAAGTAACAGATAAATTCTATCATATGGCAAAGTGTACATTTGCTTAAGGGCCAAAAGAAAAGTTGCTGTTGTTGAGAATGTGAAGAGATTCTACAGTGACACTTACGGAGAGAACTTGCCATCAACAAGCTTAAAATGACCAGTTTCGTAGATCTGTACAGGTTTTCCTTCCCATATCTGGATACAATGATAACATATTTTCAGGACTGAAGGTAGTGATAAAGATTGACAGATCTAGTTAGGAACTTACATCCCAGATGATCGTCTTTCCATCATACCCAGCACTCATAGCTATACGCGGGTTGAATGGATGCACATCAAGAACAAATGTCTGTTGATAATGAATGTGATCAGAATTAACAAGAGTACATCTATTTATGTAAGGGCCAACCTTTGAAAACAAAATTGACGACAAAGTGCAGAAGAAGAGGACGAAATTCACAACGTTGCAATCAAATAGAGCTTCCGGAGCTTTTTTCATTAAACCGATTCGACAGATGCAAAGATATCCATATGGAAATCGTACCAACTTTGATAGGACTACACCAACAGAGACCCGTTCCTAGATCCTAAATGCTCATCCCAAAAGTTAATATCGACAACGTTATAGGACAAAAAAAATATTAGTCCCAGTAAATAGTAGGTATTGGTGTGAAACTGTAACAGTTAAGCATATAGATCAAACTGTACCAACATACTTGGCTGCCAAAGCACCAATACAGAAGTTGGTGTCATGATTGGACGACCGAATGGATGTGAAATGCATCGATAAAGTGTACTCCCTCCGTTCTTTTTTAATTGACTCAGATTTAGTACAACTTTGTACTAAATTTGAGTCAATTAAAAAGGAACGGAGGGAGTAGATCATAACACCAATGGGATCAAGGACGATACTGTTACTACACAAATGAAATCTTTGCACAAAGAGATCAAGTCTTCAATTGTAGTGGCAAAAATATGCAATGCAACTCATACTGCCATACTCATAAGGAACTTCTACTTTTAACATATTTAAAACTCCATTTCCCAGTTTTTCTCTTCCATGTGTGTTTTATCATCTTTATCCCATACTCTTTGCCAGCATATTTACAAAGAAAATACAATGAGTTACTTCATTATGCTTTCACTAGTGCTCTCATGAACAGCATGCAGTGATGAGTTGCACAAAGTTCACAGTTTCACAAAGATGACATGCACAAAAACTATAAAACTGTACTAAGTATCAATTTGCAATAACAAGTTGTCAACCAAAAGGGGTAATGCATAGACTGCATGGAGCATGCTTACTGATTCCTTATGGCCAATCAGTGAATGCACCAAGCTCCCATCAGAAGCATTCCAAACGCAAATTCTGCAATCTGCAGAACATATTTAGACGTGTTTAGGGAGATGAATACAAATGAGGATGGTGAAGACAGATTAACCATGTAATAACAACATCAGTTTCTGCACACTAGGAATACTAGAAAGCTCAAATGGCAATGCATGCAGATATCTGAATAATAAAAGGAACATCAGTAGGATCACAGTGAAAATATAAGAAGCCATAGACCAAAGATACCCATGATAGCAGCAAGCACAAAGCGGTTGTCCAAACTCCAAACAATCATATTGACACCACGAGGGGTTGGCTGTTGTCTTTGGCGTGGACCACCGCGAATTGTTTGGGGAGCCATTGGAGGTGGTGGTACCTTAAGATGGTAAGCGCGAGTCCAGCGTCCAGTTTTTCCCTGGTTTGGTGCAGGGAACAAGTTATGCAAAAAAAAAAAAAATCGAGTGGAACTAAAAGATAAAACTATAACACTAAATACCAGCTACATTTCTACCAAAACACACCTGCAGTTATGCAAATCGTTGTATCCATAATATTGAAACAATGTTTGTCAGGAGCAAAATGTGGAGTTTTAGGTCCCATTAGCTTACATGTGATCTTCGAGATCGTGGCGCCCATATAATTGCGCTGCCATCACGGGAGCAGGTAACAATACTATGTCTGAACCTGGCAAAAGGAGACAAACTCAGAAGATCTAGAACTGTTGAAGCCAACAATAACCACCAGTTGGAGGTCAGGAGGTGAGGTTAAAAAACTAAATGAACTACGGAGTACAGAAATTACTAAGAACATGTACAGCAAGAGATTTATAAAGTGAAGGATTACAACTCCATAAACACAAAAAAAATACTGACCCTGAATATCTTAGCTTAAGGTTATTTTCTTCCTTAGTGGTGTGGCTGCTGTCAATTGAAAAGGATCTAGATACCACACATCCACTAAACTGCACATAGTTTACATCATTTTCATGGCCTGATAATACATCCATCTCATGATTCGGTTGGTCATGTTCCTCAGAACCACTCTTGCAAGCACTCCAAACCTGAAATGAACACTTCAGATGAGAAAAGGCAATTCAACTTTTCCTAGTAAAATCAGAAGCACACAAGCCGGCAGTGGATAACAAGAAAACATACTCTTGCAAAAGTGTCTGAGCTGCCAGTAACGAATACAGTTCCATTAGCATTGAATGCACAACATAAGATTTGGTGATTTGTCGGTTGAACTTGAACAGCGCTAGAAGATGCATCAATACTCTTGCCTGGCATCAACACCATGTGGTTGGAGTAAATAAATGTAGACATTACCCACAGAAATGCAATAGACAAGCTTCAATGAACTAACCAGGGGCAACATCTGGAGGCTTTGGTATATATATCCGTGGAGGTTGCTGGGAGTATCTGGCATCCCACATCCTGCATGTCCCATCATCGGATGACCTGCTCATCAATATGATGTGATAGTTAGGAGGAGCAAAGAACTTACAATATGAAGCAAAAACTCTAATAAAATTACGACAGTTCAGACAGCAAAACAGTAGTGACGTTTATCACAAGAACATAAGAGAACAAAAACTTTTTCATACATTTGATGATATAGCAGAATATCAAAATCGGCACACAATGCAAGGATCTACCATGTTGGAAACAAAAGGATATAACTTCACAGGTTTAGTAACTATAGTTACTCTCAGATTATTAAGGAATAGTATGAAAATGAACAAAAGACATCAGAGAGTTTTTCGGTAGGTTCGGTTTTCTCTAACTTGGGCAAACCTTGCTTTTAACTTTGTACAGATAAGCATTTGCTTTCAAGCAGATTGGAAATGACTTGTACCACAGGCTTGTAAAGGGATTTTTTTCATTTGTACAATTGCTGCCATTCAGCTTGTATGTACAATCATTAATCATAATAATTGTAAAGACTGCTATATCAGGCAAATACAAAGAAAAAAGAAACACTTACGACAATAGCTGGAAAGCAGCACCTGCCCTTGGACTAAAGGCGATAGTTGTAACAACCCCTGTGTGACCCTTTAACACTGACATTGGCATGCCGTCAGGTATACGCCACTGCTTAGTAAACACATACATTAGAATTGAAAGGAAGAAAGGCCGCTATCATAAGTTTTGAAAGTAAATAAACTAGCAACCTTACCACTCTAATGATGAAATCATTGGATGCCGATGCCACTACAGCATTATTGGAACTCACCGCGAGGTCAGTAATATCACCCTTAATTTAGAAAATGGAAAGTAATTTAATAAAAGGCTGTGGATATTTATATGTTGCATTGCAATGAGCAAAGCTTACTTCATGGCCTCGGCAACTAGCCAGACAAAATGCTGTTTCCATCGCCCATATTTTGACAAGGCGATCATCAGAACCAGTTATAACATAATGCCCGGTGCGATCAAAAGTAGCTGTGGAAGCAGGAACAGTGCAAACAACATTACATCAGCTAAAAGGGGAAAGGAGCAGATGGATAATCATGATGAACTGGAGAAGACAACCAAAGAACAAAAGGCAGATGTTGCATTTGTTGAAGACACAATAGGAAAACAGTAAGATCTTTAAAAACAGAATAACTGGCATGCATTTGGTGAATTCTTCAGCTAATATCACGGAATTTTTGTTGAGTGAACGCTGGCACATAATCCACTGTATGAACTTTCAAAACATTTAACTTTACAGAACAAGCATGACAATAGAACTTCAAATATTCAAGGAAAAATTATCTCCCAGAAACATTACTTGGACGGCAGTTGCAAAACCCACCATAGTCATGATTTAGCTCAGGGACTATGTGAAACTGTGGTATTTTGAGACTACACAATATAGATATTGTGGGAGAGTGAAGAGAGGTAAAAAAGTATTCTTCCCTTGAGAGCAAATTTAGTCCACCTATCAATGCCCTGTACCAGATACAACTGGAGGATCCATGTACAGTGTGTTTGTGACTACCGGAGGGATACATGTACAGTGTGTTTGTGACGCAACTGGAGGAATCATGTACTGCGTGCTTGTTTGGCATGTGAGGGGGCACTGACAGGTAGGATCAGTTTGATTTTGAGGACAAATTTGACTATTTAACCCACCCTTTACTAAAATTCAAAACTGTATTATTGGAATGGCAGAGTGTTAATGATCACAATTCTGTAGTGATTCTGAGCCAAATCACTATGTTTCAGAAAATGTTATCCAAGTGAAGTGCTTAGGAAGTGATTTATCCAATATTCAAATAGTTTCCTTGAACATAATTAAATTCAGAAAGCGAGAAAGTTCAACGAACCACAATATGCGGCATTTTGATGACCCCTCAATTTCTTTATAATCTGCATCTTTTCAACAAGGGTAGATGGCTTCGCAATGGCATAGCATGATGCACGTACAGACGGAGCTCGATGATTCTTAGTGAAACCACCAATCTCTCTCAAACCTAAACCATGAACTTGATCAGCCTGTATGTGCGGCCAACGGAGATACCTCGGCAGCCTGGGAGTTTCCTTATCTTGACCACCTCTATCAGCTGAAGGATCCAAAATTTGCATCAGCACATTAAGTAGTAAGACTGAGTTTCACTGAACATAAAACAAACTTTGAAACTGAAACATTGAGTTGCAACAAATGATGTTATAAATAGCTCTAAAAATGGAGAGAAAAAGGAAGACTTTAAAGCCTATAAGTACTTAATATACATACGTGCAAGAAGGGAAAAGGAGTTTGAGCCTAGAAGCGTTGGAACATCAGCAGCATTTGGAGACCTGCCTCCAATCAGGTTGTCTGGGCGGCAGGAACTAACCATCAGTTGTTTTAAAAGCTTCACCAAGTGGTCTTTACCAATGTGAGGGTATCTAAAAGCAGCACAACACTAGTTAGCAAAAACCTTGATTGCATTTAATCGTTGAGAAAAAAAGAGCAGATATAAGTTGACTGTTCTGGAAGGTAAGTGTGATAATTATTATATGTCGTGAACTTTATAAAATAACTAGATTTTTGAATCATGAGCTTCATCAGTACTAAGTTAGTCACATAAACACTGAATGAGGAACACAGACCCAAATAAGAGCTACAAAACAAATAGAGTGATGTACTTGTACCTCTCAAGTAACTTTCGGTAACCCACAGGGAGTGACACACCATCATCATTTTCTTCGCCACTATGAATACCACCACGTGAATACCAAGCATGGTATCTTCTAGGTAGCAGCTGATGCTCCAGAAGTTCATTGCACAGTTCTCCAACAGTCCGCTTAAACGGACCATGTGATAGAAAATGCATAATGAGAAAGTAAATTTCCCTCATATCAATATCTACAGGAGCCTCGGATGGAACATCTGATGGAATCACTTTATTCACAGAATTAATCTTCTCGAGTGCCTGGCTAGGAAAATCCAGGGGTATCATACTAACAGAGGTTGCATTAGCAGAAGGTTGGTGGTTTACAGAATCCATGTCAACAACGCCACCTGGAGTTAGAAACAATAAAGCATAAATACAAGAATAATATTAACGAAGAGT
Source organism: Lolium rigidum (assembly GCF_022539505.1). NCBI lineage: Eukaryota > Viridiplantae > Streptophyta > Magnoliopsida > Poales > Poaceae > Lolium > Lolium rigidum. Next base: position 117,523,137 of record NC_061510.1, read on the forward strand.
ATTGAGTTCGGATCTCAGACAAGAGATAAATCAAATGTCGAATGGACATAAATGGTGCAGAATACTATAACCCCAAGTAACGGAGGGCAATACATACTTCATACTAAAAGCACACACATAAAGACATTTACAAGAAAAAAAAATGGATGACCAAGACACATGGAGAAAACGAATAGTTTGTGGGATTCATCTGAAACAACTGTTCTAGGTCCAATGATATGGATGAGCCATAGTTAACAGAAATTTCTCTTATTTCTCTTCAAACAGTAGATACATGCACAATTATGTGGATAGTGGCAGAGCAGCCATACATAATGTAGAAGTTGAAATTCTAGTGCGAACAACAGCTAGGCTATATCGGTAAAGCTATGAGTGAACTATGAAAAGCCCGCCTTCTAGCCAAACGCCCCATCCAACTCCCCCAGGTAACAGCCCCCACCGCCGCAGGCCGCAGCCATCCCCCGCCTCGCTCAAGCAGCGCACCTCTCAGCGGAGTAGTTCTTCTCCATGCATCACCTTGGACAACCACGAGAAGAAAGGGTCCAAGTCAGAGGGCAAGGAGGACACTTGGGAGCCGACCGTCAGCTAGGGCAGGTGCGGCTATCGGCGGAGTAGGGGACCAGAGACAGATGGAAGGCCTAGGCACGGCCGTCCATGGGCCAAGCATCTACTTCCTGTTGAACCTTGGGGACAGAAATATATACACGAACAGGTTTGGAAAATTTGCATATTTTTCAAAGGTCATTTCGTGTGTCACAATTTGTTTTATTATCTATAATAACATTAGTACTTAAAAGGGGCATGTAATCAAGAAGACAAAGAAGAAAGGGCATACAATCGATTTCAAACTAAAGCAGGGCATATTATCAATGGTCAAACCCCACCCCCACCCCCCGAAATTTTCACGGAGGAAGACCCCAGATAGGTTTAAGTATACGGGTGCGCTTGATTTGAGTCCCAACTAGCCCATCCAAAATTTTGGCATGACCAAAGCAAGGGCGTTACCAATATTTTGTTAAGGTGTTGTTGTTTGGACTACAGCCATTGCATCATACAAAATTTCGGTAAAGTAGTGCCTCCATTTGGATTTTAACCAATTGACTTGGCATGCATTGACAACTTAAAATAGCTAGTGCTTTATTTAATCCCAATTAAATAAATATAAATGGTGGTAACATTTATTTTTAAATGCAGCCAACAAGAAAATAAATCTTGAGCCCAGAGGATCAGAAGCGACTGGTGCAGTTGGAAATAGCTACCTTTGGTTCACCTGTACCAACTACCGCCAGTAATTGCATGGGACACACCAAAGAGAAGCGGGCAGGCGAACTAACATTTTTTTGGCAAAGAGTTTCATCGCCCTCGTGTGGGCGAAAATTACATGGGCAGGCTCCGGGCACAGTGGGCGAGCCAACATTTTGGCGTCAGTCCAAACAGCGACCAAATTCGTTAGGCTTTGCCATTTTTTGGTTATGGGTTAGTTGTAATCCAAACGCACCCTACAACCCTAGCAGCAAAACCCGTGAAACTTGTGGCATTCTTTACAAATCACTAAATCAGAACTCCAAGACATTGCACATGCTATGCTTGCCGCTACCGGAATTACTGCAGCTTCTGCAAGCCCACCAATCTGGTTAAGAATTCGGCGTAGTCTGAGCCACGAATGCACAAACAAAAACGCAATGCTGTCCTAATTCGCGCCAGGAGGGGGCGAGGTGAGAGATCCACCGATTTGGTTTCAGAAACCATTAGACGGTGGATCACTGATAACAAAAACTCTTACCAGTGGCAGCTAGTAGCCGATTAAGTCACCCGTGTTGGGTGATTGCGTGCCCCTGGCCCTTGCCGCGGCGCTGCAGCCTTCCCTGGCCAGCACGGCTGCACCTGCACGGCACCGCCGCCCAACCCGCCTCCGAGGCGCGCGCCCGCGGCACGCCCCGCGCGGACGCGGCTGTGTTGTGCCTCGGCGGTCTCCTTGAGGAGGTAGAGGATGCAGAGCTAGGGTTTCGTGTGATTTGGGGAAAATTCGTGGGCAATTGGATTTGGGGATTCCTGATTGGTGTTGGTAGGTTGGAAGAAGGGCCGCGCCGCCGGAAGAGGCTTTCTCCGGCAGCGGCGAGCGGCGGGATGGTGCGGTCCGGTGGCCTCCTGCGACTGCGAGCCCTAGCGCAGTACGGAACGGAGAGAGAAGGCGGAGACTGGAGGAGGGTCGCTTCGCGGGTGTGATCCGAATAGGAGGTCGCGGTTGCTAACGGGTTAACGGGCAAATCTGGAACACGTAATCTGCTGAAGAATACGTAAGCCGGGCGGCCACGCTAACTGGCATCTGGCCTCATGGGAAAAAAAAAACACCCCCACAAATCCTACTACTATCTTTCTGTTTATATAAAAAAATGTTGCAAATTTGTCTAAATTTAGATGTATTTAGATATTATTGTGTATAGATACATTTGAATTTAGATAAGTCCAACATCCTTTTATTAACGAGGGGGAACTTTTTCAGCTCTGCTCCCGAAAAGAGAAAGGAAGTATTATTTCGGTGGAATAATATTTGAGGGGTTGGAGAGAAATGAGTGAAAGTGAGGGATTCACCAAATTCCCTCCATCCAGCCATCCTCAAACCCATAGGAGGTGAAAATAATCCAGAGATAAAACAAGGTCTAATTGATGTTTCAGCGAATTGGTAGTATCGTTAAGAAATAAAGTCCACTCTCTTCCTATTGCTTCTCTCTCTTGGTTTCTCTGTTTTTTCCATGGGTTTAGCTCGTTCTACCCTTTCTTATATAGTGCCCGCTCATAACACTCTCCTTTAGAACTCTCCTCCACCTCCCGCCGCAGAAAAGGAGAGTTGTGGAAGAGTGAGGAAGTAGATTGACACGGTCTTATTAAGAGCTAAATATGTTTATAAAGATATGTTAGCTCTACCTAAACTTAACTATCAACAATTGTACTTCTAGTATTGGCTAATGCAGGTGAAAGTTATAAGTTGTTGTCGCATGTGGTAAGTAATGGTAATAGAGCTATCATAGATAGACCACTGTGTAAACTATTTTGGGGTTACATAGCTTCATGTACAAAACCGTTGGTTTAGGTATGAGATGTTTTGAATTCAAATTGATTTTTTGTGTGTTTCAGAAGAAAAAAATAACGATGACTCTTACAAATGTGTAGTAGGCCACTAATTGTATACTTTGGTGTAAGTTTTTTCAACGAGAATGATAAATGTGTTTGGAGACTAACCATAAATGGGTGTATTATTGTTGGAATAAATTTATTTTATGAAAGGGAGATAATTCTAGGTGCCATATGTACATATGTGGAAGCTTAAAATTTCATTGAAAGTTAAATTTTTATATGCCTGGCTTACTAGGAAAAGTATCGTTACTAGAGATAGTTCGAGCTGACATTTTGGTTTGGTTCTATGAGTGGTGTGGTCCGAGGAGTCCATTGACCATTTGGTTTCTCATGTTATATATATCTAACTAGTTGAATGCATGTATGTTGCCATGGTCGAACAAACTTAGACCTAGAAGATTGATTAAAACATATGATGTTCACGATATTTGCATCACTTATAGCTTATAACTGCCATGAGACAACTATCACCTTACATTTACTCCCTCTAGATGACTCACCTCATCTCTTTAAAAAAATTTCCACGTTGCACATATAAAATAGTGCACACAAAAATTGCGTACTCGCTTGTATAGCTATTGATGTTCTTCTTATGGATTTCTCCACAACAAAAAACAGTTACTCACATGGAGCAGCACGATAGTGACATCATGATTTACTCCATGTGTCCACCCTTTTGTCTTCTCAACAGTATCTAGCTTCACTAACCAACAACTCATA
>NC_061510.1:117527091-117666172 GCF_022539505.1 Lolium rigidum
CCTATAGGCGTGAGAGTTGACGTGGGCACTACCCTTCGGGTAATCCACATTACCCTATCCTCGTATTGACTAATTAGAGGCCCATGAAGACACATGAAGGCGAGATGGGCCACTAGGACGCGCGCACCGAAGGTTCCTTGACCGGCAAGACAAGGAAGCGATCGAACAAGGAAAGATCGGATCTAAAATTATCGTAAACCTAGTCGTACTCGGTGAGACCTCTTGAGACCTAGCCTCCTATATAAAGGCCAGGAGAGGGGCTGCCGAGGGACACAATCAATCTTAGCAATCTTAGCCAGAAGAAGCTTAGAGCTAGGTCAACTTAGCAATAGCCATCTCGACGAGATCTCAGCCGAACTATTCAGTACCCCATTGTAACCCATTATCATCATAATCAAGAACAGACAGGCAGGACGTAAGGGTTTTACCTCATTGAGGGCCCCGAACCTGGGTAAATCGCTCTCCCCGCTTGTCTATGAACCGATGTCTCGTGTCAGCTTGCAGGATTCCATCAACCCTAAGCCCCTATCGGAGGGCATTGGCGAGGAGTACCCTCGACAATTGGCGCCGTGTGTGGGAAACCTGTTGGCACAAGATCGGACATCGGCTGAACCCGACATATCATCGGCAGCTTCATCAACACCGTCATCGCCTCGTTTGGGAAGCCCGATTCGTTTCGGTTCCTACGAGTTCACCCCACATAGCGATTCGTCTCGCTCGACTTTCTCCGGTCTACAAGGCAACATGGAGATGGCCTTCGGGAGCGTCCACTACAACGTCAACTTAGAAGGAATTCTTCGGCTGCTGGAATCTCCCATCTCCAGGTCGACGAGTCCAAGCTCATCGTCGTCACTCGACCTTTCGGCCGGCCTGACAAGCCCGTCGAGTCCATCCGCACCTTCGACTCCCCGTTCGGCGTCCTCCATGTCAGTCGGATCCGATAACCCCGCGACCTCGGAGTTAACCTCGTACCTACCGCATGAACCGCGACGCCGTGGCACGGACTAGGGTCGAGCGACACGCCGTTCATCTGCAATGCCTACTATTCATCAGGAGAGGACAGCATCGACAGCATCACCCAAGGAGACACCCGAAGAGTGGCGCCCCCTCCAAGTTTACGTCGCCAACAGGGGAGACGGAGATCGCACCCCCCGTTCTAGCAGACGAGCTAGTTTTGAGAACAGCTCCAGCGACAACAACAGCGACCACAGTATCACAGAGGAGGAGTGGGCAGCAGCCAAGGCAGCCGTGCTTAACGACACACCACTTCCGGCGGGAACCACGGTTGGCACTCTCAATGCTTACCGCTCCATATTGGAGAAAAATCGTGAGCGCCTATCTAAGGAGCAAGCCACCCTCGAGAGACGCCTATCTCGCGGCGACCGATCCAGACGAACGACGAAGGGGCTCGCAGGGAAGTGCCTCTCGAAGTACCCACGGAGGAGGCAAGCATCGATCAAGGATGTCCAGGCTTTCGGAAGATGATGCAAGGGAGATAACGTCAAACCCGACCAAGTCCTTTATGACTACGGACACCGCGGGCATGCCACGGCCAAAACCGTTGCAGGAGCAACAGCCAACCTTGCAGCATACCTCATTAACCAGCGTCCCGAAGGATCCATGGCACAGGCTCACCGTGGTGCCTTAGAAAGTCTCGCGATATTAGGAGACAATCTAGTTCCACGGAAGGAGAAGACTACCTTGCGGTGCAGCGGCCCAAAGCACCGCGCAAGAGACGCTCGAGATGAAATTACTCAGAGTAGAATCGACAAAGCAAGGCGACGACGCGCCGCCAGAGAGGAATTCGACAGCGATCCTTCGGATGAGACCCAGGAAAACGACGGCGAGCTTAGGGGAGCCGATTGTTTAAGCTACAAAATTCGGGAGGCAATGCCACCTAAGAAGTTCAAACCCACCCCTACCGACGCCGCCAAATACGATGGGCAGCAGGAGCCGAGATCCCGGATAGAGGATTATTTGCGGACGCTGATTCCGCAAAAAGGGAATCGTATAGCAGCAATGCAAGGTGCTCGCAGCCTTTACCTAAAGGACTCGGCACGAGCCTGGCTAAGAGGTCTGCCGAAGGGTTCCATTAAGTCATGGGATGACCTAGTAGAGGCCTTCGTCGCCAACTTCCAAGCAACCTACAAAAGGCCCGTCGGGATCGAGGAGTTACGGCATTGTCAGCAAAAGCAGAAGGAGTCGATGCGCGCATACATCGGGAGATTCACCAAGCTCCTGAACGCTGCAGAAGACGTATCTGTCGATAGAGCAATCGACGCCTTTAGTGATGGCATCCGACGTGAAAGCTATATAGAAGAACTTGGGCGCAAGAAGCCGAAAACCATAACCAAGTTAATGGAAATCGCCAACAGCTGGGCCGATGGCGAAGACAACGTTCGAAAGCCACGACATCTGCAGCCGACGATGAAGAGGATGACCAGCCGAAGCATGATTCGGGTGGTCGGAGGGATCGCAACAAGAGAAGGAAGAACCGCAGCTACGATGACAATAACTTGGTGGCCGCAGGCTACTCTGATCGGCAGGATGACCGGTACGATGACAGGCGAGATGATCGACAGGACGGCAATCGGAACAACTCTGGGAACCGTGGCAACTTTAAACCACGACAACAGAGAACTCTCGAACTACCCTACGCCGAGCAGATCAACGCCCCCTGCTACCTGCATTCGTATACTGATTCCAAGGATGGTAAAATAAAGTCTAGCCACTCGCTCGTAGACCGTCGGCAGCTCACCGATATGCATAAACTCATCCAAGCAAGTGAGCCAAGCAATAGGCTTCCACCGCCACCACCACCACCCCCACCACAACACCAGGTCCAGCAAGCTCAACCTCATCAACCCAACGAGGCATTTCCACCACCACGTGGGCAGATGAGTATGATCCACAGGACAGGCGTCTCAAGGAGGGAAATGAAGAAGCTCACCCGAGAAATCAACCTGGCAGAAAGCGTCATGGCGAACATCCCTGAGTATGTCGAGTGGTCGTCTCAGAACATCACGTTCAGCCGAGCGAGATCACCCGATGACTATACCAAAACCGGGACATGCCGCCCTAGTGGTCGAAGCTACGTATAGGAGGGTTCAAGATGAGCAAAGTCTTCATGGACTGGAGGAAGTGGACTCAACCCGATATTCCTTGACACAATTCAAAGTATGGGGATCACCATGAGAATGTTAGAAGAGTCAGACACCCGCTTCCATGGGATCCTCCCTACTTCACCGGCGTACTCTCTTGGCAAAGCGTACCTGAACGTCGTCTTCGGCAAACCCGACAATTTCAGGAAGGAGAAGGTCGAGTTTGAAGTCGTGAACTGGGAATCACAGTATCACGCCATACTCGGGAGACCAGCTTATGCCAAGTTCATGGCTGTGCCGCACTATGCATACCTCAAGCTGAAAATGCCTGGGAGCAACAGGACGAACATCACAGTCTATGGAAGTTTCTCACGCTCGGACAATTGTGATCGTGATTTTCAAAGGATTGCTGCAAAGTTTGGGTTACAACGAGAAATGTCGACCCTCCGCCCAAGCTGACGATACGAGAAATCAAGGAGGAAAAACATGACAGGAAACCAAGAAAAAGCCAGCCAACCTTGCCCTTGAAGCCTCTAGCAGAAGCTCCTACAACAAAAGCTTTGGCAGAGGACGACATAGAAGGCACAGGAAACAGCAAGACGCTGACAATCACTGCCCAGACCCCTGGTGAAATCAACAACGCCGCAGCTACCACTAGCATGGCGAAGAAGCCAGAAGATGATGTCGAAGATGAGAAGGACCCCTTCCTTGATTAAGCACCTCCTTAGCATTTAAATTTTTTCCCTTTACTTTACACAGGGCCTCCCTGTTTCGCCCTCTAGTTTCGTACTTACTCTATTAATGAGCACTTAAGTTTCGATTCCTTGTTGAGCATTGCAGTAATTTAAAGCATCTATGACCACACCACCGTGAACCTTGCTTACAAGCAACGGTACAACGTAACGCGCGGCAGAAGATCGCTCCCCAAGGGAAAAGCTTCTACGACTGCTGCAAGAAAAACAAGGACATTAATCCTTCCCTCTGCTTTAGATGCCTCCACGAGTGCCGTAAAAAGCAAGAGTTTGGAAAACATAAACACAACCCACGTTCGATATTTTACTTATGGAAATATCAATGAACAACGGGCTCATCGGCAGAATCATTGCACCCGAACTATTCGGGAGTGACTGTCGAAACTTACAATTGGTTGAAAGCAAAGTTGCGCATACAACAGAGTTTAGCAAAACCCGCAACACGAGCTGATCACTCATAATGATTTGCCGACCAACCAAGATACATGCATATAACGGGCAATTAAGATTTGCTCCTTCAAAAATTTGCCAACGGCACGGTAAAAGTACATATTCATGTATTTACCAACTAACAAGTTTCGGCTTAAAAATCCTAACACTTGGATGGATTAGCCAATGCAATTCATTTTACAAAAATAACTTTACATCCTAACGTCACCCTTGCGAAGTTCCCCTTCTTCAGGTACATTTGACTCCTCCTCAAGCCTATCGACAATTATGTTGGCGGGCACTAAAACCTTTGGGTACAGTCCTTCAAAATCACCAGTTGCGTTGGCAATGGATAGCAAACATGCTGAGGGATAACGAGCAAGCACAAGGGCAAGCGTATACTCGGCCCCCGCGAAAACTTGAGCTCGCACCAAATCCCGAACCTTCTTGGCGTTTCCAAACTCTGGACATCAAAGTCAAAAGCGTGGGGAACCGCATTCAAAGGAAACATTGTCTTCCAAACCACCCTCATAGCTTTATAACACTTATCAAAGAATTGGTGGACTTGTTGGACCCGATCCTGAAATTTTGCAACAGCCGAAGCCTTCGAGTGATCCCGCCAGAAAATCTCTTCGGATGAGGAAAGCTGGGTCAAAGCATGCACTCGCTCGTGTATCCGCTTGTTCTCTTCCGCACGGTTCAACGCTATGACTGGCAAAAAGAATCAGTAAAAGAGTCAGACAAGGTGTTGTTAACAAAAGGGCAAAGGAATCAGGAAACTTACAGTTCAAACTCTCAGTAGCTTTATGAAGCTCAAAAAGAGTGCACCGTTCCACGTCGGCTGCAATCTCGCTCTTCTTATTGACAATAGCAGCTAAGGCATAAGTGTTGCGCAGGTCCTTTTCCATCTGCGTAATCCGATTATTCATACGCTGGATCCGATCACTTTCAGGAAGGGCACCCGAAGAGTCGTCAACAAATGAGGGTACCGGGAAGACTCCGCAGAAACACCGTTGCAAAAGGGTGATGGATATGGTACAGCTAAGCATCCAAAATAACTCCCATCGGGAGAAATACAAGAAGAAATATCATAATAAAAGTGTGCTAACAACATTGCTAGCATGGAGTTTATTACAAGCATAAGTTTTGCGGCAGAATAATGTTTCACATCACTTCAAGCGTAAAGTTTTGCTACAAGAATCAAGGGGCTTGGGTCTGAGTCGATAAACTAGGCCCAGTCGACGATTTCCTTGATGAAACCAGTTCAAGGAGCTGGCGGGCTGTTATCACCAGAATTTGACCGAGTCAGAGGTGGGCCGCGATTGGAGATGGGCTTGAAGAATATACATAGAAGAAATACATGAATCGGCCTTGTATACCAAATTTGGGCTAAATTGCCCGTGTATCTGTACTATAGTAGGATATGTGTTAGAGTTTAACCCGTGCACGGTTAGGTGCACGCCTGAATTAGAAAGTCCCCCGGACTATAAATATGTATCTAGGGTTTATGAAATAAACAACAACCAACATTCAACACAAACCAATCTCGGCGCATCGCCAACTCCTTCGTCTCGAGGGTTTCTTCCGGAAGCACCATGTCGCCTAGATCGCATCTTGCGATCTAGGCAGACAAGCTTATTACGTTGTTCATGCGTTGCTCGTACCGAAGCCTTTTTGATGGCGAGCAACGTGTTATCTTAGATGTGTTAGGGTTAGCATTGTTCTTCGTATCATATGTCGTCGTAGTGCAACCCTTATACATCTAGCCGCCCTTACACCTATCTTAGGTGTAGGGGCGGCACCCGCTTGATCATTGTTTAGTAGATCCGATCCGTTACGGTTGCTCCTTGTTCTTCAAGGATTAGTTTAATATCCGCAATAGTTAGGCCTTACAAAGGGTTGGAGGATCCAACGGCGTGTAGGGTGTAGTTTGCTAGCCCTAGACAGGATGTTCCGGGATCAACCTCGTGTTGGTTTTTAGGCCCCGTCTAGGATCGGCTTACGATCACCGTACGCGAGCGCGAGGCCCAATCGTGAGTAGGATGATCCGATTATGCGGTGAAAACCCTAAATCGTCGTAGATCGCTTTAGCTTTATCTTGATCAAGCAGGACTACCATATATTCGTACACCTCGTACGAATCATGGGTGGATCGGCTCTTTGGGCTGATTCTGTTATCACCAGAATTTGACCAAGTCAGAGGTGGGCCGCGATCAAGATGGGTTTGAAGAAATATATATAGAAGGAATACGTGGATCGGCCTTTTATATCAAGTTGGGCTTAATTGCCCGTGTATCTGTAACATATTAGATCGCATCTTAGTTTAGAAGTTAGAATCTTACCCGTGCACGATTTGGTGCACGCCCCACATTAGAAAGTCCGCTGGACTATAAATATGTATCTAGGGTTTATGGAATAAACAACCAACGTTCAACCACAAACAAATCTCGGCGCATCGCCAACTCCTTCGTCTCGAGGGTTTCTACCGGTAAGCATCATGCTGCCTAGATCGCATCTTGCGATCTAGGCAAGCACAAGCCTGCCTACGTTGTTCATGCGTTGCTCGTACCGAAGCCTTTTTGATGGCGAGCAACGTAGTTATCTTAGACATGTTAGGGTTAGCATTGTTCTTCATATTACATGCTTTCGTAGTGCAACCCTTAGCATGTTTAGCCGCCCTTACACCTATCTTAGGTGTAGGGGCGGCACCCCGCTTGATCATAGTTTAGTAGATCTCGGTCCGTTACGATTTCTCCTTGTTCTACAAGGATTAGTTTAATATCTCGCAATAGTTAGGCCTTACAAAGGGGGAGGATCCAGCGGCGTGTAGGGTGACGTTTGCTAGCCCTAGAAAGGATGTTCCGGGATCAACCTCGTGTTGGTTTTTAGGCCCTGTCTAGGATCGGCTTATGATCACCGTGCGCGAGCGCGAGGCCCAACTCCGGAGTAGGATGATCCGATTATGCGGTGAAAACCCTAAATCGTCGTAGATCTCATTAGCTTTACCTTGATCAAGCAGGACCACCATATATTCGGACACCCCGTCCGAATCATGGGTGGATCGGCTCTTTGAGCCGATTCACAGGATAACCCGAGAGCCGATCGAGGCTCGTATTTAATGTTTACGTGTGTGCCCCGCAGAAACTAAGCGAGGCATCATCCACACCTTCCCGACCGGTATAGGTCAGGTGGCACGCCCTTGTGATAAACATCGGCGCGTGCGACCAGGAGGCTTTGCGGGCCGTCGCTCGAGGGACCGGGGCCAGCCGCAGCCCCTAGTTGTTCCCGGCTCTACCGTGTTGCCCGTCTCCGCCCGCCGGGGGTTTCGACGTCAACACATTCCGCGCACGCCCGGTGGGACCGCCTTCGACATCCGCAACATCGCCATCTACATCCGAGATGGCGGAAGACACTCCGGTCACGTACGCGGATCCGCCCGATGAGCTCAAGAAGAAGCATGACGAGATCAAGGCAACCCTCGAAGCCGAACTCATCGGCTCCTTCCACCGAACCCGCTCCCATGGCGTCGGTGGAAGGGTTTCACACCCGAAGGCGCGCTCGATGGAGTGGACCCGTCCGCTCCGTCGAAGAACGCACCAGGTCGCCGCGGCAGAGATCAACTACATGGTGGCTCATTCGCCGCACCGCCACTCGAGAGCCTCGGTGAACACCTTGGAGCGTGTCGCTCCGCGCGTCGTCCGAGAAATCATGAATCACCGGTACTCCCCGCCGGGACCGGCTCGGGGACTTTCAAAGGAGAGATGCCGCTCCAGCCCCGCGCCGTTCGCATGGGTAGCACCGGAACCGCCGAACTCATCGGCATACGTTGTCTACAAGGTTGGTGGTGATCCTAGTGACTACCAATTCCTACCCGAGCCACCTAAGGAGATCCCGCACGGATACACGTGCGCATACGTACCGGACCGCAACGCCCGGGCACTCTCGAACCAGGCTGCAATATCGGCGGCCTCTCGGGACGGCAGGAGGAACGTCGAGAGCCGATCCCGAGAAGCAATCGTGGCCGGCTAAGTACGCCACCCCGACGAACCTCCAGAGCCCAGCCTCCGGCAGCTTGGCTTAGAACCGGAAAAGCAAGCATGGCTGGTTAAGTATGCCACCCCGGCGAACCTTCGTGGTTCGACACCTTCAGCCATCACAGCGGATCAGATTTGTACAATTCGAAAGATCGGTTCGGTATGATGCCGAAGAGGAAGGCGTTCGGCTACACCAAGCCGTACCCCAACAGCTACGAACCGATCCCGCCGCCACCCAAATATCGGCTCCCGGACTTCACAAAGTTTAGTGGATCGGATGGGTCCAGCTCCATCGAGCATGTGAGCCGATATTTGGCACAGCTCGGGCACGATCTCGGCGTCGACGAGTTGCGCGTGAGGTTCTTCTCACAGTCCCTCACAGATCGGCTTTCGGGTGGTACACATCGCCGCCACCGAACTCCATCCAAACTTGGAAGCAGCTTGGAAGAACAGCTTCCATGAGCAGTATCACTCGAGGCTTCCGACGTTGGTTTTGCCGATCTAGCGCAAGTACGACGAAGCGCGGGGAGACAATGGCGGAATACGTCCAGCCGCTCAGGACCATTAGGAACCGATGCTTTTCGGTTCGTATAACCGAAAAGGAAGCGACCGAGTTGGCGATAGCGGGCCTTGCAACACAGCTCAAGGACATGGCCTCCCAAGCGGATTATCCTCGCCGGCGCACGTGGTTCGAAACTTTCGAGCATATGAACAGCGCCACCCGGACTCTGTACCAAGACAAGTTCAAGCGTGCAGTAGCCCCGGTCGATGCGGAGGAAGACAAAGTTCCCGCGGGAGACCAAGAAGTAGCAAGTAGTCGAGTGGACTCGGGGAGGAACCCCGTGTCCCGCAAATGGGTAAAGCCACCAGGCCCGCCCAGGGATTTGATTTTGACGTGACCAAGACCGAGCAAATCTTCGACCTCCTACTCAAGGAAAAGCGATTGAAGATACCCGAAGGTCTCAAATTCCCCACGGCGCAAGAGCCGAATGGAAAGCCATACCGCAAATGGCATAACTCGCTCTCCCATGCCACCAACGACCGCAGGGTGTGGCGTCAGCACATCCAAGCGGCGATAGAAAACGGACGGTTGATTTTCAACCAATACGCCATGAAGGTCGACACACACCCCTTTCCCGCCGTAAACATGGTGGAGTATGCTTGCCATGCCGGGTGCCGCCCGGGTTTCTCGTGCAATATCAACATGGTAGATCTTGGACACCACGCCGGCAAGGATGGAGATGAGGGCAGCTGCTCTCATAGCAAAAAAACAGAGGAAGCCGCTCCACGCGATCGGCTCCGCCAAGACGGCAAGCGCTACGTAACGTAGGAGAAGTGAAGAACATAAGATATCGGCGACCTCTCTCCGATCACCTCCTCAACAAGTATGTGAGTCAGTACGACCAACGCCGACGGTCCAGCGATGATGATGAAAGAAATCGTCTGGCTAGAGAAGCCAGAAGACATCGTCGGCATAATCGCGATGAGGAGGAGCACGAGCGTTGTGCCAAGGGAACGGCAAAGGAGCGAGACGACGAGGACAGGCACTGGGATTGTCCTTTCTTCGAGCACCGCTCGGGATTCAGGAATGAGCCGATTGCCAACAATCGGCAATTGCCCGAATGCAATCGGAAGAAGAAGGAGGCAGCCAACGTGTCCGTGTTCGAGCGCTTAGGACCTCTCCCGCCACGCAGCAAACGAGCTGAGTCCCCTCGGTTGGAAGATCTCGAAGATTCGAAGACGAGGGAGAAGAAGAAGACAGGTACCACCGGCCAAGGTGGTGCCTCGACGGACTCAGCCGCTCCCGTAAACGCAGGGTTCAATGATTGCGCGGCCCGGAAGAAGCCGAGAGGTTATACTTGCATACATTGAGGAAAGCAAGGCCTCGATCCGGCCGCGAAGGTTCAGCCGAACCCCGGATGAAGAGGGTCGTCCACGGAAAATGGAGTGGCGCCCCAAGCAAAGGAAAGCCGATGATGAAACATCGGCTGGCACAAACATGGTGCTCGTTCTACCGACAAAGCTTAGCGCTCCACGGTCACACGATGCACTCAAGGTGGGCGACAGCAAGAGCACCAACATGATGAAGTCAGAGATTGGGTTGGTTTTATCTACCGGCCTGAACGAGTAGCAAGAGCACGTCAATGAGCAAACATGGCGAGGCTGATCCTTGTGATCGGCCCCAAAAAAATTATGAAGGGAAATTACAAAACCTTTCATCGAACAAGCAACATGGAGGCCGATTCCGACAATCGGCCAAAATTATCCCGACCATCCATTCCGCTCGGGTTCGACATGTTATCCAACGAGCCGATATCATCAATTCTCTTGACAGAATCGGCTCGGGGGGGCACCCAGGTGGATAGAACACGAGGATATGCAATGGAAGCGTCTCATCCTTTGGTGATGGGTATTGGAATATGGGGGCCGATGCGCTAGTCGGCCGTAAAAACAAAAAAAAAATTCGAAAATTTTCGAGCACAGCCGATGCAGCAGACATCGACTTAAGAGGAGTAACTGTTACGATCAGAGGGTCAATGGAGCACTAATGGAAGAGCTTCTCAATGGAGTAGTCTAAGGGCTTAGATCCTCTCTTCAAGAACAATGCCAGGAGCAGCCTGGACGTGCGGATCAGGTCAGGGATGGATCGCATCAGATCTACCAAAGGAAAGGAGCCGATCTAACTGGCAAGGCGCAGGAAGAACTGAAGAAACTCGGGGGGCAGCTCACCTTGAAGGTTCTCTGCTTGGGGCTACGTTATGAGTTAAGGCTAATGTCGGCACATGTGGCTGATTCGCCTTCATTAAGGCTCGGGGGGGCAGCTCGCCCTAAAGGTCGTTGCTCTAGGGAGCCGATTTGGTTGGAATCGGCTAGCCCCGCGACACAACCGGTTTGGAGAGCGGTGTTCTGTTACGAGTCATCGGCTTGAGCATCCAAGACGGTTCCAGTGGCTCTTTTAAAGTCGCCTGCTCAAAGATCAAGTCGCCGACTTACTAAGATCGGCTGTGTCATCGTCATCGGCGTAAGCTGCCTAGCTTGGAGGGATGGCTAAATTGGCCTGTCTCGCAGATTATCATGAAACTGATGCGTTACCATCAGTCACTAAGCATGGATTAGGCCAACAGTCGACAAACTCAGCATGAAATAAATCGGCGAAATCAAGCTAAGGGAATTCTTCATTAGTATTAGGATTTCTTACAATGGGGAGCCGATTGCTCAAGGAGGGAAGAACAAAAGAAGGGTCTATTGACCAATCTACTACTGCTAGGCCTATACTATTAGATCCTAATCTACGGGCCATCACGCCCTCATCGTCATCCTCGTAACTCTCATCGGCATCGCCGCCGATGGGCTCTCGTCGCTACTCCCGTAGCCCTCCACGGGGCTTCATCCCCGTCTTCGTCGGCCGCCGTCGTCGTCGTCCCACCACATGCGGAGGCGCTTCGCCGGCGGGTAGCCCTCGAGGGAATCGTCGTCGTCATCGTCTTCTCGCTCCCTTTTCTTCGGAGGTGGGGCAGCCGTCCCGGGAGAACCGGTCGTCCTCGCTTTTGGCTCCAGCTCCCCATCGGCGAGGAACCGAAGATCTTCATCCCCGCCGGTCAAGGACTTGTCGTCCTCGGACCAAATGGAGGAGGCATGGCTCTCCTCGTCCCGCTCTTCCGGGCACGAATTTCCGGCGGCGTCTCGCGGGAGGAGTCGGACCCGTAGGAAAACTCAGAGGAAGAGGAAGAAGACATGGCGGCACAGAGGGTTTTTTGGTGCTAATGCGAGGAGGATGAAGGAGACGCAAGCTGTTTAGAACGGTTAAATAAAGGGGATATGAGAGAGATTCAATGCCACAACAGTTTCCGAGGAGATGTTGCCCAACAGGAAGATTTTACAGCCACGTGGAGAAGTGGAAGGGGCAAGGCATCATGATAGGGATTCTGCGGCAGCTCTGCTCTGCCACGACATGACCCGACGAAAGAAAGCGTAATGATTTTGGAAATGTCATTTCCAAAACCAGGGGGGCATGTGTTATCACCAGAATTTGACCAAGTCGAGGTGGGCCGCGATCAAGATGGGTTTGAAGAAATATATATAGAAGGAATACGTGGATCGGCCTTTTATATCAAGTTGGGCTTAATTGCCCGTGTATCTGTAACATATTAGATCGCATCTTAGTTTAGAAGTTAGAATCTTACCCGTGCACGATTTGGTGCACGCCCCACATTAGAAAGTCCGCTCGGACTATAAATATGTATCTAGGGTTTATGGAATAAACAACCAACGTTCAACCACAAACAAATCTCGGCGCATCGCCAACTCCTTCGTCTCGAGGGTTTCTACCGGTAAGCATCATGCTGCCTAGATCGCATCTTGCGATCTAGGCAAGACAAGCCTGCCTACGTTGTTCATGCGTTGCTCGTATCGAAGCCTTTTTGATGGCGAGCAACGTAGTTATCTTAGACATGTTAGGGTTAGCATTGTTCTTCATATTACATGCTTTCGTAGTGCAACCCTTGCATGTTTAGCCGCCCTTACACCTATCTTAGGTGTAGGGGCGGCACCCCGCTTGATCATAGTTTAGTAGATCTGGTCCGTTACGATTGCTCCTTGTTCTACAAGGATTAGTTTAATATCTGCAATAGTTAGGCCTTACAAAGGGGGGAGGATCCAGCGGCGTGTAGGGTGACGTTTGCTAGCCCTAGAAAGGATGTTCCGGGGATCAACCTCGTGTTGGTTTTTAGGCCCCTGTCTAGGATCGGCTTATGATCACCGTGCGCGAGCGCGAGGCCCAACCCGGAGTAGGATGATCCGATTATGCGGTGAAAACCCTAAATCGTCGTAGATCTCATTAGCTTTACCTTGATCAAGCAGGACCACCATATATTCGGACACCCCGTCCGAATCATGGGTGGATCGGCTCTTTGAGCCGATTCACAGGATAACCCGAGAGCCGATCGAGGCTCGTATTTAATGTTTACGTGTGTGCCCCGCAGAAACTAAGCGAGGCATCATCCACACCTTCCCGACCGGTATAGGTCAGGTGGCACGCCCTTGTGATAAACATCGGCGCGTGCGACCAGGAGGCTTTGCGGGCCGTCGCTCAGAGGGATTGGGGCCAGCCTCAGCCCTAGTTGTTCCCGGCTCTACCGTGTTGCCCGTCTCTGCCCGCCAGGGGGTTTCTGACGTCAACAGATTCACAGGACAACCTGAGAGCCGATCGAGGCTCGTATTTAACGTTTACGTGTATGCCATGCAGGAAACTAAGCGAGGCATCATCCAACACCTTCCTGACCAGGTATAGGTCAGGTGGCACGCCCTTGCGACAAGCATCGGACGTGTGACCGTAAGGCTTTGCGGGCCGTCGCTCGGAGGGACCAGGGCCAGCCGCAGCCCCGGGAGATTCCCGGCTCTACGGTGTTGCCGGCCGCTGCCCGCCGGTGGGTTTCCGACCGCATTTCGGCACGCCCGGTGGGACAATCTTCGACATCCACCGCATCGCCATCTACATCCGAGATGGCGGAAGGCACTCCGGTCAAGTACGAGGATCTGACTGACGAGCTCAAGAAGAAGCATGACGAGATCAAAGCAGTCCTCGAAGCCGACCTCATCGGCTCTTTCCACAGAACCCGCTCCCATGGCATTAGGTGGAAGGGGTTCTCACCTGAAGGCGCACTCGATGGAGTGGACCTGTCCGCCCGTCGAAGAACGTACCGAGTCACTCGCGTCGGAGATCAACTTCATGGTGGCTCATTCGCCGCACCGCCACTCCGAGAGCCCGGTGAACACTTTGGAGCGTGTCGCTCGCGCGTGATCCAGGAAATCATGAGCCATCAGTATTCTCCGTCGGGACCAGCTCTGGGGACTTACAAAGGAGAGATGCCACTCCAGTCCCGTCCACCGCTGCCATTCGCGTTGGCAGCACCAGAAGTGCCGAACTCATCGGCATACGTTGGAGCGTGTCGCTTTGCGCGTGATCCAGGAAATCATGAGCCATCAGTATTCTCCGTCGGGACCAGCTCTGGGGACTTACAAAGGAGAGATGCCACTCCAGTCCCGTCCACCGCTGCCGTTCGCGTTGGCAGCACCGTAAGTGCCGAACTCATCGGCATACGTCGTCTACAAGATTGGTGGTGACCCTAGTGACTACCAATTCCTACATGAGGCACCCAAGGAGATCCCGCACGGATACACGTGCGCATACGTGCCGGATTGCGATGAATCGGGCGCTCTCGAACCAGGCCGCAACAAGCAGGGACCTCCGGAACAGCAGGAGGAACATCGGGAGCGAGATCTTGAGAAGCGGACGTGGCTAGCTAAGTACGCCACTCCGACAAACCTCCGCAGCTCAGCTCCGCAGCTTGGCTCGGAACTGGAAAAGCAAGCATGGCTGGCTAAGTATGCCACCCCGGCGAATCTTCGGGGTTCGACACCTTCACCCATCACCGCGGATCAGATTTGTACAATTCCGAAAGATCGGTTCGGCATGATGCCGAAAAAGAGGACATTCGGCTATACCAAGCCGTACCCCAACGAGTACGAATTGATCCCGCTACCACCCAAATATCGGCTCCCCGACTTCACAAAGTTTAGTGGATCGATGGCTCCAGCTCCATCGAGCATGTGAGCCGATATTTGGCACAGCTCGGGCACGATCTCAGCATCGACGAGCTGCGTGTGAGGTTCTTCGCACAGTCCCTCACGAGATCGGCTTTCGGGTGGTACACATCGCCGCCACCGAACTCAATCCGGACTTGGAAGCAGCTTGGAAGAGCAGCTCCACATACGATATCACTCGGAGACTTCCGAGGCTGGTATTGCCGATCTAGCACAAGTACGACGAAGCGCGGGGAAACAAGTGTCGAATACATCCGGCGCTTCAGGACCATTAGGAACCGATGCTATTCGGTTCACGTAAGTGAAAAAGAAGCGATCGAGTTGGCGGTGGTGGGTCTCTCATCATCGATCAAGGACGTGGCCTCTCAAGCGATACTACCCTTCATTGGCGCACATGGTGCGAAGGCGTCGCCGCATATGAACAGCGCCACCCGGATGTTTACCAGGACAAATTCAAGCGTGCGGTGGTCCCGGTTGAGGCGAACGAGGATGAAGGTGCTGCGGGAGATCGAGAGGTAGCAAGTGGCTGAATGGACTCGGGCGGCGGGCCCCGTGTCCCGCAAGTGGGTTAAGCCACAAGGCCCTCCAAAAGGGTTCGACTTCGACGTGACCAAAGCTGAGCAAATTTTCGACCTGTTACTCACGGAGAAGCAGCCTAAAGGTACCCGAAGGCCACAAGATCCCCACGGTGCAGAGCTGAACGGAAAGCCATACCGCAAGTGGCATAACACGTTCACCCACACCACTAACGACCGCAGGGTGTGGCGTCGCAGATCCAAATGGCGGTAGAAAAAGGGCGGCTAATTTTCAACCAAGCACGCCATGAAGGTCGACACACACCCCTTCCCCACCGTTAACATGGTGGAGTATACTTACCATGGAGGGTGCCAGCCAGATTTCTCGTGCAATATCAACATGGTGGGACCCGGGCACCACTCGGTAAGGACGGAGATGAGGGCAGCTGCTCTCATAGCAAAGACACAGAGGAAGCCGCTCCACGCGATCGGCTCCGCCACGACGGCAAGCGCTACATCACGAGAGGAGAAGTGAGGAACGTAAGATACCAGCCGACCTCTCTCTGATCACCTCCTCAACAAGTATGTGGGTCAATACGACCAACGCCGGCGATACAACGACGATGATGAAAAAGATCGTCTGGCTAGGGACGACGGGAGACGTCGTCGGCATGATCACGACGAGGAGCGATATGAGTGCCACGCCAAGGAAAAGTCGAGGGAGCAAGACGACGTGGATAGGCACTGGGACCGCCCTTCTTCGACACCGCTGGGATTCAGGAATGAGCCGATTGCCTACAATCGGCAATTGCCCAGAATGCAAACAAAAGAAGAAGTATGCAGCTAACGTGTCCGTGTTCAAACGTCTAGGGCCTCTCCCGCCTCGGAACAAACATGCTGAGTCCGCTCGGGAGGAAGATCTCGAGGAACTAGAGGACGATGATGAAGAAGAAGACAAGTATCATCGGCCAAGGTGGTGCCCTGATGGGCTCAGCCGTTCCCGTAAGCGAAGGGTTCAGCGTCTCGCGTGGGTTGGAGGAAGCCGAAAGGTTATACCCGCACACGTTGAGGAAGGCACGGCCTGATCTCGGCCGCCAAAATTCAGCGAACCCTCGGACGAAGAAGGTCGGCCACAAAGGAAAGAGTGGCGCCCGTACAAAAGAAAGCCGATGATGAGACATCGGCCGGCACAAACATGGTCTCCATCCTTCCAACGGAGTTTAGTGCTCCAGGATTGGACGACTGCGAGCGCATCGACGTGACAAAGGACGGGGTTAGGTTGGTTTCATCCACCGGCCTAACCGTGTAACAAAAACTGCGTCTATGGACAAACGTGGCGATGCCGAGCCAGGAGATCGGCCCCAAGGATTTATGGAGGAACATTGCAAAAACCTTCATCGAGCAAGCAACGTGGAGGCCGATTCCAGCAATCGGCCAAAATTATCCTCATCATACATTCTCGCCTCGGGTTCAGCATTTGATCCAACAGGGGATAACTGAAGAGCCGATACCATCAAATCCCTTGAAAGAATCGGCTCGGGGGGGCACCTAGGTGGATAAAACACGAGGATATGGAGTAGAAGTGTCTGTCAAATACCCGGCAGCCCAAGATATTCTTTGATGATGGGTATTGAAGTATGGGGGCCAATACAGAAATCGGCCGTAAAAAATTCAAAAAAAAAAATTTAAGCACAGCCGATGCGCAGACATCGACTTAAGGATAGAAAGCCGATGCATGGCCATCGACTCAAGAGGTACAACTGTTATAAGCAGAGACTCAATGGAGCAGGAAGTGGGTCACGAAGAGAGACTCTACTTGAAGAACTCCTCAATGGAATGGTTTGGTGGCTCAGATCCTCTCTTCAAGAACCTCCAAATTCTTTTTGCAAGTATTCGAGTCTGCAATATCAGCTGGGGCAAGTTTGAGGGATCATGACCCTCACCAATGAGCCGAGCTGATCAGCAAGACGAAGGAATTGAACTGGAGAAGCTCGGGGGGCAGCTCACCCTAAAGGTTCTCTGCTCTGGGGAGCCGATTTTGTTGGAATCGGCTAGCTCTGCATTATAACTTGGAAGCGGATGGTGGCACCTTTAGCTGGCTCACTACTTTTCTCGCCTTGACTAAGGCTCGGGGGCAGCCTTGCCTCGAAGGACCCTTTGCTATAGGGAGCCGATTTTGTTGAAATCGGCTGGCTCTGCAATCTCAACTGTTCTGAGGGATGGTTGCTGCAAGAAAACAGAGCAGGATTTCAAACATCGCTGCAGACTATCAAAAGAAAATCTGTGGATAAGTGGTGCCTATCCTGCAGAAGTATCATCTCCAGCCCTCCGGTTGAGTTAGCAATGGTCCCGGAGAGCCCTCGAAAGCAAAGGGGATTTGGAAGAGAAGGATCCGGCAGGAGAATGTCCGAAAACCTCGAGGTTAATGATGAGACCAGGCATTATTTCAGGAGTTTTGCCGTTGAGTCCAGAGACTACGCTCGGTGATCGCGGATTGGACCCGTTCGGTTGGAAGTTTGGGGATCTGAATTTGAGCAAGGTTCGCAGGTTACCAATGCGTTGCCATCGGCTTATTGAGCGGTGATCAAATTAACAATCGGCCAAATCGATACGAAAAGAAATCGGCAAAATCAAGTTAAGGGAAATTCTTCATTAATATTGGGATTTCTTACAATGAAGAGCCGACTGCTCAAAGAAGAAAGGAAGAACAGAAGGAGAGCCGATTGCTCAGGGGTTACTAATCCTACATTGCTAATCCTCGCTAGCATCATCGTCGGCATCGGAGTTGCCGCCGGCGCTACCTCCGGAGGCTTCCTCGTCGCTGCTGCCCCAGCCTTCGGCCGGAGCCTCTTCTTCCTCGTCATCATCATCCTCGCTGTCCGCCCAAGCGCGGAAGCGCTTCGTCGGCGGGTACCCAGCGGAAGAGGAGGAATCATCTTCCTCCTCCTCATCTTCTCCCTCCTCGTCATCATCTTCGTCCTCGCTGTCTGCCCACATGCGGGAGTGCTTCTTCGGCGGGAGCCTGGCGGAGGGGGAGGCCTTGGTCTTCTCTACTTCTCCTTATTTCTTCTCCTTGTCGGAGGAAATGGGGTTCGCCCCGGAGTGGAGGTCGTCCTCATTCTTGTTCTTCGGCGAAGATTGGAGGGGGAGGCCTGAGGGGGAAGAGGAAGAGGAAGACATTGCTACAGGGGAAGAGGGTTTTTTGGGCACTGATGGATAGAACAGAGCAAAGGGATGAAGTGGCGAACCGTTCGGCACGAATAAATAAAGGGGGTGTAGTGGAGATTTAATGCCATGACGGTTCTCGAGGACGTGATGCCGAAATTATCAATTCGTGTAGAGAAGCCAAGGAGGCGAGGCGAAATGATGGAAGATTCCGCGGCAATGGTCTGCTCGCCACGACATGACCCGACGAAGGAAAGGCGTAATGATTTTGGAAATGTCATTTCCAAAACCAGGGGGGCATGTGTTATCACCAGAATTTGACCGAGTCAGAGGTGGGCCGCGATTGGAGATGGGCTTGAAGAATATACATAGAAGAAATACATGAATCGGCCTTGTATACCAAATTTGGGCTAAATTGCCCGTGTATCTGTACTATAGTAGGATATGTGTTAGAGTTTAACCCGTGCACGGTTAGGTGCACGCCTGAATTAGAAAGTCCCCCGGACTATAAATATGTATCTAGGGTTTATGAAATAAACAACAACCAACGTTCAACACAAACCAATCTCGGCGCATCGCCAACTCCTTCATCTCGAGGGTTTCTTCCGGTAGCACCATGCTGCCTAGATCGCATCTTGCGATCTAGGCAAGCACAAGCTTATTACGTTGTTCATGCGTTGCTCGCATCGAAGCTTTTTTGATGGCGAGCAACGTAGTTATCTTAGATGTGTTAGGGTTAGCATTGTTCTTCGTATCATATGCTCGTCGTAGTGCAACCCTTATACATCTAGCCGCCCTTACACCTATCTTAGGTGTAGGGGCGGCACCTCGCTTGATCATTGTTTAGTAGATCCGATCCGTTACGGTTGCTCCTTGTTCTTCAAGGATTAGTTTAATATCCGCAATAGTTAGGCCTTACAAAGGGTTGGAGGATCCAAGCGGCGTGTAGGGTGTAGTTTGCTAGCCCTAGACAGGATGTTCCGGGATCAACCTCGTGTTGGTTTTTAGGCCCTGTCTAGGATCGGCTTACGATCACCGTACGCGAGCGCGAGGCCCAATCGTGAGTAGGATGATCCGATTATGCGGTGAAAACCCTAAATCGTCGTAGATCGCTTTAGCTTTATCTTGATCAAGCAGGACCACCATATATTCGTACACCTCGTACGAATCATGGGTGGATAGGCTCTTTGGGCCGATTCACAGGACACCCTGAGAGCCGACCGAGGCTCGTATTTAACGTTTACGTGTATGCCATGCAGGAAACTAAGCGAGGCATCATCCAACACCTTCCTGACCAGGTATAGGTCAGGTGGCACGCCCTTGCGACAAAGATCGGGCGTGTGACCAGAAGGCTTTGCGGGCCGTCGCTCGGAGGGACCAGGGCCAGCCGCAGTCCTGGGAGATTCCCGGCTCTACGGTGTTGCCAGTCGCTGCCCGCCGGTGGGTTTCTGACCACAACACGGGCACAAGTGAGGGCAGACGCTTTAAAGGCGCTTAAATCAACAAGCTGCCCGTCTTGCTCTTTCGGCAGCTCCTTGGTCATTCCTTCGATGTCACCCTTAAAGCCGTAACCCATCATAAGCTGGAAGCAAGGATGGCACCATAAGTGCGCGATGTACGCTTGAATACCTCGATGACCTCCTTGGTGTCAACCGCGAAGGCATCGACCAGCTGCCCCAGGGTCTTCTCCTGCTTGATCTTGGGGGAAATCATCGAGTGCATCCACGCCAGGGCACCCTTCCCCTTTACAAGGAGCTGGTGGGAGGCAAGAATCATCGACATAGCGTTTGATGGAGAGTTGTTTGGAACTCTGTCCAGGGCATCAGCAGGGATATTCGCCGCTTCTGCAGGAAAAAGAAAGAAAAAAGTACATTGGCAAAAGGATCGAATCCATAAGTACATCAATCGACAGAGGTGTATAAAATATTACCTAGCAAGGCCAAAGAAGACTGACGAAGGGCTTCATCCTTTTCGGCTGCCCGAGCTTCAGCCACCAGCCTGGATGCTTCCTCCTCCTTCAGCTTCTCCTTCAGCCTGCCCAGTTCTTCCTTCAAAGAATCAACTTCTTGGCGAGCCTCAGCAGCTATCGTAACTGCGTCATCTAATTTCGAGGAGAAAGACTTGACTTCCTTTTGTAGCCGAGCCTTGTCAACTTCCAGAGAAGTGAATTGGGAGGCAAAGGCCTCCAAAGAGGAAATAACGCCTTGCAGGTCCTTAAAAAAGAATGATGTTTTACCAAGAAATTGTTAAGCAAAGCACGCTCCAAGAGATTTGCATCACAATTAGGAAAGGACTTACAGAAGGAGGAGTCGCGGCGGCAGTAGTTGGAGAAGCATCTTTCCCCTTGGAAAGAGAAGAAGCTGTTGATGCTTGAGCCGTAGGGGCTGCCTTAGGAGCCGAAGCTTCGGAAGCTACTATGATCGGCGGGGCAGCGTCAGATTTGGCTTTCTTAGTCGGAGGCTCGATAAAGCCTTCGTCGCTGCAAAGAGGGATGCCTTGACAATGGTTATAAAAGGAGTATGAAAAATAAAAGGGCAAATGTAACTTCAGAGAAGAAACTGCTTACATGTCGAAGAGATCATCTTCATCGGCAAAGCCGCCGGTTGATCTCTTCGCAGGTGAAGCCCTGGCTTCCTCCGCAGCTGCATCAACAAAGGTATCACGATCAACGTTGTCATTACGCATTAATCCATCTGCGTCACCAGCGTTATCGGCTGAGGAAGGAAGGTCGGAGTGAGCAATTTCAAAATCTATCGGACCATTATATTTGTCCTCTGGGCCTGTGTGCTCGACAGTGTGAAAATCTACGGGGATTGAGGATCCTCTCCCCTCAGAAGTATCATCCGGCGAATCATGCATATTTTCAAAAACTATGGGGATCTATCAAAGAAAATAACAAGAAGAATGGAAACCATGATAGCCAAGAAAAAGCGGCATAATGAGGACGTGAAGAAAGATAAAATACCTTTGGTGGTGGATGGTCAGCGTCAAGGGGAGTGTAAGAAGAAACCAACGGAATCGAATCTTCCTCGGTAAAGGAAGTAAGACGACGAACTTCATCAAGCAACTCCTTTTCCGATAGATCGGCAGCGTTAATCCTGGTCTCGTCCTTTGGACCCGAGTACAACCACATCGGGTGAACTCTGGCCATGGCTGGTTGCACTCGACGTTTCAAGAATACTGCTGCCACCTCTGTGCCGATCATAGTTTGGCCATCGGCCTCTTTGATTCGAAGGAATTTGGTAAATAGTTTTTCGGCTGCTACTCTTTCATCGGGTGAGAGGATATTCTTCCAGGAATTCTTGGGCTTGGCTTCGGAAACATCGGTAAAGCAAGGAAGCTGAGATTCGGGTGACAGGGAGTCCTTGATGTAAAACCATTTCAGCCTCCACCCTTGCACGGACTCTCTCATTGGGAAATTGAAGTAATTGACCTCCGAACCAGCTACAAACCCCACTCCTCCGGTGACAAAGTATCCATTACTGCTGCTATATCTCTTTACATAGAAGATCCTTTTCCACAGCCCGAAATGAGGTTCGATACCCAGAAACGCCTCGCAAAGGGTGATGAACACAGCAACGTGGAGGATTGAGTTGGGGGTAAGTTGCCATAGTTGAATTTCGTACGTCCGCAAGAGGTGGAGGAGGAATCCATGAGTAGGAAGCGAAAGGCCTCGATGACAGAAAGATAAGAACATCACGGTAAAGCCGCCAGGGGGATCAGGCCGAGAAATCGCACCTGGAAGGATCACGTTTCCCTCTTCGGAAGAAATCAATCCTAGGCTTTGGGATCTCTTCTCGTCACGCTTGGTGACGGTTGACGCCACCCAATCTCCGGGCTTGGCCTTTGAACTCGACGGGCCTGGCAGCGCCGGAGTTGGGGGAGGAGCGCTTGGAGCGCTCCCCTTCGGAAGAGAAGAAGAGGACTTGGCGGCGGCACCTCCGCTGGTGGAACTGGCAGCGGCGGCAGGATTCTTCTTCTTCACCATTGTGAGATCTGATGAAGATTGGAAAAGCAGTGGTGGCGGCGCAGCAACGGCAAAGGGAGGAAGAAGGAGAAGAATGAAAAGATGCTACGGAAAACGTGGAGAAGATTAGAGATTTCTCGCCCTTTGGAGGTTTTGAGGAAAATATAAGTGTTGTGTAAGCACGTGGCGCTTGAAGAAAGAATGGAACCGGCGGCCCATTGTTCCCACGTTGTGCGAAAATCGAGGAGACACCTCAATCGCCACGCGTGCAATGGTCAAGCCCTAAAAAACTGCCCGCGCAGAACTAGGGTAGGCCCGTCAGGTCACGTCCTGTCAATCAACCCACAGCAGTTACACGTCATCAGTGATGTCATAAAAAAAAACTTGAAGCATTCGAAGGAAAAAAGAAAAGCTATCGGATGAAGGACTTGAGTCTACGCCCGGCTGCAGACATCCGTACCTAGACTCGGGGTTACTCCCATCGGGAGCGCCGACGCGCACCCGATAAAATGAAGACTCGACGTGAATGAGCCGTCGAAGGAAGAAGGTTTGAGTCCGCACTCGGTTGCAAACGCCGCACCCGTACACTCGGGGACTATTACTCCCATCGGGAGCGCGTTATGCACACCCGATAGAAGTTTTTGCACTCCAGGATCATGCCCGGGACTTGATTCTCGTGTAGGGTAACGTTGTTTTGCCATCGGCAGCTAACCAAACAACAAGCTTGGGCACGTTACTCATTATCCTTTGCATAAAGAAAATATATCGGATGACCTATGAAAATCTGTGGAAAACATCGGCAGAGGAAAATATTCGAGTGGTACAACTTGAGTCTACGCACGGACTGTGAGCATCCGCACCTAGACTCGGGGGCTACTCCCATCGGGAGCGCTGACGCGCACCCGAAAAAATGAAGACAAAGCAGATTCAAGATGAACAAGGACAATGAAGGAGAAGAACATCAGGAGAAGACATAATTTAGTCTCTACCCGAATTATCTTCGGCTAGACACTCGGGGGCTACTGACGTGGGCACTACCCTTCGGGTAATCCACATTACCCTATCCTGTATTGACTAATGTGTAGATGTTGTTTTACCATAATGATCTACTTTCATGTCACTTGCCCTTGTAGCGGCCTTGATCTTCTGAATGGTTCCTTCATGATCAATGAATTCATCTCTTGCTAGTACTTGATCATGAGGGACCACTTGAGCTTGATCATGAGTTGAGGATGTTTCTTGATCATCATCATGGTCTTGCTCCGTGGAATGAGGACTTTCTTCTTGTTCTTCGGAATGTGACTCATCTTGAGTGGAGGATGGTTCTTGAGTTGCACTTGACGGTTCGGCTTGAGTTGAGCTAGGCTCCAATTGAGCCGTGTTTGATACTTCTATTCCATCATCTTGATCATCACTATGAATTTCCATGGGCCGAATGTGTCCAATGCCCATATGCTTGATGGCACTAGATGGATCATCATCATTACCTGCAACACATGGAACAAATTGCTCCACTTGGGAGCCATTATCCTCCAAGAACTCCACGTCACAAGATACTTCAATAGTCCCGGTGGACCGGTTGTAGTACCTATAGGCGTGAGAGTTGACGTGGGCACTACCCTTCGGGTAATCCACATTACCCTATCCTGTATTGACTAATTAGAGGCCCATGAAGACACATGAAGGCGAGATGGGCCACTAGGAAGGCGCACCAGAAGGTTCCTTGACGGGCAAGACAAGGAAGCGATCGAACAAGGAAAGATCGGATCTAAAATTACTGTAAACCTAGTCGTACTCGGTGAGACCTCTTGAGACCTAGCCTCCTATATAAAGGCCAGGAGAGGGGCTGCCGAGGGACACAATCAATCTTAGCAATCTTAGCCAGAAGAAGCTTAGAGCTAGGTCACCTTAGCAATAGCCATCTCGACGAGATCTCAGCCGAACTATTCGGTACCCCATTGTAACCCATTATCATCATAATCAAGAACGAGACGAGCAGGACGTAAGGGTTTTACCTCATCGAGGGCCCCAAACCTGGGTAAATCGCTCTCCCCGCTTGTCTGTGAACCGATGTCTCGTGTCAGCTTGCAGGATTCCATCAACCCTAAGCCCCTATCGGAGGGCATTGGCGAGGAGTACCCTCGACAAGAGTTCTCCACATAACCAACAAATATGCCCTCTATGGTTCTAGTTTCAAATTTACCGAGCTTTCCTTTGTTGTTCTTAACAAGACATTTGCATCCAAAGACACAAATGTACATGACATTAGGCTTGTTACCGGTAAGAAGCTCGTATGGAGTTTTGTTGTGGAGGGGACGGAGGAAGAGCCGGTTGGAGTAGTGGACGGCCGTAGAGATGGCTTCTCCCCAAAAGTTGTGGGGTGAGTTGAATTCACTCAACATGGTTCTTGCCATCTCAATGATAGTCCGGTTCTTCCTTTCAACAACACCATTTTGTTGAGGGGTGTATGGCGCCGAAAACTCATGCTTGATGCCCTCATCATCGACAAACTCTCGCATGGTGTAGTTCTTGAACTCGGTGCCATTGTCGGTCCTTATCGCCTTGATCTCGGATTCATACATACGTTGAGCTTTCTTGGCGAAGACAATGAATTCCCTATGGGTCTCGTCCTTAGACTTAAGGAGAAAGACCCAAGAGTACCTTGAGTAGTCATCAACAATGACGAGTCCATACTTGCACCCACCAAGAGTATCATAATGTGATGGCCCAAAGAGATCCAAATGAAGGAGCTCCAAAGGCCTAGATGTGGTGACGATACTCTTGATAGGATGTCTCTTCTTGAGTTGCTTTCCGGCTACACATGCACTGCAAACACGATCTTTCTCAAAAGAAATGCCGGTTAGTCCCACAATGTGTTCACCCTTTAGGAGTTGTTTGAGATTCCTCATGTTGACATGACCAAGGCGGGGATGCCACAACCAACCTTCGTCATGCTTGGTCGCCATTAGACATGTGGAGTGAGAGGAGCTCTCTTTCGAGAGGTCAACCACGTAAAGGTTGTTCTCCACATATCCAACGAGGACCAATTTGAGATTGTCACTCCTAAAGACTTTCACACAATAATTAGTAAAATATGAATTGTAACCAGCATCGGCAAGATGATATATAGAAAGTAAGTTATAGCCAAGGGATTCAACAAGCATAACCGTCTCAAGGCACAAGTCCTTAGAGATTGCTACCTTGACATACCCAAGTACCTTTCCCTTTGAGTTGTCACCAAAGGTAATGCTTGACTTCTTGTTGATATCTTCAATGAATTGATCAAGCACACCTCTTCCTCCGGTCATATGATTGGTGCATCCACTATCAAACACCCATTTTGGACCACCGGAGGAATACCCCTACAAAATCAAGTAGAGGATTTAGGAACCCATCGATTAATGGGTTCCTTTGCAATGGAAACAATATCTTTTGGTACCCAAATTGAGTACTCTCTATAAGTATAGCCATTAGGAGGGCCAACATAGTTAGCATAGACATCACCATAATAATCAATAAATAATGCATAGTGATCGTTTGGCCCCGTGCGGTCACCACTAGTGGCTTTTCCCTTTGAGGCTTTGCCATTATTAGTGACCTTCTTGTTCTTATCTTGAGCGGGTTTCTCCTTGTTGTAGTTCTTTGATGCGCGTAGATTACACGTCCGTTGGGAACCCCAAGAGGAAGGTGTGATGCGCACAGCAGCAAGTTTTCCCTCAGTAAGAAACCAAGGTTATCGAACCAGTAGGAGTCAAGAAGCACGTCGAAGGTTGATGGCGGCGGGATGTAGTGCGGCGCAACACCAGGGATTCCGGCGCCAACGTGGAACCCGCACAACACAACCAAAGTACTTTGCCCCAACGAAACAGGTGAGGTTGTCAATCTCACCGGCTTGCTGTAACAAAGGATTAGATGTATAGTGTGGATGATGATTGTTTGCAGAAAACAATGAGAACAAGTATTGCGAGAGATTGTATTCAATGTAAAAGAATGGACCGGGGTCCACAGCTCACTAGAGGTGTCTCTCCCATAAGATAAATAGCATGTTGGGTGAACAAATTACGGTTGGGCAATTGACAAATAGAGAGGGCATGACCATGCACATACATGATATGATGAGTATAGTGAGATTTAATTGGGCATTATGACAAAGTACATAGACCGCTATCCAACATGCATCTATGCCTAAAAAGTCCACCTTCAGTGTTATCATCCGAACCCCTTCCAGCATTAAGTTGCAAACAACGGACAATTGCATTAAGTACGTGTTGATCGCCAAAACCCACCGGCGGGCAGCGGCCTTGTCAACACCGTAGAGCCGGGAAGAGCCTAGAGCCGCGGCTGGCCGAGACCCCTCCGAGCGACGGCCCGCAATGCTCTTCGGTCACACGCGGCGTTGCGAAGTGCAAGGGCGTGCCACCCGACCTATACCCGGTCGGGAAGGTGATGGGGATGCCTCGCTTAGTTTCTCGCAGGGCATACATGTAAACATTAAATACGAGCCTCGATCGGCTCTCGAGGTTATCCCGTGAATCGGCTCAAAGAGCCGATCCACCCATGATCCGTGCGGGGTGCACGAATACTTGGTGGTCCTGCTTGATCAAGATGAAGCTAATGAGATCTACGACGATTTAGGGTTTTCACCGCATAATCGGATCATCCTACTCCAGGTTGGGCCTCGCGGCCACGCACGGTGCTCGTAAGCCGATCCTAAACAAGGCCAAAAAAACCAACATGAAGTTGATCCTCGGAACATCCCGTTTAGGACTTGCGAACGCCACCCTACGTGCCACCGGATCCTCCCCCTTTGTAAGGCCTAACTATTGCAGATATTAAACTAATCCTTGTAGAACAAGGAGCAATCGTAACGGATCAGATCTACTAAATAATGATCAAGCGGGGTGCCGCCCCACGCCCGAGATAGGCGTGAGGGCGGCTAGATATGCAAGGGTTGCACTACGTAAGCATGCTTAAACGAAGAACAATGCTAACCCTAACACATCTAATGATAACTACGTTGCTCGCCATCAAAAGCGCTTCAAGACGAGCAACGCATGAACAACGTGGGGCTTGTGCTGCCTAGATCGCAAGATGCGATCTAGGCAGCATGTCGCTTACCTGATAGAAACCCTCGAGACGAAGGAGTTGGCGATGCGCCGAGATTGGTTTGTTTTGGGGTTGAACGTGAGTTGTTGTTTATTCCATAAACCCTAGGTACATATTTATAGTCCAGCGGACTTTCTAATGTGGGCATGCACTAAACCGTGCACGACTAAGATTCTATCTCTAAACTAAAATAGATCTAATATGTTACAGATACACGGGCAATTAAGCCCAACTTGGTATAACGAGCCGATTCATATAATTCTCCACCTATATTTCCTTAAGCTCATCTTGGATCGCGGCCCACCTCCGACTCGGTCAAATCTTGGTGATAACACATGCCCCCCCGGTTTTGGAATTGGTAATTCCAAAATCACTCGCTTTCCTTCGTCGGGTCATGTCGTGGCGGAACCATCGCAGTATCCCTCATGATGATGCCTTGCCTTCTCAACTTCTCCGCGTGACCTGGCAGTTTTTTTTCTTTTTAGGCACCACTTCCTCGGAAACTGCTGTGGCATTGAATTTCCACTATATCCTCCTTCGATTTAACCGCTCTGAACAGTTCTCCTTTGTATCTCCTCCGCATTAGCACTCCAAAAACCCTCCCAGCCACCATGTCTTCCTCCTCCTCTGCCCCATCGGATCTTGCTAGCCAATCCTCCACGTCCCGTGAGCCGACGCCGGAGTACGACGCGGCGGCGGTCCACGCGGCCAACACTCGTCGCGCCATTGCGGCCGGAGAGGAGTCAGCCCATGACTTCTCCATCTGGTCCGAGGACGACAAGTCCTTGACAGATGGGGAGAGCGACCTACGCTTCCTCGCCGATGGGGAACCGAAGGAGGAGAGCGATGACGATCGCTTCTCCTGGGACGACTTCACCTCCTCCGAGGGGGTGAAGGAGGAGGAAGAAGAGGAGGAGGACGGCGACGAGAGCTCCTCCGACGAACCGCCGGCTAGCGGTTCCGCCCTTGGCCGGGCAACCTAGGCGACTTCGACGGCCGACGAGGATGACGCTGACGAAGAAGACGAGGACAACGAGGGCCCGGTCGGCGGCCATTGGAGCGACGACGAGCCCGCCGGAAGCAGCGCCGACAGCGGCGACGACGGCGACGACGAGGGCAGTGATGGCCCGTAGATAGGACCTTTAGAAGAGGGCCAGTAGCAATAGATGGGGCAATGTATCCCCTAGTATTTCCTTTTGAGAGCAATCAGCTTTTTAATGTAAGAAATCCCGTCTATCAATGAAGAACTTTTCCCCAATTTTGATTTTGCCGACTTCTTCTGAGCTTAATTGAGCCGATTCCCTCTTCTACTGACCTTTGCCAATGCGTAATGAGCCGATAGCACCACATCGGTTCTTCGAAATTCACCCTTCCTTCCTTCAACCAATGATCTTCTAAACCTGGTGGAAAATGCAGGTTCTTCAGGGAAACCTTCGAACTCTTCCAACCAACTCCAATAATCCTTTTCAACACTCATCACTGTGAAGAAGGCCGTCATGAAGGAGCAGCCGATGGCATCACCATCAGCTCTTAAAACAGGGTAAAACAGAGCATCCACCAGGCCTGCTGCCCCCCGAGCCTTGTTCAAGCCTCGCTGCCCCCGAGCCTTACTCGAGGCGAGAATATCGTAGAAAATGCGCCAAAGCCCGGATCGGCTCGAAGCAGGCTGAAGAAATTTCCATTGTTTTATTCTCTCGAAGCAACGAAGGCACCGCCGCTGGCCTGGACTTGGTGGAGACTCGATAAAAATCGCACAATTCAACTAGAGTCGATGGCTACGCATCGGCTGTCTCTTGATTCTGAAGTCGATGCCCTCGCATCGGCTGTTCCAAAAATGTTTTTTTTTTATTTGGCCGATTTCCTTAATCGGCCCCCAATGTCTCCTTGTACGTACGTTCTCACATGTTTATCTGCACATGTTCATCTGATTATGTGCCCCCGAGCCGATTCTCGTCAAGAAAGTTGATGGTATCGGCTCGTTGGATAACATGTTGAACCCGAGCAGTAATGGTGGGTGAGGATAATTTTGGCCGATTGCCGGAATCGGCCTCCACGTTGCTTGCTCGTTGAAGGTTTTGTAAGTTCCCTTCGTAAATTTTTGGGGCCGATCACAAGGATCAGCCTCTCCTGGTTTGCTCATTGGTTTGATCTTGCTACTTGGTCGGCTGGATAAAACCAACCCAACCTCCGACTTGACGCGCTTGCTCGTCGTCCACCTTGAGTGCTCCGTAGAGTCGTGGAGGGCTAAGCTCGCTCGGCAAGACGAGTACCATGTTTGTGCCAGCCGATGTCTCATCATCGGCTTTCCTCCGTTTAGGGCGCCACTCCATTTTCCGTGGACGACCCTCTTCATCCAGGGTTCGCTGAACCTTTGCAGCCAGATCAGGCCGTGCCTTCCTTAGTGTATGCAGGTACAACCTTTCGGCTTCCTCCAGGCCGCGCAATCGCTGAACCCTGCGCTTTTGGGAACGGCTGAGTCCGTCAGGGCACCACCTTGGACGGTGGTACCTGTCTTCTTCCACTTCTCCCTCGTCCTCTGAATCCTCAAGATCCGCCCAACGAGGTGACTCGCCGCGTTTGCTTTGTGGCGGGAGAGGCCCTAGGCGCTCGAACACGTACACGTTGGCTACCTCCTTCTTTTCTGATTGCATTCGGGCAATTGCCGATTGTGGGCAATCGGCTCATTCCCGAATCCCAGCGAGTAGTCCGAAGAAAGGGCGAGTCCCAGTGTCCGGCGTTGTCATCTTGCTCCCTTGATGCTTCCGTGGCACAGCCGCTCGTGCTCCTCCTCATCGCGATTCTCGCCGACGATATCTTCCGGCTTCTCTAGCCGGACGATCTCCTCTATCATCGTAATTGGGCCGCCGGCGTTGGTCATACCGACTCACATATTTGTTGAGGAGGTGATCGGAGAGGGGTCGCCGATATCTTATATTCTTCACCTCTCCCTCTCGTGACATAGCGCTTGCCATCATGACGGAGCCGATCGCGTGGAGCGGCCTCCTCTCGTATCCTTGCTATGAGAGCAGCTGCCCTCATCTCCATCTTTGCCAGAGTGGTTTCCAGGTCCTACCATGTTGATGCTGAACGAGGGACCCGGCTGGCAACCTTCAGGGTAGACGATTTCTACCATGTTAACGGCGGGGAAGGGTTGGGTGTCGACCTTCATGGCATACTGACTCACATATTTGTTGAGGTCATCAGGCAGATCCTCGTAGGTGACTGGCGTGCCGTCCGCCATCTCAGACGTAGATGGCGATGTGGTTGATGTAGACGATTGTCCCACCGGGCGTGCCAGAATGTGTTGACTGCCAAAACCCACCGGCGGGCAGCGGCCTTGTCAACACCGTAGAGCCGGGAAGAGCCTAGAGCTGCGGCTGGCCGAGACCCCTCCGAGCGACGGCCCGCAATGCTCTTCCGGTCACACGCGGCGTTGCGAAGTGCAGGGCGTGCCACCTGACCTATACCCGGTCGGGAAGGTGATGGGGATGCCTCGCTTAGTTTCCCGCAGGGCATACATGTAAACATTAAATACGAGCCTCGATCGGCTCTCGGGTTATCCCGTGAATCGGCTCAAAGAGCCGATCCACCCATGATCCGTGCGGGGTGCACGAATACTTGGTGGTCCTGCTTGATCAAGATGAAGCTAATGAGATCTACGACGATTTAGGGTTTTCACCGCATAATCGGATCATCCTACTCCAGTGTTGGGCCTCGCGGCCACGCACGGTGCTCGTAAGCCGATCCTAAACAAGGCCAAAAAACCAACATGAAGTTGATCCTCGGAACATCCCGTTTAGGACTTGCGAACGCCACCCTACGTGCCACCGGATCCTCCCCCTTTGTAAGGCCTAACTATTGCGGATATTAAACTAATCCTTGTAGAACAAGGAGCAATCGTAACGGATCAGATCTACTAAATAATGATCAAGCGGGTGCCGCCCCCACGCCCGAGATAGGCGTGAGGGCGGCTAGATATGCAAGGGTTGCACTACGTAAGCATGCTTAAACGAAGAACAATGCTAACCCTAACACATCTAATGATAACTACGTTGCTCGCCATCAAAAGCGCTTCAGTACGAGCAACGCATGAACAACGTGAGGCTTGTGCTGCCTAGATCGCAAGATGCGATCTAGGCAGCATGTCGCTTACCCGATAGAAACCCTCGAGACGAAGGAGTTGGCGATGCGCCGAGATTGGTTTGTTTTGGGGTTGAACGTGAGTTGTTGTTTATTCCATAAACCCTAGGTACATATTTATAGTCCAAGCGGACTTTCTAATGTGGGCATGCACTAAACCGTGCACGACTAAGATTCTATCTCTAAACTAAAATAGATCTAATATGTTACAGATACACGGGCAATTAAGCCCAACTTGGTATAACAGGCCGATTCATATAATTCTCCACCTATATTTCCTTAAGCTCATCTTGACTGCGGCCCACCTCTGACTCGGTCAAATCTTGGTGATAACAGTATGGTGCGTAATGTAATCAATAACTACATCCTCGGACATAGCATCAATGTTTTATCCCTAGTGGCAACAGCACATCCACAACCTTAGAACTTTCTATCACTGTCCCAGATTTAATGGAGGCATGAACCCACTATCGAGCATAAATACTCCCTCTTGGAGTTAAGAGTAAAAACTTGGTCGAGCCTCTACTAATAACGGAGAGCATGCAAGATCATAAACAACACATAGGTAATAGATTGATAATCAACATAACATAGTATTCTCTATCCATCGGATCCCAACAAACACAACATATAGCATTACGTATAGATGATCTTGATCATGTTAGTCAGCTCACAAGATCCGACAATGAAGCACATAAGGAGAAGACGACCATCTAGCTACTGCTATGGACCCATAGTCCAGGGGTGAACTACTCACTCATCACTCCGGAGGCGACCATGGCGGTGAAGAGTCCTCCGGAAGATGATTCCCCTCCTCCGGCAGGGTGCCGGAGGCGATCTCCTGAATCCCCCGAGATGGGATTGGCGGCGGCGTCTCTGGAAGGTTTTCCGTATCGTGGCTCTCGGTACTGGGGTTTTCGCGAAGAAGACTATATGTAGGCGGAAGGGCAACCTCGGAGGGGTCACGGGGGCCCCACACGCTAGGGCCGCGCCGCCCTAGTGTGGCGGCGCCCCGTGGCCCCACTTCGTCTTCTCTTCGGTCTTCTGGAAGCTTCGTGGCAAAATAGGCCCCTGGGCGTTGATTTCGTCCAATTCCGAGAATATTTCCTTACTAGGATTTCCGAAACCAAAAACAGCAGTAAAACAACAACTGGCTCTTCGGCATCTCGTTAATAGGTTAGTGCCGGAAAATGCATAAATACGACATAAAGTATGCATAAAACATGTAGATATCATCAATAATGTGGCATGGAACATAAGAAATTATCGATATGTCGGAGACGTATCAGCATCCCCAAGCTTAGTTCCTGCTCGTCCCGAGCAGGTAAACGATAACAAAGATAATTTCGGAGTGACATGCCATCATAACCTTGATCATACTATTGTAAGCATATGTAATGAATGCAGCGATCAAAACAATGGTAATGACATGAGTAAACAAATGAATCATAAAGCAAAGACTTTTCATGAATAGTACTTTCAAGACAAGCATCAATAAGTCTTGCATAAGAGTTAACTCATAAAGCAATAAATCAAAGTAAAGGTATTGAAGCAACACAAAGGAAGATTAAGTTTCAGCGGTTTCTTTCAACTTGTAACATGTATATCTCATGGATATTGTCAATGTAAAGTAATATAACAAGTGCAATATGCAAGTATGTAGGAATCAATGCACAGTTCACACAAGTGTTTGCTTCTTGAGGTGGAGAGAGATAGGTGAACCGACTCAACATAAAAGTAAAAGAAAGGCCCTTCACAGAGGGAAGCATTGATTGCTATATTTGTGCTAGAGCTTTGGTTTTGAAAACAAGAAACAATTTTGTCAACGGTAGTAATAAAGCATATGTGTTATGTAAATTATATCTTACAAGTTGCAAGCCTCATGCATAGTATACTAATAGTGCCCGCACCTTGTCCTAATTAGCTCGGACTACCGGGATTATCATCGCAATACACATGTTTTAACCAAGTGTCACAAAGGGGTACCTCTATGCCGCCTGTACAAAGGTCTAAGGAGAAAGTTCGCATTGGATTTCTCGCTTTTGATTATTCTCAACTTAGACATCCATACCGGGACAACATAGACAATGGATAATGGACTCCTCTTTAATGCATAAGCATGAAGCAACAATTAATGTTCTCATATGAGATTGAGGATATATGTCCAAAACCGAAACTTCCACCATGGATCATGGCTTTAGTTAGCGGCCCAATGTTCTTCTCTAACATTATGCATGCTCTAACCATTAAATGAGTGGTAAATCTCCCTTACTTCGTACAAGACGGACATGCATAGCAACTCACATGATATTCAACAAAGAGTAGTTGATGGCGTCCCCGTGAACATGGTTATCGCACAACAAGCAACTTAATAAGAGATAAAGTGCATAAGTACATATTCAATACCACAATAGTTTTTAAGCTATTTGTCCCATGAGCTATATATTGCAAAGGTAAAGGATAGAAATTTTAAAGGTAGCACTCAAGCAATTTACTTTGGAATGGCGGAGAAATACCATGTAGTAGGTAGGTATGGTGGACACAAATGGCATAGTGGTTGGCTCAAGGATCTTGGATGCATGAGAAGTATTCCCTCTCGATACAAGGTTTAGGCTAGCAAGGTTATTTGAAACAAACACAAGGATGAACCGGTGCAGCAAAACTCACATAAAAGACATATTGTAAACATTATAAGACTCTACACCGTCTTCCTTGTTGTTCAAAACTCAATACTAGAAATTATCTAGACTTTAGAGAGACCAAATATGCAAACCAAATTTTAGCAAGCTCTATGTATTTCTTCATTAATGGGTGCAAAGTATATGATGCAAGAGCTTAAACATGAGCACAACAATTGCCAAGTATCAAATTATTCAAGACATTTTAGAATTACTACATGTAGCATTTCCCGATTCCAACCATATAACAATTTAACGAAGAAGATTCAACCTTCGCCATGAATACTATGAGTAAAGCCTAAGGACATATTTGTCCATATGCAACAGCGGAGCGTGTCTCTCTCCCACACAATGAATGCTAGGATCCATTTTATTCAAACAAAACAAAAACAAAAACAAACCGACGCTCCAAGCAAAGCACATAAGATGTGATGGAATAAAAATATAGTTTCTGGGGAGGAACCTGATAATGTTGTCGATGAAGAAGGGGATGCCTTGGGCATCCCCAAGCTTAGACGCTTGAGTCTTCTTAAAATATGCAGGGGTGAACCACCGGGGCATCCCCAAGCTTATAGCTTTCACTCTCCTTGATCATATTGTATCATCTCCCTCTCTTGATCCTTGAAAACTTCCTCCACACCAAACTCGAAACAACTCATTAGAGGGTTAGTGCATAATAAAAATTCACATGTTCAGAGGTGACATAATCATTCTTAACACTTCCGGACATTGCACAAAGCTACTGGACATTAATGGAACAAAGAAATTCATCCATCATAGCAAAAGAGGCAATGCGAAATAAAAGGCAGAATCGTCAAAACAGAACAGTCCGTAAAGACGGATTTTATCGAGGCACCAGACTTGCTCAAATGAAAATTCTCAAATTGAATGAAAGTTGCGTACATATCTGAGGATCACTCACGTAAATTGGCATAATTTTCTGAGTTACCTACAGAGAATTAGACCCAGATTCGTGACAAAGAAAGAAATCTGTTTCTGCGCAAGAATCCAAATATAGTATGAACCTTACTATCAACGACTTTTCTTGGCACAACAATGCACAAAACTAAGATAAGGAGAGGTTGCTACAGTAGTAACAACTTCCAAGACTCAAATATAAAATAAAAGTACTGTAGTAAAAACATGGGTTGTCTCCCATAAGCGCTTTTCTTTAACGCCTTTCAGCTAGGCGCAGAAAGTGCGTATCAAGTATTATCAAGAGATGAAGTATCGACAGCGGGGTTTGGAGTTTTCTCAACCATGCATAGTATTTTGGATACATAAGTTTCAGCGGCTCCCTTTTCATTAGTCTTGGGCTTGCTACTCTCATCAAACAAATTTTCAGGGACAAGCCAAGCATAATTATCATCTAGAGCTTCATGCATCGCTAGGAGCTTACATGGTATTGGTGCTTTAATCTCCCCACCATCATTAACACTACTAGTGTACTTAATTCTATCCATATCCATTTTTTCAAGTGTTCTTTTAAAATCGGTGATCGTACCAAGCCTCTCATGCTTACTAAAAACTTTTCTAGCTTCTTTAGCTATATCCGCAAATTCTCGCACTAAGAGTTTTAGAACAAAATCTCTCTTCTCTCCCCGCTCCATATCAGAAAGTGTAAGAAACATGTGTTGTATCATGGGGTTGAGACTAATAAATCTAGCTTCCATCATACGTACCAAACAAACAGAGTCATCTTCATAAGTAGGGACAGCTTTTCCAAGGGGTATATCTTTAAGATCTTCATGCATAGTAACATGGGTGAAAAAATCTTCTATATTATCTCTTCCAATTATAGACCCTTGTCCCACAGGTATATCTTTTACAGTAAAATTAAAAGGAAACATGTTGAAATAAGTAAAGCAAATGCAAGTAACTAATTTTTTTGTGTTTTTGATATAGAGAACAAGACAGTAAATAAAGTAAAGCTAGCAACTAATTTTTTTGTGTTTTGATATAATGCAGCAAACAAAGTAGTAAATAAAATAAAGCGAGACAAAAACAAAGTAAAGAGATTGGATTGTGGAGACTCCCCTTGCAGCGTGTCTTGATCTCCCCGGCAACGGCGCCAGAAAACAGTCTTGATGCGCGTAGATGACACGTCCGTTGGGAACCCCAAGAGGAAGGTGTGATGCGCACAGCAGCAAGTTTTCCCTCAGTAAGAAACCAAGGTTATCGAACCAGTAGGAGTCAAGAAGCACGTCGAAGGTTGATGGCGGCGGGATGTAGTGCGGCGTAACACCAGGGATTCCGGCGCCAACGTGGAACCTGCACAACACAACGAAAGTACTTTGCCCCAACGAAACAGTGAGGTTGTCAATCTCACCGGCTTGCTGTAACAAAGGATTAGATGTATAGTGTGGATGATGATTGTTTGCGAAAAACAGTAGAACAAGTATTGCAAGAGATTGTATTCAATGTAAAAGAATGGACCGGGGTCCACAGTTCACTAGAGGTGTCTCTCCCATAAGGTAAATAGCATGTTGGGTGAACAAATTACAGTTGGGCAATTGACAAATAGAGAGGGCATGACCATGCACATACATGATATGATGAGTATAGTGAGATTTAATTGGGCATTACGACAAAGTACATAGACCGCTATCCAGCCATGCATCTATGCCTAAAAAGTCCACCTTCGAGGTTATCATCCGAACCCCGTCCAGCATTAAGTTGCAAACAACGTGACAATTGCATTAAGTATGGTGCGTAATGTAATCAATAACTACATCCTCGGACATAGCATCAATGTTTTATCCCTAGTGGCAACAACACATCCACAACCTTAGAACTTTCGTCACTCGTCCCAGATTTAATGGAGGCATGAACCCACTATCGAGCATAAATACTCCCTCTTGGAGTTAAGAGTAAAAACTTGGCCGGAGCCTCTACTAATAACGGAGAGCATGCAAGATCATAAACAACACATACGTAATAGATTGATAATCAACATAACATAGTATTCTCTATCCATCGGATCCCAACAAACACAACATATAGCATTACAGATAGATGATCTTGATCATGTTAGGCAGCTCACAAGATCCGACAATGAAGCACATAAGGAGAAGACGACCATCTAGCTACCGCTATGGACCCATAGTCCAGGGGTGAACTACTCACTCATCACTCCGGAGGCGACCATGGCGGTGAAGAGTCCTCCGGGAGATGATTCCCCTCTCCGGCAGGGTGCCGGAGGCGATCTCCTGAATCCCCCGAGATGGGATTGGTGGCGGCGGCGTCTCTGGAAGGTTTTCCGTATCGTGGCTCTCGGTACTGGGGGTTTCGCGACGAAGACTATATGTAGGCGGAAGGGCAGCCTCGGAGGGGTCACGGGGGCCCCACACGCTAGGGCCGCGCGGCCCCCCCGGGCCGCGCCGCCCTAGTGTGGCGGCGCCCCGTGGCCCCACTTCGTCTTCTCTTCGGTCTTCTGGAAGCTTCGTGGCAAAATAGGCCCCTGGGCGTTGATTTCGTCCAATTCCGAGAATATTTCCTTACTAGGATTTCTGAAACCAAAAACAGCAGTAAAACATCAACCGGCTCTTCGGCATCTCGTTAATAGGTTAGTGCCGGAAAATGCATAAATACGACATAAAGTATGCATAAAACATGTAGATATCATCAATAATGTGGCATGGAACATAAGAAATTATCGATACGTCGGAGACGTATCATTCTTCTTCTTGTGAGACTTGGGAACATATCCAAGTCCAAACTTTTGATTGTTTGACCTTT
The DNA here is from genome assembly GCF_022539505.1 of Lolium rigidum. NCBI lineage: Eukaryota > Viridiplantae > Streptophyta > Magnoliopsida > Poales > Poaceae > Lolium > Lolium rigidum. The sequence continues at coordinate 117,565,320 of NC_061510.1, forward strand.
GCTTACTCAAGAGGTCATCCAATCCCATCTTGTTCTTGGCTGTGGTGAACTTTGCAAGTTCCTTTGTTAACCTAACATTTTCCTCAAGAATAGATGCATGCTCACAAGAGGATTCATTAGGATGATAGTCGAGACCATATTTAGTCACCAAGGATTCAAGATATGCATTGGTCTCAACATGCAAAGAGAGTTCCTCTTGTAAACGAACATGTTCCTCAACAAGCTTAGCATGCTCACTAGTAAAAGATGTAGGGGAACTAGCATGCTTTTCAACAACAATGGGATCCTTCATTGATTCAAGTGCTTTTGTGTAGGTTTCTTGGAGTAGGTCATGGTTCTCCCCAAGTTTCTTGAGCTCATCCTTAACAAGCTTGTTAGCTCTTTCAAGGTGGTCAAGATCCCTAGTGAGAGAAGCATGAGCAACTTCAAGTTCCTCCTTTGAGGTATGGAGCACTTGAGTCAAAGATTGAGCCCTATCAATAGTTTCTAGGTCCTTAACTTTATCAAGTTCATAAGTTTCAATTTGTTGCTTAAGACCTTGAGATATGCACCTTTCGGTTTTTAGCTCTTGTCTTAGGAGATTGAATCTCCGTTCCTTCTCATTCAAATGATATTCTAATTCCTCAATGGACTCATCCTTTTCCTTGAGTGAGTCCATCAAGAAATCAAACTTGACAAGAGCTTCACCACGAAGGGTGCATCTAACATCATAGAGTTCCTTAAGCACAATTAATTCTTCTTGATTTTCGTTTTCATCATCAAGAACACTAGATATGGAAGGTGGGGGTTCCATTACCTTGGTTTCCCTTGCCATAAGACAAGAGCCAACGATTGTAGAGGAGGGAGAGTTATCGGAGTCATCATCTTGAGTTGTTCTTGCCATGAAGGAAGATCCAACATCATTCTCCATGGAGTAGTCCTTGGAGTAGTCATATGTGAAGAGTGACCCGGGCTTAGAGAAAGCCAAGCCGGCCACCCCGGCCTCCTTCTCCTCATCTTCCTCTTCATCATCGGACAAGTATTCGGCCCCAACAAAAGCTCTTCCCTTGTTCTTCTTGTATCGATCTTTGATTGGGTTTGGCTTCAATCTTGGCTTGACCCCTTTGATGAATCTTGGCTTGTCTACCCTTTTCTCATAAGGGCACTCATTTGCAAAGTGGCTATCTTCATCACAATTGTAGCAAGTTCTCTTCTTCTTCTTGTCATTGAGGAGCATTGGGAACTTTGCCTTGTATTTCTTGGCAAAGAAAGCAAAGTCGGTAGCAATGTCACTAGTTGAAGTCATCTCTTCTTCTTCTTCAATTTCATAGTCTTCTTTGCTTCCATGCTCGGACCTAGCTTTGAGAGCAAGGTTGTGTGACGCTTCATGGTTGTGTGAGGCTTCATCAACACGGTTCATTGCCATGAGCCTTTTTCCCGCTTTGGCCACGTTTTCATTGGCGGCCACATAGGAGACTAGATCATCGGAGTTGAGATCGGCACTCTTGGTCATGATTTGCAAGTTGAGTGCAAGGTTGGTGTCTTCTTGCTTGACGGCAATCATAGCAATGACCTTGGACTTTATGAATGATTCATTCATCTCGAAGCCGTCATTGTACTTCTCAACACCAAGTCCCTTGACTCTTACTCTAAGAGCACCAAGCCTAGCATAGGCATCGGCCACAGATTCTCCATCTCGAATCATGAACTGGTGAGCCTCTTGCTTTGCGGTCTCATAGAGAGCTGATTGGATCAAATCGGTTCCCTCTTGGAGTACTACGATCCGATCCCACAACTCTTTAGCGGAGTCGATGTCATTGACTTGATCAAGAAGCTTGCGGTTGATGCCACTTCTAATCTTGTCATGTGCGGAGGCATTGAGTTGACGGTTGTAGAATTCGGTGGAGGTCAACCGAATGGGATCTTGTGGCTCCCGCTATCCATGAACAATGATCTCCCATAACTCCACACTGCAGCTGCGAATATGAGATTCCATAGAAGATTTCCAAAAAGGAAAGTGAGTTCCATCAAAATGGGGAACATTCCCACTATGGTTTATATGAGGCATGGGTGAAGTGTTTTTGGGATAGTCATGATTAACTTCATGGAAATTCCATAGGGAGGCCGAAGCCGCACTAGGAGGAGGTCCACTAGTCAAGTTCTTAAGCATGGCGTACATTTCGTCATTTGGTTTTGTAGCTCATCCTCCTTTTTCTTCTTCTCGGCATCATATGCCAAGAGTCTAGATTTCATCTCTTTAACCGAAAGGTTAGAGTCGTCATCTAGACCCTCGAAGAGTTTATCCATCTCACTCTTAAGGCGGTGAAGCCCTTAATAAGAGTCCAGGCTCGATACCAATTGAAAGTATAGAGATGGTAAACCTAGAGGGGGGGGTGAATAGGTTTCTACAAGTTTTAATTCTTTCTTTGCAATATTAGGCTTTGCGGAATATAAAGGTGAGCCTAATGCAAACTAGGTGAAGCAACCTATATGAGGATACAACTAACTCGAGCACGAAGGCTCTCACATGCAGTTAAATCACAAGTAAGGAGTTCGGTTAGAGATAACCAATAGCACGCGGAGACGAGGATGTATTCCCGTGTTCCCTTGCTTTGCAACAAGGTACGTCACGTTTGGAGGGGTGGAGGTCCCACGAAGGATTCCCCACGCCACGAAGGCTCACCCTATTCTCCGGAGCCTATCCCACGAAGGAATAGCTCACTCACTTGTGGTAGACTTTGAGGTAGCCTCCAAACCTTCACAATCTTGCCCGGAGCAAATCCACAGCCCGGATGCTTCCGGACTCCTCTTGCCCACCTAGGGTTTCCAAGGAACCCTAGGAAGCAAGCTTCTCGATGAATACAAGGGGGAATGAGATTTGGCTTGGTAGAACAAGTAGATCGGGTCCTCCTCTAGCGATTCCCCTGAGGGATTTGAGTTTGGGTGGAGGAGGAGGTAGATCTCGAGGCTTTTGGTGTTTCTAGCAATGGAGTAAGAGTGAGAGAGCTCAAGAACGGCTTGTAGTGTAGTGCCTAACGGCTCAGTAGGTAGGAGAAGGCCTATTTATAATGTTCTTCGAAATATGGCCGTTGGTCACTTGCCACCTCAGCTTTTTCCTCGAGAATCCCGGTTGACCGGGCCACAGACCGGACAGCCCGGTGGTGAGGCCGGTCGGACCGGACCAGCGACCGGACGCCCTTTGCTGGTCCTGGAGCTCCTCCGGTTGGCGGCCGGTCAACCGGGTCGTGCGCCGGACTTGCTCCGGTTGGCGACCGGTGGACCGAGCTGTGCGCCGGACTGGCCGGTTGCTGGCCCGGTTGGACCGGGTTGCAGACCGGATTTCTGCTGTAGACCCCTTTTCGATTGTCGTTGAAGTGGGGGGTCTCCTTTAGCCTTCTTGTTCCTTTGATACACCATTTATGCCTCATTGCCTAATACCTGAGATTATCCTTACAAACATATTAGGCCAAATACTCTAGCACGGTGTCATTGTTACCAAAATAATGGATAAAGGTAAAATACCCTTACAGTAACACTACAAATGTTTGATTCAATGACGGTATGGGGCTGACGTTTGAGAAATCCGTCAAGGAATGTGTTTTTTTGTGATGGTGGCGCGTTTTCACGTCAAAGGTGGCGTTTTGGCCGCTCGGTCCCAAAAATTAGTGACGGTCTAGCTCTAAACGTCAACAATTATGCAGAAATGAGTGTCACGGGAGGTGGGCGGCCCAAACTGCGAAGTCAGCAAGGGGGCCGTCACAAGAACTGGGCTTCGGCCCGGTGGACACACCTGACCCACGCTCTGCACGCTTCTGTTCACGTACTTTTCTGTCTGCCCGCACAACAGTTCAAGGTCTGCAGCACTAGGACCCATATTTGTAAGGAGAGACAGCCATTGTCTCCTGCGTGGGGCCACCCGTTCCGACTGCCTCCAGGCATACGAAGTGGACCAGACCTGTCAGTACGACCAACATGGGCTCCACATATCAGTTGTCATGCCAAAAAAATTGCGCACGTGCGATCATAAGTGTCTGTCTACCGTCAATTCTGGACGCATGGCCCCGCAGGTCAGAGCCTGATGGGACCCTCGTGTGAGAGTTTTAGTGGGTCCGGCATGCCAGAGATCTGTGGGGCCCGCATGTCAGAGCCTGGTGAGTATCCCGCATGCTAGAGTTTGGTGGGCCCAACCTGTCAGAGTATGAACCCAATATGTCAGAACTTGTAGGACCTGCATGTCAGAACTTGGTGGGTCCCGGGTCCTATTCCGGTCGGGCCCACATGTAGTCGTGGGATCTACTGGATTCACTAGGTGTCCCACCTGTCAGCTACACGTCGAGGTGTCATTGGGCCAGAGTGGCTGACTAAAGGCTCTTATTCAGGTTAAAACAAGACACACTGAGAAAATTAATCGGCCTATGGTGGCCGTCTAACGTGCAACTGTCATTTATTCGTGAAATTATTGTGGGCTTATGGTGGCCCGTCTAGCATATATGCACACAGCGCTAGTCCTCTGGTTGGCCATCCACAGCAGCCCGGGAGCCACAGCCACTACGTGGTAACTATCGTGCGTCCAAAGAGGAAATTACCTTGCTGGCTTACTATTTGGCCCATGTGGACGAGTGACCTGCAATGTAGATTGATGGCCGCCTGCCGGTGTGAGGATCTCGGGATAACAATTACAAACTGAGGAGGAGGAGGAGAACTATTATGTTTCCCTTGTGTACCCTTCACAAAGACTCGCAAGCATGTCTGCATGAGACGAACTAGGATTGCTAATAAATACTAACGCCTGAGTTCAAGTACATTCCGTATAGAAACAAAATAGAAAACAATATAACATAAACAACAAAAAATAGAAAATGAAACACAAACACAAACCAAAACAGCTACATCACTGGACCGGCCCATAACAGGCCCGGGTTATTCTACATCCCTATCATGCATTCAGGATTTACACGCATCTAGACAACAGCTGTTGTGGATTAGATCCTGGTACTTCTTTTCTTTTTTTATCTCCATGAAAGCAATACCAATTTACTTTTTTATCAAGGTATTTACTATATAAGAGAAACCCAAAACTTTGAAATGCTCCAAGAAAACCGAAATACGGGGGAACCGTACTTAGCTTGGACAACCAACAAAGCAAAGGAAGATTGTGCAGAAAAGAAGAAAAAGAAAGCAGGGAATACTATCATCCTTGTTCCTTTCAAGTTTCACTGAAGACGTAGGCCATTTTCTGAGTAGATCTCCGAAGAATGTACACATTCAGAATAGTTTCAACGCATAAATACCATGGACCGGAGCCATCTTCGAATGCTAATTTGATTATCTTTTTTTGAAAAAAAAATCATGATTTATTTCAGAGTTCTGAACCTTGGTCTTTTACGAAACAATGATGTCAGAACTTGTGAACATTCATGAATCGAGAAGCAAAATGGTCGATCTTTTTTTTTCTTTGTCATACGCAATGTACACGCTGTCACCGTTGGTTTGCTAACACGTCGAAATAAAGGTGAAGTGCATGGATGGATCACAATCAACCCTGGACAACCGGAAGAATATACTCCTCTTGTATGATTTCGTGAACGAGTCAGCTTCCAGGAGTAGTACTGCCCGCGAGCACGGCAAGTATTTTCTTATGAAACAGGAGTAGAAAGAAAGTTCGGTGGATCATAAGCAAGATCCCACTACACACTTTCTTCTGAGACAGAGAGAACAATAGTTTGCTCCGAAATGTTCGCAGAAAAGGTATCAGGCGCGGCGCAAAAGATACTACGATGCGTCGACATGGATGTGCTTACATAAGCTAGAGCACCTGGCGCCTGTTAATTGATGTTTCGGCCACGGCCAACAGAAGCGACAAACCATGATCTTGGACTGCAGAGCCATTAGTTTAGTGCTTTGGCTTACCTTCCCTTAACACGCAAGTAATCTGGACTAATTACCAACTGTGTATGCATCTGCCTACTGTAACGAAAACGACGTGCACAATTGCTTGCATCGCCCATCGGCGCAAAACTAATTAATGGCGGGGCATTGTGTTCTTAATGTCATCTCTTGTACTAACCAGGCCGGACATCTGAATCTCTTGTCATGAATACGTATTTTTTTCCCCCCAGAGAACACGTAGATCGACAAGCTCTGTACGTATTTTTTTGCATCTCGCCGTCGAATTCTCAGACTTCCGTGTGCACGATTGTACGTACATACATTGGTCGATTGGACGAACCGCCAATTAATTTTATTGAGGAAAATGCTGTGTCCACCGGTCCTAGTCAACAAGAATTTTATTTTTTGAACCGGTGAATTCAAAGTATCAACCTGAACTCCTGAAGTACATGGCTTTCTTCTTCATTGATCTTCGCTTTGCACTGCATGCTTCCCGGATGCTCGAACGAACTTTCCTTGGCGGAGTATACCGGCCTGTGATCTGTCGACATGCATGCATGTTGTTGTACTACGCCCCCTGAATCTTTGACGTTGATGCACCATTTTTCTGAGAAGTGAAAACACTGGTGCCCTTTTGGACAGACAAGGGACACCTCGAATTAACTGTAATTTATGTGATCAGGATTTTTAAAAACATATCTTGAGTCCTCCTTGGAAAGAAAGAAAAAAAAACCATCGAATCAACCGTGAGCAGCACAGGGGAGATACTAGTACTAAAGAAATATACAACTGTTGCTCTGTTATGGAAGTTTCATGCGAACTTCGTTTTCCTGCCTTGCTGCAGCGTTGATACCTTCGGCCTTGACTTGAAATTGGCCAAGTCCACCATTGGTGAAACATTATCAGCCTCAGATATTTTAGGTGAGCTGGCCAACTTCTCAATTTAACATGGTATTAGAGCCAATAGATTTTGAATTTAAGACTTGATCAACGCACTATTAAATAATACCTCTGTCTATCATAAGTTTGTCTAAATTTATATGTATCTAGACAGTCTTTAGTGTATAGATATATCTTCAACATTCTTTTATGGAGAAAGGAGTGAAATAGTTGTGATCTTTTCGTCCCATTTATATGGATTTCCCATATGTTGATCTCATGTCTAATTAAGTTCTTTCTATGCATGGCTATGGTCTTCATGTATGTCCTGCCTTAACGTGAGGCGTTCTAATGAACAAGGCTTAAACTTTTATATATAGAAAAAAGTAAACCCATGTTAAGTTTGATCAAGCTTTTAAAAAAATATTAATATGTACAAACTAAAACCAACATTGTTAGATACATCATGAAATTTATTTTCATATGAAAATATCATAGTTTTTGGTAGTTTTCTCTAAAAGTTTGATCGAACTTTTCTTAGCTACACTTTTTTAAAGGCTTTATTCATTAAACACAAGCATATATTATCAGTCTTATTTTTAACCGTTCGAACTTTCGAGTGAAATGGCTGGATCCTTCAATAACTTTGAAGCTAAACTCCAACCCATAATACTTGTCGGAGAAATGAGTGAACAGACATACTAAAATAGGTCTAAATACATAAGATTAAGGTACTGTACAAGTATTAAAGATCAGTGGAATACTAATAACTTGTATTCTATACAAGTTTGTTGGTGCCAGCAGTAGCGAATTTGGCGGGCGTACGTGTATGCCTATGCCTGCCTGCAAAAAGGACAAAAGTGTACGTATACGAAAGCTACTTTATGTTTTTCTTCCTGCCTGCCCATGGCGTCCATTGCTCCATATATACCACCTTCCTTCGATCCCCTGGTGAACACAGAATCATCCGCATCCCTTCGAGCTTCAGCGGAAGTGTTGCCCGCGCCGGCGCGCCGCCCATGTCGACGCCGCTGCCGCTGCCGCCTAGCCTCCTTCACGCCTGCTGCCTTCATTCTCTCTCCATTGTCCTCCTCCACTTCCTCTACGTGATTTCCTAGTCTGCCTCCATCGTCCCCAGAAAAATTGATCAAGCAGAAGCCTTAGCTTTTGTTTGATCCAATTCCAAAGTAGTAGTATAGTCTTATCTACTTTAATTTGCTCTTGTTCCAGTACGTTCTTCGATCTCCTTTGCAAGTAAGTTCTTATTCGCCCCTCGATCTCGTGTTACAATAGTAGCACGTATCCAATCTCTTGTGCTTCTACGCGATCCCGGCTGCGGGCGGTGCTCCATGCCTCCATCACGCCGCGGCATGCCGCTCACCGAGGAGGAGCGACGTCGTAGACGGATGGCCTCCAACCGGGTCTCTGCGCAGAGGTCTCGCATGAAGAGGCAGCAGAGCGCGGAGAACCTGGCGGTGCGCGCGGCCCAGCTCGCGGAGAACAACGAGGCCATGCGCGCCACCACCGGCGTCGTGCTGCAGCACTGCGAGCTGGTGGAGCAGGCGAATCGCGTGATCGCGGCGGACGCGCGCCAGCTCTACACTGAGCTCGAGCGCGCGAACTCCCAGCTCCGTCTCTTCGGGCAGTTCATGGGCATGCCAATGGACGTGCCGGAGATCCCCGCCCACCTCACGGAGCTCTACGGCGGCATGCAGATACCGCCGCCGCCGCCGCCGTCACTGTCTCCATCGCTGCTGCCGCCTCCGTCCCTGTCTCTGCCATTGCAGCCTCCGCAGTCACTGTCCCTGCCGCTGCCGCCGCCGCCACCACCACTGTCTACATCGCTGCCGCTGCTGCCTCCGTCTCTGTCCCTGCCGCTGCCTCGGACGCTACCACTGTCCCCGCCGCTGCTACTGTCTCTGGAGATGGAGATGCAGATGCTGTTCCAGCCGGAGCCGGAGTCGGACGATGTCATGGACGACGCGGGCAGCCTGCCGCCCAGGCCGTGAATCGGAACCTATTATCCTACTACTGTGTGTACGACGTGTTTGCTTAGTACTGGTGTGGTATGGTGCGATGTGAGCTATGTGTGGATGTTGACTCGTGGTGCTTCCGGTTTGGAAGTACGCGAGTTTTCAACAAGTGTGAAGTGCTACTTCGTGTAGCACAAGAGTGTGATATGTGATGTGTCCCAATATATATTCGAATAAATAAGTGAAGTTTGTGAAGTTGTTGCGTGTGTATCTAGCAGGGTAAATATCTACCTCCTTAAAAAGGTCAAAATATCTACATAAAGCCAGTGAGATAGATAGTATTATCATTTCTAGCTAGATCGCGTTTGCAACCTCTCGTGTTGCCTTTTGAAATCTCAGTCGAATTTTGTCACCGTCCAATGGAGATCAACTGACGCTCGTCCTCTGTTTGCTTCCTCACAATTTTTCTTCGAGTCTGAACTCTGAACTCTGAAGAAAAGAACGAAAAAGAAACAGTTGGAGACGTGTTGCTGACTTGCTGCTCGCTCGTTCCAGACAAACGAACGAATTAACGCCCGGTCGCTACCATCTGATACGGACGCCGACGCAACCGATGCTGAGTTGCTGACTGAACTTTAAACAAACCGGCTACACTCGGCCATGACTAGACGTCGATGCGTACGTGAATGCGCGAGCTTGATGCAGACCGGCAGGCATCGCTTCTCCTGGCTTGTCGTCACCACGGACGCGACGCAACATCGCGGCCGCGGAAGAGCAGGTGCCTCCGGAATACGGCAGGGTTCACGGACCGGCCGAGCCTTTGCCTCCGTCGACTTCACCAGACACGACGGCGACGTCTTTGGCCCAAGTAATCTTTCCTGTCGATGTCGCCTACGTTCCACTTCCAGAAAACAAGAGAGAGAAGGAAAAACAGAGAGGAAGCTACCATGTACTGTTTGTGCCGGCCGTGTGTTTTACTACTAAGCTAAGTTTTATGCTGGAACAGTAGAGATTTGCAGTAGTAGCACGTACAAACAGATACCTAATTTAGAAACGTGACGCAAATAGTAGAGTACCAAAATATAAAGTTTAAATGACTAGTAGGAAAACCCTTACTAGTGGGGCAAGAGATCCTATTACCCGTGGCGGGTGGCCATGCGCCACTAGCATCACATTACTGGTAGTGCTTTACTCATGGCACACATGGTTGGTGCGTTAGTGTCACTAGGAAACATACCCGTGCGTTGCAACGGAAAATCCACAAACATAAAAGGATACGGAATCATCTTCCTTGAATTTGCTTTTCTATTTCTCTCTCGGCTTTCTAGCCATGCCACCACTGCAATTTAGACATATCTCATCCATAGTCAACTTAATTATTGTAAACTTTTCACTTGATTACATACAAGCCGCGGGCTAAGCTAAGCTAGTCAAGAAACTTTAAGAATTTTTTCCCGAAAAGGTTGAGACTCTGGACTTGAATGAAACTTTAAGATACACCAAGCTCTGAACTTGCCTCCATAATGTAAACCTCAATTACCATCTAGTTTCTAGCAACATAGTACGTCTATTTACAAATTGAAGCATAGCATAAGAATCATAATGCAGACTATGATCATGGAATGGCAGGTAGGATAATATGATATTGTGCTACAAAACGAAATTTCCCACATATTTGTAGCTAGTCAAAAATCACTCGTAGGTGTCCGGACTCTGCTTCACATAGTTACTGATACAATGATTAATTATGTGAGACATGCAATGGTGCTTGAGCCGGACTCTGCTGCTAAATAAATCAATACAACTTCAGAGCTAATTAAGCACATCAGTTCTGAGTTCTGAGTTCTGACCCACGCGTACGTTCTCCACAACCTCCTTTGTACTGCAATATACACAAAACCAACCTCCTTCATATACTCTCTATATCAGCTAGCTGCCGACATGCCCATGTCCTTCGCAAGAAGAAACTCAACTTGAGCCACCACCACAATCTGGACTAAACCATCGACGGTGTCATGCCTGCAGACTGGATCCCATTCGGTCTGGCCACTGCTACCCTGGTCGTGTGCTGCTCTGAGCCAGCATGTTGCCGGGGGCCATACTCAGTGGATTCCTGCGAGAGGTGGACGAGAGGACGAGCGTCCAACAGGTGGTGGGCATGCCGTGGAGATAATAAACAGTATGTGGAACGCGCTGATCGCCGCCAAAAATCACCATGGCAAGAAGCGACTTCTGCGGATCAGTGCCAGGTCGCAGAAAAGAACCATCCTGTTGTGCACTCTGCCCGGGCCCTGGTCATCTGCCTTATTCTTCGCTGGTGGCCGCGCTACTCTTGTGTTGTCCCCTCCTCGGGGCAGGCCCTCCTCCGATCCTCGCCCAGCCGCTCCTCCTCTCGGTGGCGCCGATGGAGAAGCTAGCAGCAGTGTCGATTGAGAATCACAGGATTATCCAGAGCTTCACCGGTGGCGGTCAGGGAAGGGAGTCAGACAGGCGTGCGCGGAGGCCATATGGATGCAGTCGGGAGGTCTTGCTCGTTAGTCATTACCCATGCCGAGTTTTCAGGTCGTGGGTTCCCTGCTGGGCCGCCGACGTTGTGTCTTCTTTGCCAGGCACGGAAGCCTGATCTTTGAGGTGCAACTCGAACTTAGCCGATTCCGCCATGACGACGAGCCTACCGATACGTAGAGCGCATCGACCACCTAGGGTTATCGTGTCGATGGAGGGCTAGAAGATATGAAAGAGGTCGCGGGGCAGTGCAATAAATAAATATTGCCGACTTGCACGAAAAAACTGGCTTTTCGTTCGTACGTACGTATCCGGTACGGATGCCCACTCGATCGAGTTTTACACGGTCTAAGCTGAATTGATGATCCTGCCTGGGCCGGGCCACGCTTCACGGGCTAAGTGGGACTAATAATAAAGGATCCTGGCTTATCTCTGGTTTCCGATTTCGACCACGCTAGGAACAGAGCTAGACGCAACACACAATGAAAGCTACGTGTCATATGCATAAACTAGTGTGGCACACCACAACGTTGCGCCACTAGTTTTTATTCTATTTTTTAAGAAACGGATTTGAGTGGTGCCCCTGACAGAGAACAAGCGCGGTGGATGAAAATTAAATTAAAATTCTAAAAGCGCTTGAAAATTTTGAAATATTTCATTCATTCGAAGATAATTTACATAGAAAATTAAAAAGCAAGGGAAATAAATGTAAACTAAACCCTAATTATGGCCACCACCAACTCCTCGTCCTTGTCCTGGGTGAGGTCGACGACCATTGGCAGCGTCCATGGCCCCTGTTGTGGCCACACAGGGTACTTCGGCCACACAGGATACACCGGTGGCCCCTGTTGCAGTGGCGGTGGCGGTGGGACCATCTGCCCCTCCCACACGGCCTGTGGAAGCGCGTGCAGCTGTAGTGGCGGAGGTGGTGACAACGACAAGGTGTGCTCCACCACCATCGCGGTGAGCCGGACGACTTCGTCCAGCCCTTCCTAGGTCCACTTGGCCTCCTCCGCTGTCTTGGACTCCTTGATGGCCTGGGTGATGGCCACTGCCTCGTCGTAGTCCTCCGACACGAGCGCCTCCTACTTCACCGCCACTTTTGTCATGCCCCGAGTTACGACCTAGAACCATAAGCGTACAAGGCTAAATAGTGAAATATCATTGACAAATGCCAAGCAAGGTCTCCACTTTATTCATTATCATTTGTTGATACTCCCCAGAGGCTATACTAAAATTTGATATGTAGATGCTACTAGTGATAGATTCTGCATTTAGTGGTATTTGGTTTATGCCAAAGAGCATTCAGATAGTATGATGGTGTATCACACCTTACCGAGTCGTGTGTTCAAAGGATTGTAAAATGTGTGTTCAAAGAATTGTAAAGTATGTTTTACATACTCATGTTATTTTGTTTTTATCTGGTATGCGCAGAATAATTTTAGGATCAAGTAGTGATGTCTGAAAATCCATATGATGGCATCTAGCATAGAAGTGAAGCGAAATATCAATAAAAGGAGATATCACTAGTGACCTTACCTAGTCGTGTGTTCAAAGGATTGTAAAATATGTGTTCAAAGGATTGTAAAATGTGTCTGTTTTCGCTGAGTATGTTTTACATACTCATGTTATTTTGTTTTTATCTCGTATGCGCATATTAATTTTAGGATCAAGTGACGATGACTGTAAATCCATATGATGGCATCTAGCATAGAAGTGGAGCGAAATATTAATAAAAGGAGATAGCACCAGTGTTGTAATAAATAAGTTGTACTTGTAATATTTGAAAATGAATAAAGTGAAGACCTTGATTGGCATTTGTCAATGATATTTCACTATTTAGCCTTGTATTCTTATGGTTCCTTCAAATCATAAGTATATCTATCCGTCATTTGGATGGATAAATCTCACTTTTGATCCATGTGTTTCAACTCATACTTTCAAAATACCCAATGCCACCTTTATAACACTCAAATACGAAGTGGCGTTTGATGTCATCAAAGCATCCATCCGGTGTTAGTGATTAACATGATCTCATGGTCGAAGGATTATGTTACTATGTATTTGAAAGCTTATAACAAAACGAACTTAATGACTTGATCTTATGCTCTGCTTACTATGAGTGTGTGTCCATCATATCATTCTCCTAATGACATGATCTTGTTATTAACAACATCCAATGTTCATGATCAGGAAACCTTGATCATCAACTAATCAACAAGCTAGTTTAAACGAGAGGCTTACTAGGGACTCCGGTTTGTTTACAAAACACACATGTATCAATATTTTCACTTAATACAATTATAGCATGGGATGTAAACATTTATCATGAACACTAAGATATAACAATAACCACCTTATTATTGCCTCTCGGGTAGATCTCCAACATCTCGACCCCCTCCAACAACAACTCTATCATCTCCATGATGAAGAGGGAGTAGTCCACCCCGCGCTATGGGTTTGTGGAAGTAGCTTGATCAAAATTGCTTTCATGCTATCATTGTTTTAGTGCCATATGAGCTGCCCAACATGATTTTGGCCATCTCTATTTGTAATCCCTTTGTGTAGGATCTTGGTTTTATGAGTGAGTGTTTGAGAATGCAATTTTCAGATTATATATGATGTATGAGTAGATGTGTATTATGTACCTCGTTTTTTTTTATCAAACTAATATGATAGGGCATGAGGGGGAACATGTGCATTAGTTGGTGATCTCATATCTTTTGAGGTAGTATACTTGATATTCAACATCATGAATGATGTATGAGTAGATGTATAAATGAATGCATGCTAGTGAAAATACAACAAAGGTCATATCATATCTTTTGAGGTAGTATACTCGATATTCAACATCATGTCATGACAATACTCTTTTTTATATTGAATCTAATTTCTAGAGTTTTCTCTTAACGGAGGAGTATTAATGGGATGTGTTGCATCATCTTAACCATATGACGTGATGTCCACATGAATATTTATCTAACACATTATGAAGTTACATCAAAGTACCTTCTCTGACTTTGTTTTGTTTCCACCATGTTTATAAGGGAGAACAAAAGTGAAACTATGAACCCTGATCCGTTTTAATCATTACCTTTTATCTTGCATTTACAAGTCCATTTATTTTCAATGTTCATCTAATAATAAAATACAAAATGATTTACTTCTCTTGCATTTAGTTATCTCATGTAGTTTACACCGCTACCAACACCATTATACTTTACTTTTTCATTGAATTTAATTTATCTTTCATATATAGTTAGTTCACTTATTGTTTAGCTTGCATACATACTTTAATTTATTTAGTTGTTACTTGCTTAGAGCACAACTGAGTTCCCACAATAGCAGCTACGGTATTTTCTGGAGCATATTTGCTTTATTTTTATTTTGTTTTCAATTCCAATACGAAACCTTGTGCTTGACAACCACTTGGTGGAGTTGGGGACACAAGGCAACAATCTCTTGTTTTGTAGGTTGATAGAAGAGGAAAGAGAAGTGTGTTTCTACTTGTTTCCGAGAGTTCGATATAAACTCTCGCGTCATCCTTATGGGGAAACACACTCTTGCTACATCACTTTGCGCTTGGAGTCCCAACGAATTGGTATGCTGTTGAATCTGGTGCCATCAGGCGTCGCTGCATGTTCTCCATGATGCCAACCGAGACTCGCTTGAGGCTCTTGAAGGAGGATGGGCCGCCTGACTACGATAGGTTTTGTCGCTGTGTATATCTACTGTGCTTTCCTCAGTCAGGAAATCTTCACTTCACGGATAATCTATCAGCAACAAGCAACATCAGTAAATGCACTAGAACATCAAAAGCCCCATAACCTCATTAACAACAACATGAAGAAGAGCAAAGTATCTACCCCATATGTTTTGTGTTTTTGTTGATAACACGAGAAGAATTTTACCCTGTGCTAAGTGTGTAGGTTTATTGACCCCCCAAAAGTGAGAAGATCAAAGTCCGAGGGCATAGTCTATTCTAGGACTTAGAGAGTGGGTTTTCTTATTTTGGTGTGTGTCTCGAGGTAATGGATTTGAAAGATCCTCGGAACTCTGGTTGCTACGAGTTTCACAGGGGTACATTAACCGGTCTAACCGGATTGGAATATCTAGCAAGGGGCGGTCTAAATACCCCATATGTTTTGTGTCTTTGTTGATATTCAGCCCTTCGCGATGCCTTTTGGCACCGGAGATTCCGCACCCCCCACATGGAGATTTCGGGAGGTTGTCAGACCAGAAGCCGAGGTTCATATCTCGAGGAAGTAAGGGTTAGACCTTAACTTGAATGGGTAATTGTAATTACTCAAAACCAAGAGAACTTAGGTAAGTATTAGAAAATGAAGTTGGATGAAGAAGATATCGGAGGACAATCAAAGCCTAAGAAAACAAAAGATCGAAGAGTTTGACCATACTAAAACATAAGCCTATTAGAAAGATTCCTTTCATGGAACCTAAAGAACCCAAAAGGAAGATAACTAGCTTAAACTAGAAGCCATGATTGGATGGACTAAATGAGTCTAATCCATTCGTAGGACTAAACAACCAGGACTATGCCTATCGTAATACCTTACCAAGTGCCATTACTTTCGTTATGGTAGTAAGGGAAAACAATACCCTACCTTAAATAAATCTTTTAGAATTAAGGTTTGGACATCGCAATTTGGTACACCATAGTGCCATATTACATCGCAGTTGGATTATCGCAATTGGTAGAACCAAGCTTTGAGTACCCAAATAGGAAGATGTCACCACAACCATTAGTAAAGTCCATTAACACAATAAGATGTCCTAATCCAAGAATCTTTGGAGAGTAAGCCTATAAGCTTAGAGTGTTGGAAGAAATCATAGAATAGAAGAAAGTATCAGTGCCACACATCAGAAGACTACAGGAAGGATCTGGATAAGGGATATATTCAGTTATATCTAATGTGATCACCATGGAGTTGAAGGATGGTGATCTGTTCAAGACATTTCAACATTCCGAAACATGAGAGCGTTTGAACTACGGGACGAAGTTCAGTTTAAGGGGGAGAGGTTGTAATATCCCAGGTTTAGAGGCAACAAAATGAGAGAACACCAAAGTGTGCATTGCATTCATGCATAGAAAATCCGGGGGATTTTCGCGCTTTCAAATAAAACTTACCACACTCACGAAGTTTCACTTGACTTGCTCGGAATTGAAGTAGATCATCAAGTCAAGCGCTATAAACTTCACTCGTGATCTTTGTTAAAACCTTGTTTTGGGTAGAGATGATTTGATCTATGGATTAGATCAAATGGAATTATACTTACAACAACACATTCTTTAAGAATCAAACCCTAACTTATTAACACTTAAAAGTTAGCAACTACCTTTGTGTGTAATTTAATTCACTTATAAATAAGGTAAACCACAGGGTCTAAAGTGCATAAAAGCCACACATTCTTATTTAAATCATAACTTATTAAGTATATGGAATATCATAAAACTAAATCCATTTACATTACGAATTATAGTTCAAACTATTTGAATAAAACTAACTATGAGTATTTTGAAACTCATATGATCATGCCTTGGTGAAATCAAACACCAACTATCCAAAATGGAGAAATAACCCTCAAACTTGACCTTTTGAATAATATTATAACATAAATCCAATCATACATGGTATGATGACTCATCCACAATAATAAAACCATCCACATGATATTTAATAGCAAATGCCACTTGGCTATCCAAAAATAAATCATATGAGAGGATAATCTCTATGCCACATGGGATGAAAATATCTACATGACTTGCTTTCCAAGCTTTGCCACCTCATGCTCAAAGGATTGCTATGGATGAGGGCATGACAACCAAGCACCTTACTCATCAAATCAACACAAGAGTCACCACCTATGTGTCATGATACTAGAGCTTGCCCAAGCCTATAAATAGAGCCACACCCTCCATCCATTTAGTCATCTTGTAGCATGATGCAAGGAAACACACACATAGAGCCACTCCATACATTAGCTAGGATCAAGATGAAGAAGCTAGGAGGTGGAGGCATACCACAAGATGCAGGTTTATCAGATTTCCTGAAGAACAAGCTACAGAAGATACCAAGGTAGAATTCCTAGGGAAACCATATATTTAGAGGATCATATCATCATATCTTGAGTAGGACCTTAGGATATTCCAAGATATTGAGAAGTGAGAGAGGTTATAGATGCTAACCATATCCATGTCTATCCTAGAGAATATTAGAGTAGTATTAAATTCTACTTGTTCAAACCAACCTTTAATCTTGGAGGTGAGAGCCATGTCCCATTAGTAAAACATAACCAAAGCTTATGCCATATCCTAATTCTAGTTGTGTATCATATTGGTGATCACAACTTAAACCCTAAACTACATGTGAATTCCAACCCATGGATTACTTTGGATTATAATTATAACCCTGCCATGCCTCATGCCTATTTTATACTTCAATTTAGTGAAGCTTATGTAAAACCCTAAACCTTTCACATAGGAATCACTTCACATAAAATATTAAACCCTACCTTTCCATCCTAGTAAACCAAATGGAGTAGTGTTCTATAAATTAAACCATCATTAGCAAATGCATTGCTAATTATAAACATAGGATCCATCTTAATTAGTTCAAGCTAAAGTTTACTACAACCAGATTAGTAATTATAGAATTTTCTTAGACATCCTCTTAAAACCATAGGAATAATTATTCACATACAATCATAACACAATTCCAATCTCATTACCAATAATATGAAACTCTAGCCATAATTAAATTATATGTGAGCAATCACTATGAATAAGCACTAGCACAATAGAATATGTTCACCTTCACATGTTCTCAATTTCAAATCCTTAAAAACAGAAATGGTTCCTAAATTGTAAAAGAATGGAGATCAATATCTTAACCCTCTCCATTTTAATTAAACCTCACAAAGTGTCACACTAATTAAAATTCAATAGTTGTTTAAACAAAAGAACTATGCAGTGAGCCTTATTATCAAATTGTATTGATATTCAAATAATTTAGAACACTGCAAAACAAAACGAAATTCAAAATTGAATTCAAATAACAAAATAGAAAATAGAAATATAAAAACAGAATTTGAAAAGAGAGAAAAGAGAGAGGAAACTCACCTGTCCCGGACCGTGCAGCCCACCAAGCCAACCCGAGCAGCAGCCCAATAGCAACTCAGCCCACGTCCAAATACCGTTTCGCGTGCGTCAAGAATCGTGCGAAGAGAAAAGCCTCGTTCTTCTTCTTCCCCGGCGACGACAGCGCGACCATGCCAGTCGGCGACGCCCTCGTCGATGATAAGCATGAATCCGGACGCCAACAAGACGCTCAAGACTTGCACTAATCGATTCGCGTCCGAGCATATCCGGAAGAGAAAGATCTCGCGTCCGGAAGAACTCTCCGAGCACCGCCACCTCCCGACCGTCGTTGTCGTCGTGTCGAGGCCTCGGAGCTCCCTCGGCCTATAAATAGGGGGAAAGCACCGCCAAGCACCCCTTGATCTCATCCAACCATCCATTTCCCCTCGGCATCTCTCTAGCCCTCGATTTCTTCCTCGACTGCTTGCCGGCGTCGAGCACGAAGCCAACGATTGAGGCCACCCCGGAGCTTGCCGTGAGGTCTAGGAGGAGCGCCTGTCGCCGTAGAGCATGTGGGAGGAAGGAATCATGCTGGATCTTCCTCAAGCCGTCGAATTTCATCGATCCCTTCCGCAGTACCTCGCCGGTAATGTCGAATTCCTCACCGTCTCCGTCAACAATCGCCGGAGTCGACCACACCATCATCACCAGGGTGAGCTTGCGCATCTCTGGACCCCTCTATTGCTTCCTGGCATCAATCATATCCGTAGTTCGTGTGCTCGCCGGAGTAAACCACCGCGGGACTTGGTCGCCGGCGTAGCTCCGGTGAGTCCCCGCACAAACCATCACCACCAGTAGCCTTGTTTCGTTCTTCTCGTTCGATTGGTACAAACCACGCATCCGGGGTGCCTTGTAGAGGCGGCGCCGTCTTCGTCTGACCGCCGGCGTCAAGCCGCCGGTAGAGATGACGTGGCCGTGGGCTCCCCGCACATGTTTGACTTGGTCGTTGCCCTCGTGGCAGGTGACCTGGACTAGGTCCCACCTGTCTGTCTCTAGGGCTAGCAGTGAACCGGTACCTTTAGTATTTAGTGTTAATTTCAAATTCCAAAAAATTGCAGAAACTTTGTAATGTCATAGAAAATTCATTTCAACTCAGAAAGATATGAATAATATATGAAAATGCTCACAAAAATAAACTCTATTCAAATAAAATATAAAACAAAAATGTGTGTCAAAATAAAAATTCACTTATTTTAACCTTATTAATTATGCCATTTCAATTACTTAAAAGACAATTTGAATTCAATAATTAGTGAAGTTTCAAAATTAAATTTTAACTATTCAGTAACTAAGTAAAATGTTAAGATCAATTTTATTTATCATATTTGCATTAACTTAATTATTAGTGGTAATTCATAAACCCTAATTGCAAATTACTATTTTCCATTTTCTTTAAATAGTAATAACTCAAGAAAATATTATAAGCCAATATTATTTTGGTAAATCAAAACTTATTTACTTAAACATCTTTAGTTAACAAGTTAATTATTTTAAACCCTAATAACAATTATTAAACCCTGATTCTAAATTAAACCTAAATAAGAATTACCCTAATTATTAAATCTTGTGGAGATTAATAAAATGTTAAACCATTATTAATTTGACTCAAAGTAATTAGTAACCACAACTCTATTACCAATTATCATTTTAGGAGTTGTGCCATAATTTAGAAACCCTAAGTTTAATTTAAGTAAGACATTGATCTCATTATTTCATGTGTTCATCCATAGTAGTTGCAAACCTAAAACCCTAAGGATTTAACCCATGTGATATTTACACTTTAGTAGTAACTCTAAAACCCTAGTTGCTTATCACATGTGATCATGTGAGGTTCATCTATACCTATAGAACCCTAGTAAGAAACCAATGAATGCATGCTTATGATCCATTAGCATAAACCAAGTCACATGAGATTATCATTTCATGTTCCTATTCTTAATTAAAACCTATATGATTCACTAGTATCACCTAGGTATAAACCCTAGCTTGCTACCACATATTAGCACCATTGATCACCAATCCTATATACCACACCATTAGGATCAACCTCAACCATCAAACCCTAGTTAAACCATGATGATAAACCCTAATACCAACCTTGTGTAGCAAATCACATCACATGTTCCTATCCAACTAAACCTTACTTAGGAAATGATAAACCACTTAGCTTAGAAACAATTAGAGATTATTTAGTAAAGCAATTGTGAAACCATAGTAAACCCTAATAGCTAATTTATAGAACCATCTTAAATAACCATCCTTTGATATAATGCTTAGAAGAAACCATAGCAATAAACCTACCAATACTTGCTATATAGAAATCCATTCCAAGTTAAAAACCCAACTAGTTCCTATCCAAGAACTAAATGAATTCAATAGTAAACCCTAGAAAGCCATAACACCTATATATAATAGTTCATGTTCTTAATTAACCTGTTCTTCAACAGTTATTCTTTTGAAGTACAAATACCAATCAAACCTTAGAAACCCTAATCCTTCTTTAAAATACTCATTATTTCTTAATTAACATGTTCTTCAAAAGTTATTCTTTTGAAGTATAGTAAAGGTAACCATCAACCATGTTCTGTAGAACTTAAAGTTGACAACTGTTCTTTACATACTATTCCACCACTATTCTTTATGTGTATGATTGTTATAATGCCTTATATCACTTGGTTATGATGCTAATATAACCAAACCCTAATAAGAACCTTGTTTGAGAACCATTCTAAAAGTGCAACCAACCCTAAAGAAATCTTTACAACTCATACATCCTAAATCATCGAGGTTAGGTTACGCTCGGGACGATTGCATCTCATATTATGCATTATAGCATCTTTGCCAGTTCTTTAAACATTGTCCTTACCGGACGATGATGGTATTTCAGCATTTGGAGTTATCACGTATCGAAGCTTTTGCCTGCATAATCTTGCGAGTCAAGAAAGGCAAGTTCATCGCTTGCTCATGTCATTTGATTATTTTTATCAAACTATATGCAAAGTACTATACTTATCACTCATGCATTGAAAAGCAAATATTATTTTACAATTATGAATATGACTATGTGGTGGGCAATGGAACCATGGTATGTGTTGATATGGTGGAGGTTCCATTGCAATGGGTTATATCACCCTAGGATTAATTACCAATGCCGTCCAGTGATTCTAGCGCCGTACATATCGCGTTATCCATAAGATCTATAATGGCCTGCGGGAAGTCAGCTGTATCTTTTCCTTACGCACGCCAACGGATCGGAGAGACGGTGGGGTCTTTGAGGCACTCGCCGCAATAGGTTGGGAAATCCTTTTAAATCCCCATCCATTAGTGATGTTAATCTCTTCGATCTATGAGGGATTGTCCGGAGTACACCATGAGTAAAGCCGTATTATCGGGGGAAGTCTACCGGAGGTGTACGGTCGGACAAAAGGGTGGGTTTGCGGGGTCGCGGAGAAGGCGGTGATTGGCTTGGATCTTATACTCGGGCCTCACACCAAAGGAAGTGTGGACGGGGACATACTCTCGGCCGGCAACATGGTTAAGATCTCTTGTGGGGTAAAGTAACGCACCTCTGCAGAGGGTATCAAGAATTGTGACTGTCACTCCCTGTTCCGGGAAGGGAACTGCGAACGCGGCAGGAAAGGAACTCCACGAAGTTCTAGTCAACTCTGTGAAGACCGACGGGCATAGTTTTCGAATAAAATAAACCTTTTGAAGAAATGTTTATGAAAACTTGCATTGGCCTACGACTTTCTGGTCTGTGGCTGTAGCTAGTGCATGATACACCTATTTCCTAATATGAACTTGCTGAGTACGCTCGTACTCATTCTATCTCGTTTGAACCCCCTTCTTAGAGCAATGCACCGAAGGAGAAACTACCGTGGAACTCGAAGACAAGGGAGTCAACTGCAACAAGATGAAGAATCCAATCAAAGAAGTCAATGGAGTCAACTTCCGCATCAATTATTATGGAAACCTAGACTAGTAATAGAAGGGAACCTTTCCCTAATCCTAGCACCTAAGTAGCTAGATTTCTATAGCAAGCCAATTAGCTCTTAAACTTGAGTTAGCTATAAGATAGACTACGAGTCGTTCTTCTGGAGCTTTATTTGAAGTTTTACCTCACTCGTAAAGTAGGAGGGCTGTGTGGATCTTATGTAAACAGTTCGTGTGTACTTCTATAGACATACCTTGGACTCGCATATGTTTCTGTTGTACCACTCCGAGGGATGTAATATGGGTGGAACGGTGTTTCACTTGTGTTATGTCAACGACTTGTGTACTACACCATGCAGTGGTACGCTGGGTCACCGCAGCTGGTATCAGAGCAAATGCTTTGACCCTAGGATTAAAACCCTTTAAAGGAGACCTATAGGTTTTGGTAGTGTCTATAGGAAGTATCTTAGTTAAGCCAACTATGCTAAACCAACTATTCTTCTGACTTGAGATGGGTATTCACTTGAGAATAATCCCGACACACTTGAGTCAATCTTTCTTATCTATCTTTCTTTAGTAAAGTGAATTAGTTATCTTGCTTCATTCCAAAATAAATAGAACACCATTGAAGCTTAAGATAAAGGGTGGTAGAGGACCACAGTTGGTATACAATACATGGTAGTCCAAAGAGAGGATACAACCATAAGGAAGATATCCTATTGGAAGAAGTATACCAATGCAAGTTATAGTTAAGTAAGAGTCATTAAAAATATCAAATGACTCGATGTTAAGTAAGGGAGATAAGTTATATGAGGTAGTATATGTCTATGATGAGTCAATCATAGGAGGTAAGGAAGAGTGATAAGAGTTATACAACTCTACTTTTCATGGTAAAGTTGGTAATCATATATGATTCACTTGAGAGTCATGATGTGATAGAGTAGAACATCATAAGTACGATAACAAAAGGATGGTAAGGAGTAGGATTTAGGGAATAGTTCGAAAGCTTAGGCCTTAAAATCCTAATAGCTGTGCCAAGTATTTTAGAACCATAGTACTTAATTTAAAGAAGGCTTATTTAGAGCATATCACATAGAGAAATCCCAGAGTTATAGGTGGTATATTCTAAACAATCATGTGTTTAGAGTAGACATGTTAGAACTAATTGTATTATAGGAAGTAGTCCTCAATAGCACATATATATGGTATACTATTTTGTTAGTACTTCCAAAGAAAACTAGGTTAACTTCAACTATCCCAGTGCCATTTTGTTTCAAATTGTCTCATTGCAAATGTGCAATTGAGATAAATGTTGAGACAAATAGTAGAAATTCACGTATTCGTGCTAAGTATCACGACCTAAACCTATGTAATGTGGTGTTATATACTACACATCTGAGCCTGATGTTTAGGGATGTCTTACCCAACTATTATATTCAGGCATATAAGGATGTGTATTATAAGCACAAAGCTGGATTTTGTTGGATTTTACTTGGATTTTCATTGATTGACTAGATCCATACATGAAGTTTGACTTTGATATGCAAATGCATGTTGCGATATCAAGCTCTTACTTGATGTTATAGGTCTAGAGGGTAAAGGTATTCGTGTGAGGAAGTGACGAATTCGGAGATTTTGAAGAAAAGATGAAGGTTCACTAGATGAAGGAAGTCAAATTGTGGGAAGCAACCACAATACTCTAAAGGAAAGACCAATCAAAACTCGCTTTTATCCTTAATCAAGGAGTATTTCAACATGGAAGTACCATAAAAGTGAGAAAAATAGTGAATATGGAGTAGTAGAAGTGGAGCCATATGCATTATGGAAGAAGGGAATGCAAGCGAAGTCACTTACAATACTATTTTCATAGTGTCAACAAGTGGTTTCTTGCAAAACAAACCCTGGAAGAAGGAAAATAGACAAGTGAAGTCGTAGCTGGTATAATAAGACCGCATGCTGATATAGGATAACCATGAAGAGAAAGAATGTTAAGTGAGGTATATCTTAACTAAAGCTATGTAAGTAGCCACAGCGTGGTAGGTAGATATTGACAACCACAACATAGCCACAACTGGTATCCAATAAGCTACATCCGGTACTAGGTAGTCTGCAATTGGTACCGGATAGCCACGACTTGAACATTTCTTTACCTAAAAGAAAGGGGGATTCCGCAGCTAGTATTTCACAGCTGGTATCTCGTAGTTGGTAAATTTTTTTTTAATTGGAGGATTCATAATGGATAACCACAACTGAGTGGATACACCACAAAGAATTCTTCGTGAGACTCTAGCAAAGTACAAACTACAAGTTAGACCAAGACTAAACTTCTAACCTTGGAGTTTAATGATTAGAAGAAAGGAAGTTCGAAGATCATTAGTAAACTCCAAGGGGAGAGGAAGGCTGAAGGAGAAGTATTAAGAAATTGTTTGTAGTATGAGAGATAAAGAAAAAGGTCTAAACCGAGAGGAAGTCCGATCTTATTTTTATAAGGTTGTTGGGAAGTACCCATATAAGAGTACTCTCGGGAGGTTGTCGGACCGTAAGCCGAGGTTCATATCTCGAGGAAGTAAGGGTTAGACCTTAACTTGAATGGGTAATTGTAATTACTCAAAACCAAGAGAACTTAGGTAAGTATTAGAAAATGAAGTTGGATGAAGAAGATATCGGAGGACAATCAAAGCCTAAGAAAACAAAAGATCGAAGAGTTTGACCATACTAAAACATAAGCCTATTAGAAAGATTCCTTTCATGGAACCTAAAGAACCCAAAAGGAAGATAACTAGCTTAAACTAGAAGCCATGATTGGATGGACTAAATGAGTCTAATCCATTCGTAGGACTAAACAACCAGGACTATGCCTATCGTAATACCTTACCAAGTGCCATTACTTTCGTTATGGTAGTAAGGGAAAACAATACCCTACCTTAAATAAATCTTTTAGAATTAAGGTTTGGACATCGCAGCTGGTACACCATAGTGCCATATTACATCGCAGCTGGATTATCGCAGCTGGTAGAACCAAGCTTTGAGTACCCAAATAGGAAGATGTCACCACAACCATTAGTAAAGTCCATTAACACAATAAGATGTCCTAATCCAAGAATCTTTGGAGAGTAAGCCTATAAGCTTAGAGTGTTGGAAGAAATCATAGAATAGAAGAAAGTATCAGTGCCACGCATTAGAAGACTACAGGAAGGATCTGAATAAGGGATATATTCAGTTATATCTAATGTGATCACCATGGAGTTGAAGGATGGTGATCTGTTCAAGACATTTCAACATTCCGAAACATGAGAGCGTTTGAACTTCGGGACGAAGTTCAGTTTAAGGGGGAGAGGTTGTAATATCCCAGGTTTAGAGGCAACAAAATGGGAGAACACCAAAGTGTGCATTGCATTCATGCATAGAAAATCCGGGGGATTTTCGCGCTTTCAAATAAAACTTACCACACTCACAGAAGTTTCACTTGACTTGCTCGGAATTGAAGTAGATCATCAAGTCAAGCGCTATAAACTTCACTGTGATCTTTGTTAAAACCTTGTTTTGGGTAGAGATGATTTGATCTATGGATTAGATCAAATGGAATTATACTTACAACAACACATTCTTTAAGAATCAAACCCTAACTTATTAACACTTAAAAGTTAGCAACTACCTTTGTGTGTAATTTAATTCACTTATAAATAAGGTAAACCACAGGGTCTAAAGTGCATAAAAGCCACACATTCTTATTTAAATCATAACTTATTAAGTATATGGAATATCATAAAACTAAATCCATTTACATTACGAATTATAGTTCAAACTATTTGAATAAAACTAACTATGAGTATTTTGAAACTCATATGATCATGCCTTGGTGAAATCAAACACCAACTATCCAAAATGGAGAAATAACCCTCAAACTTGACCTTTTGAATAATATTATAACATAAATCCAATCATACATGGTATGATGACTCATCCACAATAATAAAACCATCCACATGATATTTAATAGCAAATGCCACTTGGCTATCCAAAAATAAATCATATGAGAGGATAATCTCTATGCCACATGGGATGAAAATATCTACATGACTTGCTTTCCAAGCTTTGCCACCTCATGCTCAAAGGATTGCTATGGATGAGGGCATGACAACCAAGCACCTTACTCATCAAATCAACACAAGAGTCACCACCTATGTGTCATGATACTAGAGCTTGCCCAAGCCTATAAATAGAGCCACACCCTCCATCCATTTAGTTATCTTGTAGCATGATGCAAGGAAACACACACATAGAGCCACTCCATACATTAGCTAGGATCAAGATGAAGAAGCTAGGAGGTGGAGGCATACCACAAGATGCAGGTTTATCAGATTTCTGAAGAACAAGCTACAGAAGATACCAAGGTAGAATTCCTAGGGAAACCATATATTTAGAGGATCATATCATCATATCTTGAGTAGGACCTTAGGATATTCCAAGATATTGAGAAGTGAGAGAGGTTATAGATGCTAACCATATCCATGTCTATCCTAGAGAATATTAGAGTAGTATTAAATTCTACTTGTTCAAACCAACCTTTAATCTTGGAGGTGAGAGCCATGTCCCATTAGTAAAACATAACCAAAGCTTATGCCATATCCTAATTCTAGTTGTGTATCATATTGGTGATCACAACTTAAACCCTAAACTACATGTGAATTCCAACCCATGGATTACTTTGGATTATAATTATAACCCTGCCATGCCTCATGCCTATTTTATACTTCAATTTAGTGAAGCTTATGTAAAACCCTAAACCTTTCACATAAGAATCACTTCACATAAAATATTAAACCCTACCTTTCCATCCTAGTAAACCAAATGGAGTAGTGTTCTATAAATTAAACCATCATTAGCAAATGCATTGCTAATTATAAACATAGGATCCATCTTAATTAGTTCAAGCTAAAGTTTACTACAACCAGATTAGTAATTATAGAATTTTCTTAGACATCCTCTTAAAACCATAGGAATAATTATTCACATACAATCATAACACAATTCCAATCTCATTACCAATAATATGAAACTCTAGCCATAATTAAATTATATGTGAGCAATCACTATGAATAAGCACTAGCACAATAGAATATGTTCACCTTCACATGTTCTCAATTTCAAATCCTTAAAAACAGAAATGGTTCCTAAATTGTAAAAGAATGGAGATCAATATCTTAACCCTCTCCATTTTAATTAAACCTCACAAAGTGTCACACTAATTAAAATTCAATAGTTGTTTGAACAAAAGAATTATGCAGTGAGTATTATCATCAAGTGATATTGATATTCAAATGTTTTAGAACTTGCAAAACAAAACAGAATTCAAAATTGAATTCAAATAACAAAATAGAAAACAGAAATATAAAACAGAATTTGAAAAGAGAGAAAAGAGAGGGAAACTCACCTGTCCTGGACCGTGCGAGCCCACCAAGCCAACCCAGGCAGCAGCCCAATAGCAACTCAGCCCACGTCCAAATACCGTTTCGCGTGCGTCAAGAATCGTGCGAAGAGAAAAGCCTCGTTCTTCTTCTTCCCCGGCGACGACAGCGCGACCATGCCAGTCGGCGACGCCCTCGTCGATGATAAGCATGAATCCGGACGCCAACAAGACGCTCAAGACTTGCACTCAATCGATTCGCGTCCGAGCATATCCGAAGAGAAAGATCTCGCGTCCCGGAAGAACTCTCCGATGCACCGCCACCTCCCGGCCGTCGTCGTCGTCGTGTCGAGGCCTCAGAGCTCCCCTCGGCCTATAAATAGGGGGGAAAGCACCGCCGAGCACCCCTTGATCTCATCCAACCATCCATTTCCCCTCAGCATCTCTCTAGCCCTCGATTTCTTCCTCGACTGCTTGCCGGCGTCGAGCACGAAGCCAACGATTGAGGCCACCCCGAGCTTGCCGTGAGGTCTAGGAGGAGCGCCTGTCGCCGTAGAGCATGTGGGAGGAAGGAATCATGCTGGATCTTCCTCAAGCCGTCGAATTTCATCGATCCCTTCCGCGGTACCTCGCCGGTAATGGCGAATTCCTCACCGTCTCCGTCAACAATCGCCGGAGTCGACCACACCATCATCACCGAGGTGAGCTTGCGCATCTCCGGACCCCTCTATTGCTTCACGGCATCAATCGTAGCCGTAGTTCGTGTGCTCGCCGGAGTAAACCACCGCGGGACTTGGTCGCCGACGTAGCTCCGGTGAGTCCCCGCACAAACCATCACCACCAGTAGCCTTGTTTCGTTCTTCTCGTTCGATTGGTACAAACCACGCATCCGGGGGTGCCTTGTAGAGGCGGCGCCGTCTTCGTCTGACCGCCGGCGTCAAGCCGCCGGTAGAGATGACGTGGCCATGGGCTCCCCGCACATGTTTGACTTGGTCGTTGCCCTCGTGGCAGGTGACCTGGACTAGGTCCCACCTGTCTGTCTCTAGGGCTAGCAGTGAACCGGTACCTTTAGTATTTAGTGTTAATTTCAAATTCCAAAAAATTGCAGAAACTTTGTAATGTCATAGAAAATTCATTTCAACTCAAAAAGATATGAATAATATATGAAAATGCTCACAAAAATAAACTCTATTCAAATAAAATATAAAACAAAAATGTGTGTCAAAATAAAAATTCACTTATTTTAACCTTATTAGTTATGCCATTTCAATTACTTAAAAGACAATTTGAATTCAATAATTAGTGAAGTTTCAAAATTAAATTTTAACTATTCAGTAACTAAGTAAAATGTTAAGATCAATTTTATTTATCATATTTGCATTAACTTAATTATTAGTGGTAATTCATAAACCCTAATTGCAAATTACTATTTTCCATTTTCTTTAAATAGTAATAACTCAAGAAAATATTATAAGCCAATATTATTTTGGTAAATCAAAACTTATTTACTTAAACATCTTTAGTTAACAAGTTAATTATTTTAAACCCTAATAACAATTATTAAACCCTGATTCTAAATTAAACCTAAATAAGAATTACCCTAATTATTAAATCTTGTGGAGATTAATAAAATGTTAAACCATTATTAATTTGACTCAAAGTAATTAGTAACCACAACTCTATTACCAATTATCATTTTAGGAGTTGTGCCATAATTTAGAAACCCTAAGTTTAATTTAAGTAAGACATTGATCTCATTATTTCATGTGTTCATCCATAGTAGTTGCAAACCTAAAACCCTAAGGATTTAACCCATGTGATATTTACACTTTAGTAGTAACTCTAAAACCCTAGTTGCTTATCACATGTGATCATGTGAGGTTCATCTATACCTATAGAACCCTAGTAAGAAACCAATGAATGCATGCTTATGATCCATTAGCATAAACCAAGTCACATGAGATTATCATTTCATGTTCCTATTCTTAATTAAAACCTATATGATTCACTAGTATCACCTAGGTATAAACCCTAGCTTGCTACCACATATTAGCACCATTGATCACCAATCCTATATACCACACCATTAGGATCAACCTCAACCATCAAACCCTAGTTAAACCATGATGATAAACCCTAATACCAACCTTGTGTAGCAAATCACATCACATGTTCCTATCCAACTAAACCTTACTTAGGAAATGATAAACCACTTAGCTTAGAAACAATTAGAGATTATTTAGTAAAGCAATTGTGAAACCATAGTAAACCCTAATAGCTAATTTATAGAACCATCTTAAATAACCATCCTTTGATATAATGCTTAGAAGAAACCATAGCAATAAACCTACCAATACTTGCTATATAGAAATCCATTCCAAGTTAAAAACCCAACTAGTTCCTATCCAAGAACTAAATGAATTCAATAGTAAACCCTAGAAAGCCATAACACCTATATATAATAGTTCATGTTCTTAATTAACCTGTTCTTCAACAGTTATTCTTTTGAAGTACAAATACCAATCAAACCTTAGAAACCCTAATCCTTCTTTAAAATACTCATTATTTCTTAATTAACATGTTCTTCAAAAGTTATTCTTTTGAAGTATAGTAAAGGTAACCATCAACCATGTTCTGTAGAACTTAAAGTTGACAACTGTTCTTTACATACTATTCCACCACTATTCTTTATGTGTATGATTGTTATAATGCCTTATATCACTTGGTTATGATGCTAATATAACCAAACCCTAATAAGAACCTTGTTTGAGAACCATTCTAAAAGTGCAACCAACCCTAAAGAAATCTTTACAACTCATACATCCTAAATCATCGAGGTTAGGTTACGCTCGGGACGATTGCATCTCATATTATGCATTATAGCATCTTTGCCGAGTTCTTTAAACATTGTCCTTACCGGACGATGATGGTATTTCAGCATTTGGAGTTATCACGTATCGAAGCTTTTGCCCGCATAATCTTGCGAGTCAAGAAAGGCAAGTTCATCGCTTGCTCATGTCATTTGATTATTTTTATCAAACTATATGCAAAGTACTATACTTATCACTCATGCATTGAAAAGCAAATATTATTTTACAATTATGAATATGACTATGTGGTGGGCAATGGAACCATGGTATGTGTTGATATGGTGGAGGTTCCATTGCAATGGGTTATATCACCCTAGGATTAATTACCAATGCCGTCCGAGTGATTCTAGCGCCGTACATATCGCGTTATCCATAAGATCTATAATGGCTCTGGGGAAGTCAGTCGTATCTTTCCTTCACGCACGCCAACGGATCGGAGAGACGGTGGGGTGCTGGAGGCACTGCCGCAATAGGTTGGGAAATCCTTTTAAATCCCCATCCATTAGTGATGTTAATCTCTTCGATCTATGAGGGATTGTCCGGAGTACACCATGAGTAAAGCCGTATTATCGGGGAAGTCTCACCGGAGGTGTACGGTCGGACAAAAGGGTGGGTTTGCAGGGTCGCGGAGAAGGCAGTGATTGGCTTGGATCTTATACTGGGCCTCACACCAAAGGAAGTGTGGACGGGGACATACTCTCGGCCGGCAACATGGTTAAGATCTCTTGTGGGGTAAAGTAACGCACCTCCGCAGAGGGTATCAAGAATTGTGACTGTCACTCCCTGTTCGGGAAGGGAGCTGCGAACGCGGCAGGAAAGGAACTCCACGAAGTTCTAGTCAACTTCGTGAAGACCGACGGGCATAGTTTTCGGAATAAAATAAACCTTTTGAAGAAATGTTTATGAAAACTTGCATTGGCCTATGACTTTACGGTCCGTGGCTGTAGCTAGTGCATGATACACCTATTTCCTAATATGAACTTGCTCGAGTACGCTCGTACTCATTCTATCTCGTTTGAACCCCCTTCTTAGAGCAATGCACCGAAGGAGAAACTACCGTGGAACTCGAAGACAAGGGAGTCAACTGCAACAAGATGAAGAATCCAATCAAAGAAGTCAATGGAGTCAACTTCCGCATCAATTATTATGGAAACCTAGACTAGTAATAGAAGGGAACCTTTCCCTAATCCTAGCACCTAAGTAGCTAGATTTCTATAGCAAGCCAATTAGCTCTTAAACTTGAGTTAGCTATAAGATAGACTACGAGTCGTTCTTCTG
The DNA here is from genome assembly GCF_022539505.1 of Lolium rigidum. Classification (NCBI taxonomy): domain Eukaryota; kingdom Viridiplantae; phylum Streptophyta; class Magnoliopsida; order Poales; family Poaceae; genus Lolium; species Lolium rigidum. Next base: position 117,597,189 of record NC_061510.1, read on the forward strand.
GAGCTTTATTTGAAGTTTTACCTCACTCGTAAAGTAGGAGGCTGTGTGGATCTTATGTAAACGGTTCGTGTGTACTTCTATAGACATACCTTGGACTCGCATATGTTTACGTTGTACCACTCCGAGGGATGTAATATGGGTGGAACGGTGTTTCACTTGTGTTATGTCAACGACTTGTGTACTACACCATGCGAGTGGTACGTCTGGGTCACCGCGAGCTTGGTATCGGAGCAAATGCTTTGACCCTAGGATTAAAACCCTTTAAAGGAGACCTATAGGTTTTGGTAGTGTCTATAGGAAGTATCTTAGTTAAGCCAACTATGCTAAACCAACTATTCTTCTGACTTGAGATGGGTATTCACTTGAGAATAATCCTGACACACTTGAGTCAATCTTTCTTATCTATCTTTCTTTAGTAAAGTGAATTAGTTATCTTGCTTCATTCCAAAATAAATAGAACACCATTGAAGCTTAAGATAAAGGGTGGTAGAGGACCACAGTTGGTATACAATACATGGTAGTCCAAAGAGAGGATACAACCATAAGGAAGATATCCTATTGGAAGAAGTATACCAATGCAAGTTATAGTTAAGTAAGAGTCATTAAAAATATCAAATGACTGATGTTAAGTAAGGGAGATAAGTTATATGAGGTAGTATATGTCTATGATGAGTCAATCATAGGAGGTAAGGAAGAGTGATAAGAGTTATACAACTCTACTTTTCATGGTAAAGTTGGTAATCATATATGATTCACTTGAGAGTCATGATGTGATAGAGTAGAACATCATAAGTACGATAACAAAAGGATGGTAAGGAGTAGGATTTAGGGAATAGTTCGAAAGCTTAGGCCTTAAAATCCTAATAGCCATGCCAAGTATTTTAGAACCATAGTACTTAATTTAAAGAAGGCTTATTTAGAGCATATCACATAGAGAAATCCCAGAGTTATAGGTGGTATATTCTAAACAATCATGTGTTTAGAGTAGACATGTTAGAACTAATTGTATTATAGGAAGTAGTCCTCAATAGCACATATATATGGTATACTATTTTGTTAGTACTTCCAAAGAAAACTAGGTTAACTTCAACTATCCCAGGCCATTTTGTTTCAAATTGTCTCATTGCAAATGTGCAATTGAGATAAATGTTGAGACAAATAGTAGAAATTCACGTATTCGTGCTAAGTATCACGACCTAAACCTATGTAATGTGGTGTTATATACTACACATCTGAGCCTGATGTTTAGGGATGTCTTACCCAACTATTATATTCAGGCATATAAGGATGTGTATTATAAGCACAAAGCTGGATTTTGTTGGATTTTACTGGATTTTCATTGATTGACTAGATCCATACATGAAGTTTGACTTTGATATGCAAATGCATGTTGCGATATCAAGCTCTTACTTGATGTTATAGGTCTAGAGGGTAAAGGTATTCGTGTGAGGAAGTGACGAATTCGGAGATTTTGAAGAAAAGATGAAGGTTCACTAGATGAAGGAAGTCAAATTGTGGGAAGCAACCACAATACTCTAAAGGAAAGACCAATCAAAACTCGCTTTTATCCTTAATCAAGGAGTATTTCAACATGGAAGTACCATAAAAGTGAGAAAAATAGTGAATATGGAGTAGTAGAAGTGGAGCCATATGCATTATGGAAGAAGGGAATGCAAGCGAAGTCACTTACAATACTATTTTCATAGTGTCAACAAGTGGTTTCTTGCAAAACAAACCCTGGAAGAAGGAAAATAGACAAGTGAAGTCGTAGCTGGTATAATAAGACCGCAGACTGATATAGGATAACCATGAAGAGAAAGAATGTTAAGTGAGGTATATCTTAACTAAAGCTATGTAAGTAGCCACGAACTGGTAGGTAGATATTTACAACCACAACATAGCCACAACTGGTATCCAATAAGCTACATCTCGGTACTAGGTAGTCTGCAATTTGGTACCGGATAGCCACAGCACTGAACATTTCTTTACCTAAAAGAAAGGGGGATTCCGCTGACTTGTATTTCACAGACTTGGTATCTCGTAGTCGGTAAATTTTTTTTAATTGGAGGATTCATAATGGATACCCACAACTGAGTGGATACACCACAAAGAATTCTTCGTGAGACTCTAGAAAAGTACAAACTACAAGTTAGACCAACACTAATCTTCTAACCTTGGAGTTTAATGATTAGAAGAAAGGAAGTTCGAAGATCATTAGTAAACTCCAAGGGGGAGAGGAAGGCTGAAGGAGAAGTATTAAGAAATTGTTTGTAGTATGAGAGATAAAGAAAAAGGTCTAAACTGAGAGGAAGTCCGATCTTATTTTTATAAGGTTGTTGGGAAGTACCCATATAAGAGTACTCTCAGGAGGTTGTCAGACCAGAAGCCGAGGTTCATATCTCGAGGAAGTAAGGGTTAGACCTTAACTTGAATGGGTAATTGTAATTACTCAAAACCAAGAGAACTTAGGTAAGTATTAGAAAATGAAGTTGGATGAAGAAGATATCGGAGGACAATCAAAGCCTAAGAAAACAAAAGATCGAAGAGTTTGACCATACTAAAACATAAGCCTATTAGAAAGATTCCTTTCATGGAACCTAAAGAACCCAAAAGGAAGATAACTAGCTTAAACTAGAAGCCATGATTGGATGGACTAAATGAGTCTAATCCATTCGTAGGACTAAACAACCAGGACTATGCCTATCGTAATACCTTACCAAGTGCCATTACTTTCGTTATGGTAGTAAGGGAAAACAATACCCTACCTTAAATAAATCTTTTAGAATTAAGGTTTGGACATCGTAATTGGTACACCATAGTGCCATATTACATCGCAATTGGATTATCGCAGCTAGTAGAACCAAGCTTTGAGTACCCAAATAGGAAGATGTCACCACAACCATTAGTAAAGTCCATTAACACAATAAGATGTCCTAATCCAAGAATCTTTGGAGAGTAAGCCTATAAGCTTAGAGTGTTGGAAGAAATCATAGAATAGAAGAAAGTATCAGTGCCACGCATTAGAAGACTACAGGAAGGATCTGAATAAGGGATATATTCAGTTATATCTAATGTGATCACCATGGAGTTGAAGGATGGTGATCTGTTCAAGACATTTCAACATTCCGAAACATGAGAGCGTTTGAACTTCGGGACGAAGTTCAGCTTTAAGGGGAGAGGTTGTAATATCCCAGGTTTAGAGGCAACAAAATGGGAGAACACCAAAGTGTGCATTGCATTCATGCATAGAAAATCCGGGGGATTTTCGCGCTTTCAAATAAAACTTACCACACTCACAGAAGTTTCACTTGACTTGCTGGAATTGAAGTAGATCATCAAGTCAAGCGCTATAAACTTCACTGTGATCTTTGTTAAAACCTTGTTTTGGGTAGAGATGATTTGATCTATGGATTAGATCAAATGGAATTATACTTACAACAACACATTCTTTAAGAATCAAACCCTAACTTATTAACACTTAAAAGTTAGCAACTACCTTTGTGTGTAATTTAATTCACTTATAAATAAGGTAAACCACAGGGTCTAAAGTGCATAAAAGCCACACATTCTTATTTAAATCATAACTTATTAAGTATATGGAATATCATAAAACTAAATCCATTTACATTACGAATTATAGTTCAAACTATTTGAATAAAACTAACTATGAGTATTTTGAAACTCATATGATCATGCCTTGGTGAAATCAAACACCAACTATCCAAAATGGAGAAATAACCCTCAAACTTGACCTTTTGAATAATATTATAACATAAATCCAATCATACATGGTATGATGACTCATCCACAATAATAAAACCATCCACATGATATTTAATAGCAAATGCCACTTGGCTATCCAAAAATAAATCATATGAGAGGATAATCTCTATGCCACATGGGATGAAAATATCTACATGACTTGCTTTCCAAGCTTTGCCACCTCATGCTCAAAGGATTGCTATGGATGAGGGCATGACAACCAAGCACCTTACTCATCAAATCAACACAAGAGTCACCACCTATGTGTCATGATACTAGAGCTTGCCCAAGCCTATAAATAGAGCCACACCCTCCATCCATTTAGTTATCTTGTAGCATGATGCAAGGAAACACACACATAGAGCCACTCCATACATTAGCTAGGATCAAGATGAAGAAGCTAGGAGGTGGAGGCATACCACAAGATGCAGGTTTATCAGATTTCCTGAAGAACAAGCTACAGAAGATACCAAGGTAGAATTCCTAGGGAAACCATATATTTAGAGGATCATATCATCATATCTTGAGTAGGACCTTAGGATATTCCAAGATATTGAGAAGTGAGAGAGGTTATAGATGCTAACCATATCCATGTCTATCCTAGAGAATATTAGAGTAGTATTAAATTCTACTTGTTCAAACCAACCTTTAATCTTGGAGGTGAGAGCCATGTCCCATTAGTAAAACATAACCAAAGCTTATGCCATATCCTAATTCTAGTTGTGTATCATATTGGTGATCACAACTTAAACCCTAAACTACATGTGAATTCCAACCCATGGATTACTTTGGATTATAATTATAACCCTGCCATGCCTCATGCCTATTTTATACTTCAATTTAGTGAAGCTTATGTAAAACCCTAAACCTTTCACATAAGAATCACTTCACATAAAATATTAAACCCTACCTTTCCATCCTAGTAAACCAAATGGAGTAGTGTTCTATAAATTAAACCATCATTAGCAAATGCATTGCTAATTATAAACATAGGATCCATCTTAATTAGTTCAAGCTAAAGTTTACTACAACCAGATTAGTAATTATAGAATTTTCTTAGACATCCTCTTAAAACCATAGGAATAATTATTCACATACAATCATAACACAATTCCAATCTCATTACCAATAATATGAAACTCTAGCCATAATTAAATTATATGTGAGCAATCACTATGAATAAGCACTAGCACAATAGAATATGTTCACCTTCACATGTTCTCAATTTCAAATCCTTAAAAACAGAAATGGTTCCTAAATTGTAAAAGAATGGAGATCAATATCTTAACCCTCTCCATTTTAATTAAACCTCACAAAGTGTCACACTAATTAAAATTCAATAGTTGTTTAAACAAAAGAACTATGCAGTGAGCCTTATTATCAAATTGTATTGATATTCAAATAATTTAGAACCTGCAAAACAAAACAGAATTCAAAATTGAATTCAAATAACAAAATAGAAAACAGAAATATAAAAACAGAATTTGAAAAGAGAGAAAAGAGAGGGAAACTCACCTGTCCTGGACCGTGCAGCCCACCAAGCCAACCCAGCAGCAGCCCAATAGCAACTCAGCCCACGTCCAAATACCGTTTCGCGTGCGTCAAGAATCGTGCGAAGAGAAAAGCCTCGTTCTTCTTCTTCCCGGCGACGACGAGCGCGACCATGCCGGTCGGCGACGCCCTCGTCGATGATAAGCATGAATCCGGACGCCAACAAGACGCTCAAGACTTGCACTAATCGATTCGCGTCCGAGCATATCCGGAAGAGAAAGATCCGCGTCCGTGAAGAACTCTCCAGGCACCGCCACCTCCCGACCGTCGTCGTCGTCGTGTCGAGGCCTCGCAGCTCCCTCGGCCTATAAATAGGGGGAAAGCACCGCCGAGCACCCCTTGATCTCATCCAACCATCCATTTCCCCTCAGCATCTCTCTAGCCCTCGATTTCTTCCTCGATCGCTTGCCGGCGTCGAGCACGAAGCCAACGATTGAGGCCACCCCGAGCTTGCCGTGAGGTCTAGGAGGAGCGCCTGTCGCCGTAGAGCATGTGGGAGGAAGGAATCATGCTGGATCTTCCTCAAGCCGTCGAATTTCATCGATCCCTTCCGCAGTACCTCGCCGGTAATGGCGAATTCCTCACCGTCTCCGTCAACAATCGCCGGAGTCGACCACACCATCATCACCAGGGTGAGCTTGCGCATCTCTGGACCCCTCTATTGCTTCCTGGCATCAATCGTAGCCGTAGTTCGTGTGCTCGCCGGAGTAAACCACCGCGGGACTTGGTCGCCGACGTAGCTCCGGTGAGTCCCCGCACAAACCATCACCACCAGTAGCCTTGTTTCGTTCTTCTCGTTCGATTGGTACAAACCACGCATCCGGGGGTGCCTTGTAGAGGCGGCGCCGTCTTCGTCTGACCGCCGGCGTCAAGCCGCCGGTAGAGATGACGTGGCCATGGGCTCCCCGCACATGTTTGACTTGGTCGTTGCCCTCGTGGCAGGTGACCTGGACTAGGTCCCACCTGTCTGTCTCTAGGGCTAGCAGTGAACCGGTACCTTTAGTATTTAGTGTTAATTTCAAATTCCAAAAAATTGCAGAAACTTTGTAATGTCATAGAAAATTCATTTCAACTCGAAAAGATATGAATAATATATGAAAATGCTCACAAAAATAAACTCTATTCAAATAAAATATAAAACAAAAATGTGTGTCAAAATAAAAATTCACTTATTTTAACCTTATTAGTTATGCCATTTCAATTACTTAAAAGACAATTTGAATTCAATAATTAGTGAAGTTTCAAAATTAAATTTTAACTATTCAGTAACTAAGTAAAATGTTAAGATCAATTTTATTTATCATATTTGCATTAACTTAATTATTAGTGGTAATTCATAAACCCTAATTGCAAATTACTATTTTCCATTTTCTTTAAATAGTAATAACTCAAGAAAATATTATAAGCCAATATTATTTTGGTAAATCAAAACTTATTTACTTAAACATCTTTAGTTAACAAGTTAATTATTTTAAACCCTAATAACAATTATTAAACCCCGATTCTAAATTAAACCTAAATAAGAATTACCCTAATTATTAAATCTTGTGGAGATTAATAAAATGTTAAACCATTATTAATTTGACTCAAAGTAATTAGTAACCACAACTCTATTACCAATTATCATTTTAGGAGTTGTGCCATAATTTAGAAACCCTAAGTTTAATTTAAGTAAGACATTGATCTCATTATTTCATGTGTTCATCCATAGTAGTTGCAAACCTAAAACCCTAAGGATTTAACCCATGTGATATTTACACTTTAGTAGTAACTCTAAAACCCTAGTTGCTTATCACATGTGATCATGTGAGGTTCATCTATACCTATAGAACCCTAGTAAGAAACCAATGAATGCATGCTTATGATCCATTAGCATAAACCAAGTCACATGAGATTATCATTTCATGTTCCTATTCTTAATTAAAACCTATATGATTCACTAGTATCACCTAGGTATAAACCCTAGCTTGCTACCACATATTAGCACCATTGATCACCAATCCTATATACCACACCATTAGGATCAACCTCAACCATCAAACCCTAGTTAAACCATGATGATAAACCCTAATACCAACCTTGTGTAGCAAATCACATCACATGTTCCTATCCAACTAAACCTTACTTAGGAAATGATAAACCACTTAGCTTAGAAACAATTAGAGATTATTTAGTAAAGCAATTGTGAAACCATAGTAAACCCTAATAGCTAATTTATAGAACCATCTTAAATAACCATCCTTTGATATAATGCTTAGAAGAAACCATAGCAATAAACCTACCAATACTTGCTATATAGAAATCCATTCCAAGTTAAAAACCCAACTAGTTCCTATCCAAGAACTAAATGAATTCAATAGTAAACCCTAGAAAGCCATAACACCTATATATAATAGTTCATGTTCTTAATTAACTCTGTTCTTCAACGAGTTATTCTTTTGAAGTACAAATACCAATCAAACCTTAGAAACCCTAATCCTTCTTTAAAATACTCATTATTTCTTAATTAACATGTTCTTCAAAAGTTATTCTTTTGAAGTATAGTAAAGGTAACCATCAACCATGTTCTGTAGAACTTAAAGTTGACAATCTGTTCTTTACATACTATTCCACCACTATTCTTTATGTGTATGATTGTTATAATGCCTTATATCACTTGGTTATGATGCTAATATAACCAAACCCTAATAAGAACCTTGTTTGAGAACCATTCTAAAAGTGCAACCAACCCTAAAGAAATCTTTACAACTCATACATCCTAAATCATCGAGGTTAGGTTACGCTCGGGACGATTGCATCTCATATTATGCATTATAGCATCTTTGCCAGTTCTTTAAACATTGTCCTTACCGGACGATGATGGTATTTCAGCATTTGGAGTTATCACGTATCGAAGCTTTTGCCCGCATAATCTTGCAGTCAAGAAAGGCAAGTTCATCGCTTGCTCATGTCATTTGATTATTTTTATCAAACTATATGCAAAGTACTATACTTATCACTCATGCATTGAAAAGCAAATATTATTTTACAATTATGAATATGACTATGTGGTGGGCAATGGAACCATGGTATGTGTTGATATGGTGGAGGTTCCATTGCAATGGGTTATATCACCCTAGGATTAATTACCAATGCCGGTCCGAGTGATTCTAGCGCCGTACATATCGCGTTATCCATAAGATCTATAATGGCTCAGGGAAGTCAGCCGTATCTTTTCCCTTCGCACGCCAACGGATCGGAGAGACGGTGGGGTGCTGGAGGCACTGCCGCAATAGGTTGGGAAATCCTTTTAAATCCCCATCCATTAGTGATGTTAATCTCTTCGATCTATGAGGGATTGTCCGGAGTACACCATGAGTAAAGCCGTATTATCGGGGAAGTCTCACGGAGGTGTACGGTCGGACAAAAGGTGGGTTTGCGGGGTCGCGGAGAAGGCGGTGATTGGCTTGGATCTTATACCGGGCCTCACACCAAAGGAAGTGTGGACGGGGACATACTCTCGGCCGGCAACATGGTTAAGATCTCTTGTGGGGTAAAGTAACGCACCTCTGCGAGAGGGTATCAAGAATTGTGACTGTCACTCCCTGTTCCGGGAAGGAATCGCGAACGCGGCGAGAAAGGAACTCCACGAAGTTCTAGTCAACTCCGTGAAGACTGACGGGCATAGTTTTCAGAATAAAATAAACCTTTTGAAGAAATGTTTATGAAAACTTGCATTGGCCTATGACTTTCTGGTCTGTGGCTGTAGCTAGTGCATGATACACCTATTTCCTAATATGAACTTGCTGAGTACGCTCGTACTCATTCTATCTCGTTTGAACCCCCTTCTTAGAGCAATGCACCGAAGGAGAAACTACCGTGGAACTCGAAGACAAGGGAGTCAATCGCAACAAGATGAAGAATCCAATCAAAGAAGTCAATGGAGTCAACTTCCGCATCAATTATTATGGAAACCTAGACTAGTAATAGAAGGGAACCTTTCCCTAATCCTAGCACCTAAGTAGCTAGATTTCTATAGCAAGCCAATTAGCTCTTAAACTTGAGTTAGCTATAAGATAGACTACGAGTCGTTCTTCTGGAGCTTTATTTGAAGTTTTACCTCACTGTAAAGTAGGAGGTCTGTGTGGATCTTATGTAAACAGTTCGTGTGTACTTCTATAGACATACCTTGGACTCGCATATGTTTCTGTTGTACCACTCTGAGGGATGTAATATGGGTGGAACGGTGTTTCACTTGTGTTATGTCAACGACTTGTGTACTACACCATGCAGTGGTACGCTGGGTCACCGCAGATGGTGGATCTCCCTCGTTATCCAACCAATCAAGACACCCTTTGGGGAATCGAAGGAGGTAGGCTAGATCTACCCTTTGACCAAAAGGAATTTGAATTTCCTTTTGATTCCATTGCGGAACTTGTAACCCTAGGTCTTCATAGTGGAGACAATTGTTGAGAGACCATATTGCGGCTTTCTTGGTGTCTGTAAGAGCTTGTAGATGGTGTTTGGAGCCTTAAATTGAGTTGTGGAGTGTGCCCTAAGCTTGTGTGAAGATTTGGTTTCCACCTCGACCGGCACTGCCTAGTGCAGCGTGGATTCACCTTGCTGGTGGGTTCACCGGAGAATAATGTGAAGCCTTTATGGCGTTGGTTTCCTTTGTGGTGCCACACCTGTCCAATGTAGACTTAGGTCCCCTCAAAAGGAAGGAACTACGGGAAACATATCTTGCGTCTAGTGTCTACTTTGGTGGTTACCTCGAAGCTTTACCTTGATTTATTTTGTTGCTTGTTTGTTGTGTTTTACTTCATTTAGGTCGCTTACCTTTCATTGAAGAATTTTCCGTTCTTGTTGATCCTAAAAACTGAAAAAATACTAAATTTTTTATAGCTCCTATTCCCCCCCTTCTGTCTCTCATACCGATCTTTCATTCTATTAAACAATAGCTCATGTATATAGTCACTCTATCAAATATGAGTGTTTTGTTGAACTCGTTTTATCGATTATTTTTGGGTTGTATGGTTTGCGGACCTACTTATGCACGTACATATCTGATTATTTTTGTTTCCGTCCCGAGTCCTCTATGTTTCCATTCCAAATCCGCGGTCTCATATTCCCCGATTCGAATCCATAACCGATCATTATCTGATCCACTATGAATCTATCGTGAAAACATGTATAGGATATGGTAACGACAAAATCTGATCTAATCCGTTTACATCTTACTCATTGTCTTTCCACTCCTCCATATTCATCCCTCTCTACAACAGACCCACGCCCTTTTGTCTCATGTTTCGTCTTCACATTAAAGATGGACGCGTGATGATGGACACACGCAGGGCTATCATCGTGGTGGAATCAATGGTAGGCATGGAAGGTTATATGTGGATCTTTACCATGAAGATGGATCAATGATTCAATGGTGATGATGGCTTATGAAGCATGTGCATGAGGTGTTCGCATAGGGTAACCTGGTGATTCCCGCGGTAACTAGCTAATGTGGCGATATTCATGTTTTTAGGGCATAAGGCCCTGATGACATGATCTTCAGCCACTGAAGGTTTTATAGTTGTTGTGTGGTGGCTTTGGATTGTTTAATGTATGTTTTTGCTAGTCTTTTATTGGAAAAAGTTGAAATAAAGGTCGTATGCATCTTTTCGATGCAGATGCCGGGGCCTTCAACCTCATTTTTTAAAAAAAGCATAATTCTTGTTCCCTTTAACCTTTTCCTTTACTATTCACCTCTATGTTTTTTTTAAGATTGATATGGTTTGGCCCCTCACATGACGGGTGTGGTCTTCTAGCCGGTGTGGAATTTTTTTACCCGACATGCCACATGGCCTCCATCTTTGCCTCATCGATATGTTTTTAGCCTCACTTCATGCTCTTCTTCCATCTCATTAACTCAAGCTCGAGCTCCCCATGGTGTCATGCTTCTCCCCTTTTTTCTCTATCTTAGTGTGCATATGACGGTATGAGTCATATATACATTGACAAGGAAAATTCATAATCATATGTGCGAGGACACATGTGAAGTTGGACGAAAAACCACAGAATGTAACACAAGGATGCCACTTTGGATTAGGCATGTGACAAAGATTGTCTTGTTAAAGATACAAGAAGCCAAATATACAAGAAAAAGATAACAGGGCAAAAATGAACAACGCAAACACTCGAGGAACAATTTTTTTTAATCTAAAAAATGAACAATCTCAAAATTATTTGACATAGCATTTCAACCCACTTTGCGCGTCGGCTAAAACAAATATATTAGTATATCGTTTTGAAAAACTTGAAAGATAAAAAAGAATATGTAAAGAACCTAATAATAGTCTTGAAGTATAAGAAGAAAGAATTAAATAGCACGTAAGCTCTAGCTAACCTTTGTGTCTTACCTCCTTACAAGGCACTAAAAATGTATGGGAAAATGTAGGAAAAATAAATCTTATACGGCCTAGTCAGGAAATCTGCCACGGCTGATATGTCACCACGGGATTGGTCTTCCAAAGATAAGGAGCAGAGCAGCCACATAAAAATGGCGCTACCCCAGACGATCTGACCCCAACCGAACCATCTCCCTTCTTCCTCGTTGCGACCCCAAGAGCAAAGCCATGGCCACCATCACCACCATGGCCTTCATGGCCACCTTCCCGACTCCCAGAACCGTCGCGCAGCCCTCGGCAACACTGCCGTCTCGTCAGAACCTCGTGTCGTTCGCGGCCATGTCGGTGCGCGCACACGGGCGTCGGCTGGTTGCCGTGGCGGGCTCGGCGTCCACGCCGCCGGAGCTGGCGAAGAAGGTGACGGAGAGCATCAAGCAGGCCGAGGAGACGTGCGCGGGGGACCCGGTGAGCGGCGAGTGCGTCGCGGCGTGGGACGAGGTGGAGGAGCTCAGCGCGGCGGCCAGCCACGCGCGCGACCGCAACAAGGACAGCGACCCGCTCGACGAGTTCTGCGAGGATAACCCCGCGGCCGACGAGTGCCGCACCTACGAGGACTAGCCGCGTGTGCGAGCTCGTGCCAGCTCCCTGGCATTGCCGTCAGCGTAGCTTCGAGCTTACCTTGGGTCGCGCATTGGTAAATTTGGCATCTTGGGCGTGTAAGCTTGGTGTTTTTTTTGTTTAATTTGGCTTGGCTTGCAATAATGCGAGGTTCATTTGTTTGGTAAACTACAAGATACTAGTAAGCGTTACAAGAATTTCACACTGCAAATAGCGTGTTTAATCCCTTTTCTTTTTGCATGTTTCTAATTTAATCGGGAAAACCTAAAACCCGAACCCGAAATTTCTCGGTCTTCGGTGTTTTCAATAGAATTTTGTGTGACAATTATTTTGATGGAATTTCATTCGCCATGCAGTTTAAAAAATTAATTAAAAAATTCCAGATAATGAATCAGTAATATTGAATAACGCGTAGCCACCGCATACTCATCTCATCTGCTGGTTGATGGCCGGCACTTAATTTGGGCGCCATATACTCCACTGCTGACAACAATAGTAAAATCATAGAGAGTAGTTTTCAGCAATGGTGACTTAGCGCGAACATCTTTTTGACAAAGAACCATTGGTCTTCTTGCCGCTAATTCATCATGTTCATAAGTCAGAGTATGTTTTCATACCATGAGCATTTCTCATATGTATACATATGTTTTCATTGCAAAAATAAACTAGTTAAAAAGGCTATTCAAAATTTTGCAATGAAGAGGCCTAAAGTGCCATCAAACATGCAAATTTTGTTTCAACACCCGAACATAATGTATCTTCGTGCAAAATGAATTTAGCAAAATAGTGGCTATCTAGGTGGATAGCCACCCACCCTTATCTAGCCATTAGATTAGCTCTATAGAGCATCTCAGCCACACACTAATTTAACAGAGGCAGATGACTTAACAGGGATTGATGGAGAGAAATATATTTTGACAAAAACTCCACGGTGCCATCCACATTCCAGTATCTCCACACCTTCGGAAAATGTTTTTTATTGGAATGATGGGGGAAATGGATGTTGTTTACTAGAACAGTGGGGGAAATGTCTTTTATTGGAATGATGGAAAAATGCTTGCTTGTTTACGGGGATCGTTGGGAAAAATGTTGTTTTTTATTGAAACAGTGGGGGAGATATTTTTTTATCGGAACGGTGAGGAAAATGTCTTTTCATCGGAATAGTGGAAAAAAAATGGTTGTTTGTTTACTGTGACGGTTGGGGTATGCATTTTTTTATCGGGACGACGGGGAAAAATGCTTGTTGTTTACGAAACTATACATGGGTAGCTACCACCCCGGAATCGAATGAAGTTATACAATGTATGTCTACATATTTAAATCTTCTTTGGAAGTATGAACCAATTTAAATTGCTTCACTGTCATGCCAAATTGATTGATCAACATCAAAGATTGTGTGCATAAGAAGAGGACAAGTTGCCCTCTCACAGATAGATGAAGCAGATCTATAATATCTAAATAGGAGCAACTCACTAAGTTGAATTCTCTCAACATGCAAGATGTCCACCTCATCAATCATCTTTAGAGAGAATGCAAAACTAACAGTTTGGCTAACATGGAGATGAGTTTTGGCATTCAATTGAACTCCAGTGTGCTTATTCCTATCCACTGTACGCGTATAAAAAGATTACCCAACTTTCACGGAATGACTGAAATATATTTACCCTTTCAAGACAAAGCAATGAACTAAACTTTCTCTAACAAAAACAGTTCTTGAGAATTTATTTGCAAGAACAATAATAGATTCTAGTTTTCTGATTTGGAAAATGAAAGAACTTCAAAATATGACATGCCTAAGATTTATTGACTCGACACCATATGCAAGATGCAAAAACTAATACCAGCTTGCTTCACTTTGATATCAAACAAGACCTATTAAGTAAGCTATATCTAATTCGATTCAGAAAACCATGAACAGACTTTCAAATGCGAAATCACCAAAAAAAAGAAGAGAAGGTGGTTGAGAAACACTTAGCTAGAATCCAAACCTTGACCCCAATTACATACACATATATATGATAAGAAAGAGCATTATTTGGGATTTTTCCATGTATTTGTGCAATTATGTGACAGTACAAAAGCATTGGTGAACATAATTTCTCAATGGAAAAAAAGAAGAGGAGGGATTAACAAACGTAGATAGCGACATGACATCTTGGGCGTGTAAGATTGGCGTTTTTATTAATTTGGCTTGCCTTGAAATAAAGAGAGGTTTATTTGTTTGTTAAAACACAAGATACTAATGTTTAGGAGCTGCGATTTGTGATACAAAGGCAAGTTTTTTTTTTTTTTGGCACTCTTACTCTTTGTGTATCTATATAAGGACAAAGTACCATGATTTTACAAAGAAATCAGAGTGGCGCAGCGGAAGCGTGGTGGGCCCATAACCCACAGGTCCCAGGATCGAAACCTTGCTCTGATACTTTTTTTTTTGTCCTTTTTAAACATTTTATCTCCAAATTATGCTTGGTATTTTTACCGTTCTTTGAGGAAATAAACGGTAGGCCATAAGCTGTACCGACCAATTGGTGACATTTTGGGTTTCACGTGACAACATTAGTACTTCATTACGCTGCAACTTATGATGATAAATCAAAGTTCTCGACAGTCCAAAGAAACAAAATACATGGGAAAATATGGAGGTTTCGGTCTGAACGACTGAACTCTATTTCGTCCACGTAATTGCACGGTGTTCACCAGAGAAACAAAGATATATCATCTATTTCGTCCAAGTAACAGCACCGCATATGGAGGTTTCGGTCTGAACGACTGAACTCTATTTCGTCCACGTAATTGCACGGTGTTCACCAGAGAAACAAAGATATATCATCTATTTCGTCCAAGTAACAGCACCGCATTCAGACTCCCGGGATACATGGGGTATGTGGAAAAATACAGTAGAAAGGATGTTTCAGTCTGAGCCCACGGTAACATTTATTTCATCCAAGTAATTGCACGGTGTTCACAAGAGAAATCAGATACATGGGGAAGTACAGTACGATGCAAGCCTCAGCCTGAACTCACGGTATCATCTCGCTCAAGTAACTGCTCGGTGGTCAGACTTCAGGATCTAGATGCCGCTTAGGACTGAGAGGAGCTCATGTCCCAGAACCCGATCTCCAGCTCGAGTACACGAAGGAAGGCCTCTTCAGCACTCTTGGCAGCATCAGATGTCGCATTTGCCAAGCAGCGATCAGCGATTCGCTGCAGAGACTGGCAGTACTGCTTGAACTCAGGGCTGCCCCATCTCTGGCAGGTCCCCAGGAGCTCCAAGGGCGTCTTATGACCTTCTTCTATACAGAAAGCAAAGCTATCCTGGTACACGGTTTCAATTATCCAAAAGGTAGTTATGGCAACAGTGTAGCTGATCTCTGGATCATTGAAGCTCTGAAGAAACCTGGAAATAACAGTAATACCATAGTCACAATCTTTTACCTATCTAAGGCTGTACAATTGTGTGAGTATCTGATAGATATCAACCTGCAGTACTCCGTATTAGAAGTGAGGGGAGAAATACCGGCCAGATCAACACTCCATTTAGCAGCTTCCTTCTTGAACCAGGAGAGCTCATCACTAAGAGAAGCCAAACCACCTAGGATTATTTCCATGTCCGAGCTGTCTGATTGCTTGCAACACTTGAGTAGTACACTAGCCAGAAATGCAACAAATTCTCGCACAAACATGTAGTCCTGACCCTGAAATATGGCACATAAACAATATAAAATCCATCACGAGCAATAACAACAAGAGTAAAAATAACCACCGCGAAATTGATCTTTAGAAAACCGACAAGAATCTACATTGGTGAAGTATATGATGTCTGAATCTAACTTGCAACAATCAAGCAAATAGTACCAAGTATCAATGCAAAACACTACCCTATTGCATTCGTGGCTAAGCAGCCTTCTAATAATAGACAATAAAACGAAATCTGTAGTTTCTTTTTTAAATATCCTCCATGAAGTACTGTTCCTCCACTGTGCATCAAATAAGTACATGAATATGTAGTACAATTAACAAAAAAGCATCACATTGCGTAAACATAATGTATTTCATATTGTCAGAATGCACATTGGGAGTTTCATTTTCATAAACAGGTTTATATTGTTTCTGCATCAAGAGTGAACCAAATGTCTATATGCCCTTGATTGTGGAATCATAACAGGGAACTTCACAGCCTTGACTGCCTAGTAACTGATACCTGCCAAAGAGAGGTCCAACGTTCTTCAGTTACCCAAATCAATATTACACTGCAGTCTACTGATGAGCGAGCAAGATATTCTGCCGAAAGGGAATTCAGTTTGCTGACTTTTTTAAACTTAAGGCCTAAGCCCCGCTTTAAATTAATAAAGCCTCACATGGCAGAATCCAAACCCCACATTTTTTTTCGAAATGGGGAGATGACCCCGGCCACTGCATCGGTTGATGCACACAGCCTTTTATTAACAAACCAATATTCAAGAGTTACAAATCATGGATCAACGAGGGTCGATACAAAAATCAACCATCTGAAAATAAGATCCAAACCCCACATACAGCTCAACTCAGTTTGCTGACTATATAATCCTCGTCAGAACGAACCCTGCAGGCCTGCAACCTGGCAAGAGTCCCAGCACACCTTAGGGGCTTAGGGCATATCCTCACTGCACACTTTCAGTTCCCATTTCCCATTCTAATGAAAAATCTATGCGTCGGCCTGAATAAGAAGTCCTAGTCCTCCTACTATGTTGATTTGCAGCAGCAATCACCCAAATATACCCAAATCATGCACACATGCTGTATCGATCAGACGATTTGGTAGCCTTATTATGTCTCCTCACACAATCTTTTCTTTCTCAGTACACAGAAGCACCTCAAGTAGTCTAGTTCATTCAAGCCGCGGGATCCGAATCAAGATCCACCGGTAGTGTAAGAGCTAAGAACCCACACAAATTCTAGTAAAGGTTAGTGAAATAAGTTAAAGTACAGCAACCGAGCAAGCAAATCAAGCTGTCCGTATATCAAGTGGTAAGCAAGCTGCGCAAGAGATTGGGGGTGAGAGCCTGAGAGGAGAAAAGCCGAGAAGGTACTGACGAGCCAGCGTTTGAAGGCGGCCAGGTCGACGGTGCCGTCGCGGATGGAGACGGTGAAGGGGTGCCGCGTGGCCCGCTCGTACATCCCGCCGTGCGTCGCCATCCAGGCCGCCGTCGTGCCCTTGTCGGCCCCGCCGATGTCCATGGCTGCCGTCTGAATTTGCGATTAGCTAAGCGGTCGCCTGTTGAGTGTTGACGATAGTAACATGGGAAAATTTGCTACAGGACATCGTTATTTTGTGGCGTTTGCCAAAACACACCGCCAGATTATGTCTTTGCCAGGTACCATTACAATTTTGTGGCACATTTGCCAGAACACACCACCTAGCTTAAAACGGAAAGTTTTGCCCTTTGTCTTCAAAACCAATCATCATAGTCAAAAGTGCAAAATTTTCCATTTTTAGCCAGGTAGTGTGTTCTGGCAAATATGACACATAATTGTAATGGTACCTAGCAAAGACACAATTGAGTGGTGTGTTTTGGCAAACGCCACAAAATAACGATGTCCTGTAGCAAATTTTCCCTAGTAACATTTACAAAATTGCGCTCTTGTCCCTCGAAAGGGGGCTATTTGAGCGCGTGGTGTTGCAGTCCTCATTTTGTCCAGTTTATGGGATCATGCTGGCACCCTTTTTTGTTCAATTGAAGAATAGACATGATAAATCAAAATATCCAAGAGATTGAAGTGGGTAAATACATTTTAAATATAATGGAAATAAATCTTTACAAGAAATGGTATAAAATTGTAAAATCTAACAACTAACTTCAAATCACATGGAAATCTTGGAATGAAAGAAACTAGACAAGAGATGAGTGGAAAGTTTAAGCCTCGAGAAACAGTGGGTTACATTAGGTACTTGGTCAAGCACAAAGTAGTTAAACTCCATTGGGGTACCCAGAAAAACAAAGTAGTTTAACTTAAGACAACACTTAAACTTTAATTATTTTTGAAACAAGAAAGATTGTGCTAGTTTTATAGATAGTTTTAGGTCTCATATGTGATGTCAATAACCCCTAAGAATAATGTGTGCTGCAAAACATTAAATGCTTTGTACAAAGTACATATTAAGGCAAGTCATGATTTTGTAGGCGACCACCACAAAAGCCCTCACCTTCGCCGGATGATTCCGTCGATCTCCCTCTTGTCCAAAAAAACCGTTCGAGCGATTTGGAGACAGCGGATCTTTGTGCTCACGAGAAGTCTTGATCTTGTTTTTAGATTTTAATTTCATCGTGTTGAGGTGCAACGTTGTGTAATAAGTACCTACAGCTCTATCCCGATGTGGTGACGTTGGTTCTAATATAGATGTCAGCGGTGTGATGGGTATTTGATGTCGGGCTGTGGAGTAGAGTTGTCAACCATATTGCTTTTGTCTTGATTTTTCACCAACATTAATAGTCTTATTAACAAGTTCCCCTAGCAGCGGCAACATGGAGTTTAATCTCCTCGTTCGACCTTCCTCTTCTTCTCTAGATGGTTGTTCCTTGCTTCAGATCATTGTCATCGTTGCCGTCTTCCCGCCAAATCCGATGACTTCCCTGCCATAGTAACAACAACTCCATGGGTACATCATTGCAAAAAAAAGTTAGAGCATCAAGCTAGGCTCATGAAGCTTCGTCTGCTTGTGCAAGTCGGAGACGACGGTGAATTTCCCTTGTGCATATTTATATTTTTTGACAGTGGTATTTTTGTAATGTTCGGACTTAGGTTAATATATGGCTTATATCCTTTGTCAAATGAAATAAAAATTGTCCAAGTTAATTCTAGAAAATGATCTAAATCTATTATTGATCAAACAAATACACCCATTCACATAAACTATAACAAACATTTACAATAACGACAATCACATTAGACACCATCCTAACCCCACAACCAATATTGGACCAAAGCATCAAGCGGATGTCTGTCATATCAAGAATCATTGATCCGCAGAACTGGAACTACCACATTCTCCCCCGTGTATGTCCAGACAACCACAACATGATGTGGATAATGTCGTTGGACTTTCATTCTGTATTCCTTCATTTGCATAAACAAGTATAAATTTAATCAAAAGTCAATGATGTCTATGTTTGACAATGTTTTTAGGAAAAAATATGAAAATACACAATAAGAAATAAATATGAATAGATATAATACCTAGTATGTCTTCATATTTATCATATATTCGGTCAAATTTAGCAAGGTTTGACCCCTGACCAAACTTATATGCCTTGGTCTGTGAAACGGAGGTAGTATTACTCCCTCCATTCACAATTACTTCGCGTTCTAGATTTACTCAAAATTAAAATTTATAAAGGTTGATTAAAAATAGAAGAAAAAATATCAAAATTTATAACATCAAATTTTTAATACTGTACAATAAGTTTTATATTGCAGATGTTAATATTTTTTCTTAATATTTGATCAAATTTTATAAAATTTGACTTTGACTAAATGCAAAACCACATCTGAAGAACTGGTATGGACTTGCTGTGAGCCTGGGAGCACACTGAAGAAGCCCCCATGCGCGCAGTTGGTCGGCCCTAATGTCCAGGCGACAGGAAGCTTCATTTGTACTAGTGTAGACGATTCAGGCCACCAAACGTAACACCGCGACGCACGACGGCGCGAGCTCATTGCCGCCGTCGGGAGCTCGCCATCTCCGGCGCGGAATGCGGTGCTCGGGTGTTCCCGCGGGCGAGGAGGGAGGAGCGGGAGTCCTCTGCAGAGCGCTATTGACTTCGCATTGGGCGGGTCAGCCGGAGCAGGGGCCCACAAAGGAGCGGCATCAACGGCGACGGCCGGCAAGCTAGGGGATGAGTGGAGGTCGATGCTGGGCTCCGCCGGATTGCTGGAGCGCGGCGGCGGTAGGCCACCGACGGAGGAAGAACCCGCGCAGTCGCCGGCGGCGGCGGCGGCGGAGGGAGGAGAAGAGACGTCCCGCCCCGCCGTCCTCCGCCTCGCGTGGGCCCCACCGGACGACAGCTGTGCCCCGTATCGCGGGCCCGGGGCGGCACGCGAGCCGCGCGTGTGTGGCTCCTGAGCCGTCGGATCGTTCCCAGCTGGCACGGACGGAGATCCAACGGCGCGGGATGTGCTCTGTCGGGCGGGCCCGGGTCGGCACGCCAGGCGCGCACGGCCGCGGCTGGACCGTCAGATCGTCCCCAGCTGGCACGGGCAGCGATCCAACGGCCAGGCCGGGCTGGAGCGAGCGAAAGGAAAGGCGAGACGAACGAAGACGGCGTCGCCTGTGTCTGCTTTATTTGCATGCACCCCTGCTCTGCTCTGGGCTCTCTGCTCCGCTCTGCAGGAACACAACCGCTTTTGATTCTCCGGAGCAGCAGCGCAAGGAAAGGTGAGAGCCGATCACGCCGCATTCCCTACTCCTCTCCTCCCCTCTCTCGTTTTGTCCGCATTCCCCCAAACCCCAAACCACGCGACGCCAGCGGCTGGTAAGCTTCCGCCTCCCTCTCTTCTCGCTTCCTCGCCGCCGTGCGGCGGCGCTTCTCCGTTCCTTCTCGCCGCGGTTTGAGCGCTGCTGGGTAGGCGGGGGCCGTGCTTGACTGCTTGTTCGTGGGACACCCCTTTTTTTTTGGGTTCGATTCTGCGTACGCCTCCTCTGATCCTCTCCGTATCTCGCGCTTCGTGCGCTGCGTCGCGCGCGTCGGTTTCCGTCGCTTGCTGCTGCTGCTTTTGGTTTTGAGGTCGGTGGCCTCTTCGCGGTGGGTTTTCCCTGGGGATGAGGACGAGCCGACGAGGGTGCTACAGAACACCGAGACGAAACATGGTGGCCTCTGTTCTCGCCTCGTCGGTCCTGCCTCGTCTGCTGAACCCCGAGACCTTATTTTTTGGGGGGTTCGATTTTGCCTGCGTATCTTGTGTTCCCTGCGCTGCGTCGCGTCGGTTGTTGCCGCTTGCTGCTGTTTTAGATTTCGATGAAGTCGGTAGCGTGTTCATGGTGATTTTACTCGGAGGAGGAGGAGGGTGCTGTAGACCACCGAGACGCGATGGTTTCTCTGCTCACCTTCGTCCTTCCTGTCTCGTTTCCTGAAGCGCGAGACCCTTTTTTGGTTCGATTTTTTGCCTGCGCCTCCTTGATCCTGTCCCGTACCTCCTGCTTCCTGCGTTGCGTTGCGTTGCGTCGCGTCGCGTCGTTTTTTGTTGCTTGCTGCTGTTTCCGATTTTGAAGTCGGTAGCGACTTCACGGTGATTTTCCTTGGGAGGAGGAGGATGCTGAAGAGCACCGAGCCGCAGTGGCGGCCTCTGTTTCACCCTCGTCCATCCCGCCTCGTTTATTTTGGTTACTGCTGCTGCGGTTTCTGCTTGGATCCCCAGATCCTTCTCTGCTCGATTTAACTCGCATCTGCCTCTCCTGTCTCTTCCGCTGCGTCAGGTTTTGTTGTTGCGGCAGTTTACTGAAGTTGGTGACATGATCCTTGAAGGTGATTGCCTTGGAGGAGCACGAGGATGCTAGAGAGCACCGATACCCAATGGTGGTCTCTCTTCACCTCGTCGATCCTGTCTCGTTTTTCTATGCTTACTGCTGCGTTTGTTTTTGCGTTCCGTGACATCTTGGTTGGTGGCGATTTATTTGGAGAGGAGGAGGCTATAGGAGCACCGGAAATCCATGGTTGATCTCAGTCCGCCTCTCTTCTGCATCTCATGCTTCTCTTCTGCTAGCCCCTGCTTGTCCATTTTGCGGTTCATGGTGGTTCCATTGTTCGAGGAGGAGTCTAACAAAACGAGCACCCCAAACACGACGGTTTCCATATCCTCTTCTCGAGGGAAACTTGAACAGTCTTCTCTGGATATTTCCATCGTTTTTATTCTTCTCCAAACTGGAGCACTCTGAGTCCTGGTCTAGTATGGTGTCCAGAAATTACTCTTTCTGTCATTAATTAATCGGAAATGGAGCCACTTAACTGTTTTTTCAACCTTGTTTCTTATCAAGTTTGCTGTGCGCTCTGCAATGTAGTGTCAGTACATTCAGTTTACATGTTTGTCAGATTTTGCTGATAAGGAAATCTAAGCCATTGTTTTCATACTGGTATCTTTCAGGAAAGCAAACCCTGCAATGGCTGGTCAGTACATCAAGACTTCTACTAGGGGTGAGAATGCCAGAATTGAGTATGCCACATCATGTATGCAAGGACCTCGCGATGAAATGCAAGATTATGTGAGTAACGTATATTATTACGTCGATCAAGGATAGTTTTTACGTATGTATATAATTTGTTTTGCTTGCTCATTCAGTACTTTGTGAAATACTGAATTTGACCCCTACACTTCTTATTTCCAGTACACAGCTCTCCTAGATCTAGATGGTTCGCGTTCCACATCATTCTTTGGTGTTTTTGATGGCCATGGAGGTTTGATCTTTCTCTGATACTGTTCCAAGATATTCTAAACACTTCAGCTGTTAGCATAACTGACCATCGCATGCATTGATTACAGGAAGTCTTTCATTAAAATCTGCTAGAGTTCATTCCTATCCAAATGTGTATGTCATATGTGAATCTGTCTAGTGCATTATATCCGTGCATGCTTTGTACATTTACTACTTGTCGTGATTTTCATCTGCCGGTATTCTGTACGGTCATGATTGTTCAATGCTGGTACAGTTCAACATACGTGATCAAGTTATACAGTCGGGTCTGTGCTGGGATGCCATAAGGACAAAATGGATTATGCTAAAGTATATATTCAGAGGGGCCAAAATTTTGTGTGATCATTTTCTTCTTTTTTGGGGGGATTGGTTTTTGTTACCAATACATTCAGTATCTGTAGTGCATGCTCTGTTTCCAGTGATACAAACGTATTGAAGTGATATTTCAGCTAGTATGTTGGTCTTCACATTGCTTCAACATATGAAATTGTACAGGAATATGTGACTGATTCCGTCTTTGTTTTCTGTTATAACTATATTTTATGTTTCAGGACATAGGGTGGCATTGTATTGTTCGAGGAAATTTCATACTGAGCTTGTCAAAGTTCCAGACTATCAAAACAACAACCTGCATACCGCATTGGAGAATGTGTGCTTCAGGTTTTTACTAATAGATAATTAAATCACGTACTCTACATTTTTTGCTATATAAGTATGGAAAGTCACATGTGAGCACGTTTGAAGGTGCAAACATTATCGGCACAGGGATGAAGTTTTTAAAACTTATGAATTTAGCTATAGCATGTGAACCCTGTGAATTTTTTTTTAAAATATGACCACCTGTGAACTACACAAGAAAACAAGCAATAAGTGCCTGTACAGATATCATGTGCGTGGACACATGTTCACATAATCTGCACTCAGATGTGTGCACTTCTTATTCAATATTGAAAGGTGAAAGGGCCAGTGTTATAGCGTTGGAGAGAGTGTCAATGTTATACTCATTCCTTCCATAATTGCAATTGCAACATAAGTTTACTTCTTGTTGCATGTACAGATACGGAATGTGTAATTCTTTAATGCTTAATTGTTGCAGAATTGATCAGGCGTTGAAAAGGTCAGATGAATGGAAGAGGCCTGATTCTCCTCCTGCTCCTGCTCCTGGTAATGGAAGTTTCCGAAGCCGTCTCCAGACTAGTCTTTGTTCCTGTTTCGGCAAGGTGATATATCAAGTCCTGAATATTATTTAAGCATTTATCTGCCGAAGAAGTTAGTAAATAATTTATCTCTGGGATGCTGCTGCATATTATTACGTGTAAAAAGGAATCGGAAGAGATCAATGGGTGTGATAAGGAGGATCTATTGTACTTTTCCGAGATGTGCTTGAAGGTTGCACCGATATGATAAATTATAACCCCAATTTGTGCTCCCTACTTCCGTTGAATGCCTGGTTTACTGAATTGGAAGCCACATGTTCCTTATGTTCTCATTGCACCTTGGTTGTTAGCGTACTGCCAAAATCGAGGTACTTATTTGAAAAACAAGTATTTTCCCTTGTTTGAGTTGATCACTTGTTTCTTACATTGGGTTGCATCTTTTGTGAATGGCACATAGAAAATATTCTTCCCTGGTGGATTGCTTCTATTGTGAAGGGCACACAAAATATTCTTCCTTGGTGGCACTGGTTGATTGTTTCTTCATATGCTGTTTTTCCATATGATTTCAGTTTGGATTCTTTTTTCTGCAGAATTATGAAGGGCCCCAACTCGAAGGAAGCACAGCATGCGTGGCTCTCATTCGAGGCAACCAGATAATTGTTGGAAATGTTGGTGATTCCCGTTGTGTACTCTCAAGGAATGGTCAGGTACAGTGACTATTTTCTTTTCAAGTTTCTCGGTGGGGCATCCTCTTTTGTCATAATGATTGTGTTCAAGTGGAGCCTGACAATTCTTATATCCATTTTATTGGAAGGCAATTGATTTATCCACCGATCACAAGCCAAATGAACCAGGTGAAAGAGCCAGAATTGAAGCTGCAGGAGGATCAGTAGTCCGGAGGCAAGTCCTTGTATATGATGCATCAGGACGAAGGAGGGTTGAACCAGGCCCATATTGCGTCGATGGAATAATAGCCGTATCCAGAGCGCTTGGTATGTAGTATTATTTGATATCTTATTTTTGTGTGGATATTTTTTGTTTCTTGGACCCAATCAATTTATTGTTTGATACACATTTTCACTACTTACATTTCAGGTGATTTTCAGTTCAAGAAGAACAATAGATTGAAGTTGATATGTAATCCTGACATTCACACTGTGAGTTTGTAACTATGTTGTGTGAGCCCAGTTTTAGTTTGTTTCCGATGGGCGTGGTCTGATGGAAATGGCCATTTATTTCTATAGGAGAACATAACTGATGATATTGATTTTCTTCTCATAGCAAGCGATGGTATCTGGTAAGTCCTGAGCTAAAAATAACACAAGAAGATGTTTATTTATGACTTGCTTCTAAGTGCAATACTTCATCCAGATCTAAGCCACTCCAATTACTATTATCTGTCATGCTTGTTTCATCTTAGGCATAGTATTTATAGCTGGAGGGTTTATACATCTTACGCATAGTACATAGTATTAAATTCGATGGTTACGTATCAGGTTGATTTGCTATTTGGAAATGTCAGCTTGGTATGTTTGATAACTCTACTTTACAACCTTAGTGCTTCATGAGACATTTCTGGCAATAGGAATAGATTTCCTCTTCACGTGGAAGAATGCTAAAGCTAGCAAGAGAGTAAGGCAAACTTACCAGTGCCTGCTATTGATAGATCCAGACACTAGTACCCATAGAGACATATTCTTTGTTCTCCTGTTTCATACTTTTATGATTTCGTTGATATATTTACCGTGACAAAATTACACACCTCTTGTTTTCTTCTTCTCCAGGGATGTCAAGACAAGTGAGGAGGTGGTTACTTATGTAAACGAGCGCTTG
The DNA here is from genome assembly GCF_022539505.1 of Lolium rigidum. Lineage (NCBI taxonomy): Eukaryota > Viridiplantae > Streptophyta > Magnoliopsida > Poales > Poaceae > Lolium > Lolium rigidum. The sequence continues at coordinate 117,622,931 of NC_061510.1, forward strand.
CAAACCGTGAGTCTTATTTCCTCAATTATTTTCTGCTTGTCATCCTATTAATAGTAATATCTAAAAGCCCATCTGCTGACACGTTTGGTACAGTAATAATTATACGGTGCAGTGTACATGGTTTGCACTTGCTGATAGATTGTTCCTGTTGACTTGACATATTATGTGATCAAACGCAGAGGACAGATCCGCATGTCATCTGTGAGGGACTTCTTGACTGGTGCAGGGATTCGAGGGACAATTCGACCGTGATACTGGTTCAGTTCAAGAACGGCAACAACCCCACTGCCAATGCCAGTTGTTCCGGAGACTCCTGCCCCCGGCCCCAGGCAAAAATCACAGATCCTAGCAGCAGCATTGGTGCACCCAAGGTTGACACCAAAGCTGAAATCAAGGCCGCGGAGGAATAGCTGCGCAGACAGAGTTTTGAATTTTGATCGAGAAGAGAAAGGTGATCCTGAGCTGGAAGGTTTTACAGTGCTATTTTTGCTCTCTGTCGGAGACAGAATCCTTGTGTTGCCAATCTACGGTGTAGGATGATATGATACCACTCAGACTAGCTCAACAGTTGCTCTTACTTTGGTAGCGCTTCCTGGTGTAGGATGATATGATACACGCGCTCTGGTTTCTTGTGCTTCTGATCTTGGATGCTGAGGATGCTTAATGGGGTAGTATTTCTACGGATGATTGCTGCTTTTATATTTTGCGGGGATGCTTACTGCCTTCATCATTAATTCGACAATTCTATGCTCTGCAATGTTATGCTCTGTTTTTTTTTTTGTTATGCTCTGTTTTTTTTTTAATGTCTGGTATGTATTTCGGATGAAGACATTAGACCATTCGCAAAGGAAATAGACAGTACAATCATGACGTTTACGTGTCAGTGTTTCGAATGGCCCTTGACTTGTATCCCAATTAGCTTTAGGTGCGGTCAAAGACGAGACTGCCAGCAGCCTGCGTCGCAAGTTGTTTGTCCAAGGAAGGAATTCAGCGACAAGCAACTTTGCACACCGCACACGTCAGTTTTGGTCCTGGTAGCAACTTTTTTAGGGATGCTTTTTTTTTGAGGGATGCTAGTTTGTTTGCCCTTCAGACTAAAAGGGGTCTTGGTGTATGTCATTTCTTGTGAAAGGGGTCTTAATTGGGTTTTTTTTTTCTCTCTCGGTAACAGTTTCTCTTTTTTGTGGCTAGGATCATAGTAGCTAGTGGTGTTCTTCTAGGGGTTGTGTTTGGATACTCGCATTGTTTTTTTCCCCTGTTTTGGCTTTTGGCCTGGTGACTGCTGTACAAGGAAAAACGCAAACTGGACCTATTTTTGCACTACGATTGGTGGCCATCAAAACATGTTTCTGCACTTTCGACGCAACGTTTGTTTGCCCGCATTACTGCACAAACTCGGCTATAGAGGAAAGCTCTTGTTTAGTTATGTGCGAATCTAGGATATGGTTATCTTGTTTGAATATGGTAATCTTACCATCACCAAAGTAGCCGTTGCAAAAGCACACATGACAGACATAATAATTTGCACTTAAGACTAATAAGAGCATATGCACTTAGCAGGTTAAAGGCCTATCTAACAATCAGAGGTTTACAACAACATCCCCTAATCAAAAGCTGACATGTTCCTGGGGCATGCAAGTCCTAGAACATCAGGGTCAAACATGTGATCGAAAGCCATTATAGAGGTCTTAGTATCATCAGTTCACCACACTTGACTACTACTAAGTACATACAACATTCAGACAAACAGATACATGAAACATGATTGGCCGCCGCCTAGCCGTGATGAGGGCAGGTATATATCCTGGTGGTGGAGCCGTCCAACTTGTAGATTGTCATCTTCAGGCCAAATGTCTAGATCTTTAAATCCACGGTTTCTTTGTATTGGAGATCGTAGCGGTGGATGATCTCCCACCAGTTACTCCCCAACACCCTCTGGCCGCCATGGTAGGTCACCTGAACCCACTTGTCGCAGAAGCGGCAAGCTGACACAACGATGCTGCAAGACAGTGGGATATTGATCCAGTCCTTGAGGCCCTGGAACTCCTGTGGAATTGGCAGCATGTGTAAGCCGTCAACGTCCAACCAGACGTAGCAGTGGCGTGGAGTCAGCGCCCTAGGGAGGTGTCCGAGCTTGGGATGGAGGCCATGGGTATGAGGAGGCAATGACGCCACGTTCATTATACCCGACATATACGGCTTCAACGCCCTTGCCCACCGGTTCAAGGCGAGCTCGTGCTCATGCCCGTGGTGGAAACCAGTCTCTCCCTGTAATATCCCAGGTTTAGAGACGATCGAGGGGTAGAATTTAGAAAGGGATGTGCATTGCATCATAAATTCTGGGGAAATTTCGCATTTTTATAGAAAAACTGCATCAAAGGGGGAAGTTTCTCTCTCGACACCATATAGGATTAGGGTTTTGAGAGTGCGATGAACTTGGACCTAACTAAACTCAATTAGGGTTTTCGAGAAGAGAGGGGAACAAATTCCATCTCAACTTAAGTTGTATGATTGAATTCTAACATGTTGTGTTTGAATTTTAAATTCAAACATTAATCAAGAATATTATAATTCAAATATGGATAATTCAATAAACAATTGAATAAATAAGAATATAAAACAATATAATATATAAGTAAAGCTCATTAGAGAAAACCTTGAGCTTTATTGAATATCACACAAGATACATTGTCATTTACAATATTCATATGAATAATATCATTACAACACATTTCAGAAATTGAAGAAATGAAAAAGAAAAAGAAAATTACAAAGTATTGTAAATGGCTAAAACTAGCTAATTCTTCAAGAACTTCTTGATCAACACTTGATGAGGAACTTCTTGATGATCTCCTTAAACCCTGCATAGGAAACATCAAAGACAAGAACCAGAATTAGGCCAAGTGGTAAAACCACTTGGCAAGTTAGCAAATAAATAGAATGGAGAGGATATGATCAGGGATTAGCCGAGCTGATCCAGCAGCAGCACAAGTCCCAACCAGAAGCACACAGGCAGCTCACAAGGAGTGTTGCATGCATAACAAAGACACTAGGCCAGGGGAGAGTCACCAAAGTGACCAGCTTTGTTGTCGACCATAGGAGCAAGAAGAGAGCCATATAAAACCTTTTCACCAGCCAGAAACCCTAGCAGCTCATCGACAGATTCTCCAAAGGGTAAGAACAACAAGAACATCAAGAACAGCAAGAACAACCAGAGCTGTTCAATCTCTCCAAAATCACCAGAAATTAATCATCTCAAGCTAGCAGGAGGAGCAGGGCAACCTTTACACACCAACCAGAAGCAAATCCTCTACATCAGCAACTAATCTAGGAGCTGGAGTGAGGTATACACAAATGATCATGAGCAAACACATGTTTTGCTCATCATTAAGCATATGCCTGCATCACAGAAGCAAAGAAGGGTAGAACACCCAGCTTGTATCATCACTTGGCTATCAAGCCATTTGGTGCTAGCAAACAAGTGACCTAGCTAGAAGGAAATCACCAAGGGAACAATGGTTCTGTCAACATAGTGATATCACCAAAGGAATCCATCATGGATTTATCCTATCTAACCATCCATATTCACCAAGCACCTACAGCTAGCTAAGCCATCAAATTATTGGACATTTATCTGTCCAGTATTATCTCAACATCAAATATCCTAGCAGCCCATGGAAGACTACCAGGAATATTGCATGGAAACATCCATTAGAGGTAGGAGCAACCATTTCCAGCAGACCAAGTCTGCTAGGGTCACAACAGCTACCTAGCCACACAGAAAAGCCTACTGAAGAAGCACATCATCACCCAAAAGGGTTCAGTAGGAGCTAGGGTACCCAACCAGTGGTTGGCATCCCTCTAGCCCCATTAAATCAATCCATAAGATCATCACTGCTAAGCAGTTCACATCATTTATCCACTCAATAAATCAGAACTACACAGATAAATGAAACAGATAAGCAAACCATGCACCATGCCTTGCATATGATCCAAGGGATCACTGCAAGCAACAACAGTGGCTTGAACAAGCATAAGCATGCACCAACACAGGCTTGAGTACCACACAGACTTAAGGAAAAGTATCAGTGAGCCACAAGTCATAGGACAGCAGTCAATCACCAAGTAACTGGTGATCACATGATCACCATGATTTGACAATGCATGCAAGAGCATGCTAGAGCCAAGCCTAGCACCCAACCAGGAACAAAATAAATTAAATAAGCCACCATTCCTAAACATGTGTAACACAGATAATCAAATAAATGATTTATAATTGTATCCAGAAGCACTCCATCAAGGAGTGAAACTAATTAGTCAATGAACAAGCTCAACAGAGCTTTACAGTGAAGCAAAGCTCCAGGAGCATCACACAAATAGCACTGGTACTGACATAAGCAAGATATTGCTCACAGTAATCAAGCCAGGGCAAGATAAATGAATACACCTAATAGTCTAGCAGGAGCAGTAATAAGAATAGAGGCACAGGAGTAGCTGCAAGCAAGCAATACAAGCATAAGCAAGCCCATGGCTTATAGAAATTGCATAAAACCATGCACAACAAGGATAGCACAACTTAAGCATGGCCATGATACGTCTCAAACATATCTATAATTTCTTATGTTCCATGCTAGTTTTATGATGATACTCACATGTTTTATACACACTTAATGTCACTATTATGCGTTTTCCGGAACTAACCTATTAACGAGATGCCGAAGTGCCAGTTCCTGTTTTCTGCTGTTTTTGGTTTCAGAAATCCTAGTAAGGAAATATTCTCGGAATTGGACGAAATCAAGGCCCACGATCTTATAATTCCACGAAGCTTCCAGAACACCGAAGAGGGTCAAGAGGGGAGGCCCAGGGCCCCCACACGCCATGGCGGCGCGGCTAGAGATGGGGGGGGGGCGCTCCCCTACTGTGTGGGTCCCCCGTGGCTCTTCCGACTCCGCCTCTTCGCCTATTTAAGCCTCCCTGACCTAAATCTTCGATACCGATTGACGAAACTCCAGAAAGACTCCCGGAACGCCGCCGCCATCGCGAAACTCCAATTCGGGGGACAGAAGTCTCTGTTCCGGCACCCCGCCGGGACGGGGAATTGCCCCCGGAGTCATCTCCAACGACGCCACCGCCATCTTCATCGCCATCGCTGTCTCCCATGATGAGGAGGGAGTAGTTCTCCCCCGAGGCTAAGGGCTGTACCGTAGCTATGTGGTTCATCTCTCTCTTTGTGATCTAGTTGAATATCATCTATGTGCTACTCTAGTGATGTTATTGAAGTATTCTATTCCTCCTCCATGATGTAATGTTGACAGTGTGTGCATCATGTAGTACTTGGTATAAGCTATGATTGTGATCTCTTGTAGATTATGAAGTTAACTATTACTATGATAGTATTGATGCGATCTATTCCCCCTTTCATAGCCTGACGGTGACACTGTGCATGCTATGTTAGTACTCGGTATAATTGCAATGGTCTATCATGCACTCTAAGGTTACTTAAATATGAATTCCGAATGTTGTGGAGCTTGTTAACTCCGGCTTGAGGGAGCTCTTGTAGCCCTACACAATGAATGGTGTTTGTCATCCAACAAGAGAATGTAGAGAAAGTAGTATTTGTTTATTCAGTTATGTGATCAATGTTGAGAGTGTCCACTAGTGAAAGTATGATCCTTAGGCCTTGTTTCCAAATATCAAATCTCCGTTTATTTACTGTTCTACTGCATGTTTACTCGCTGCCATATTTTTATTCAGATTGTTATTACCACTCATATCCATCCATATTACTTGTATTTCACTATCTCTTCGCCAAACTAGTGCACCTATACATCTGACAAGTGTATTAGGTGTGTTGGGGACACAAGAGACTTCTTGTATCGTAATTGCAGGGTTGCTTGAGAGGGATATCTTTGACCTCTTCCTCCCCGAGTTCGATAAACCTTGGGTGATTCACTTAAGGGAAACTTGCTGCTGTTCTACAAACCTCTGCTCTTGGAGGCCCAACACTGTCTACAGGAATAGAAGCGTGCATAGACATCAAGCTATTTTCTGGCGCCGTTGCCGGGGAGGTAAGTGATAACCCGCAAGTATAGGGGATCGCAGCAGTCTTCGCGGGTAGTAAAACCCAATTTATTGATTCGACACAAGGGGAGACAAAGAATACTTGAAAGCCTTAACAGCGGAGTTGTCAATTCAGCCGCACTGGAAACAGACTTGCTCGCAAGAGTTTATCGAGTAGTAACCGTTTTATAGCAGATAGCGGTAGTGAAATAATAGCAGCAGAGTAACGAAATAGCAGTAGTGATTATAGTAAACGAGCAGGATTAAAATACCGTAGGCACGGGGACGGATAACGGGCGTTGCATGGATGAGAGAAACTCATGTAACAATTAAGCGAGGTATTTGCGAGATAATAATAAAACGGTATCCAAGTACAAAGCAATCAATAGGCATGTGTTCCAATTATAGTCGTACGTGCTCGCAATGAGAAACTTGCACAACATCTTTTGTCCTACCAGTCAGGTGGCAGCCGAGCCTCAAGGGAATCTACTCGGATATTAAGGTACTCCTTTTAATAGAGTACCGGAGCAAAGCATTAACACTCCGTGAACACATGTGATCCTCACATCACTACCATCCCCTCCGGTTGTCCCGATTTCTGTCACTTCGGGGCCATTGGTTCCGGACAGCGACATGTGTATACAACTTGCAGGTAAGACCATAAACAATGAATATCATGATGAAATAATAACATGTTCAGATCTGAGATCATGGCACTCGGGCCCTAGTGACAAGCATTAAGCATAACAAGTTGCAACAATATCATCAAAGTACCAATTAAGGACACTAGGCACTATGCCCTAACAATCTTATGCTATTACATGACCAATCTCATCCAATCCCTACCATCCCCTTCAGCCTACAGCGGGGGAATTACTCACACATGGATGGGGGAAACATGGCTGGTCGACGGAGAGGCGTCGGTGGTGATGGTGGCGATGATCTCCTCCAATTCCCCGTCCCGCGGAGTGCCGGAACGGAGACTTCGGCTCCCGAGACGGAGTTTTGCGATGTGGCGGCGTTCGGAGGGTTTCTGGCGACTTCGACTTCCTCCCGTGCGTTTTTAGGTCGAAGGCAATAAGTAGTCCGAAGGAGGGCGTCGGGGGCCGACCGAGGCCGCCACACACTAGGGCCGCGCAGGCCCCTCCTGGGCCGCGCCGGCCTAGTGTGTGGGGCCCTCGGGCCCCCACCGGCTCGCCCTTCGGCTCCGCCAATATTCTGGGAAAATAGGACCTTCTGCATAAATTCCGAGGATTTTCCCGAAAGTTGGATTTCCGCACAAAAACGAGACACCGAACGATTCCGCTGAAAACAACGTTAGTCCGTGTTAGTTGCATCCAAAATACACAAATTAGAGGCAAAACAATAGCAAAAGTGTTCGGGAAAGTAGATACATTTTGGACGTATCAACTCCCCCAAGCTTAGCTTATTGCTTGTCCTCAAGCAATTCAGCTTAACAACCGAGCGATAAAAGAACTTTCACGAACACATTTGTTCATATGATGTAAATATTCTCATGCTATGGCTAACACTTAGGCAGTTCATAATAAGATACATGCAAATAAGATCATCTAATAGCTATGTCAATCATGGAAAGGTACCAACAATTAATAATAAGCATCATGAATCATGTATATAAGCAGGATTGCAATGTTCATAAAAGAGTATGATAGAGTGGTATCTCGCTTGCCCATATTTGATCAGCAAAACATAAATGCTCGGGCACCTCTCGAAGTTCATAGAAAGACTAGAAATAGTGATTATCAAAGATAAAAGCATCAAAGTTATACCACAATCAATCATATTTTGAGACAAGCATATTACACTAAGAATAACAGTTGTGCTCTCAAGAAAGTGCTCAAAGAAAGGATGGAGACACAACATAAAAGTAAAAGATTGACCCTTCGCAGAGGGAAGCAGGGATTAACATGCGCTAGAGCTTTTCATTTTTAAAACAGGAGTAAAATTGTTTTGAGAGGTGTTTGTTGTTGTCAACGAATGGTAATGGGTACACCAACTACCTCGCCAACCGGACTTTCAAGAGCGGCTCCCATGAAGGACGTTATCTCTACCAGCAAGGTAGATCATCCCTCTTCTCTTTTGTTTACACACGTATTTTAGTTTTATTATGGGTGACACTCCCCCCAACCTTTGCTTACACAAGCCATGGCTAACCGAATCCTCGGGTGCCTTCCATCAATCACATACCATGGAGGAGTATCTATTTGCAAAATTAAGTTGCTTACCGATGAATCGAGCAAAACATGTGAAGAGAATTATTAGTAAAGTTTGATTAATCGGGGCTGGGAACCCCATTGCCAGCTCTTTTTGCAAAATTATTGGATAAGCGGATGTGCCACTAGTCCATATGAAAGTCCGTCAAGAGTAAATGACAAGGTTGAAAGTTAAACACCACATACTTCCTCATGAGCTATGAAACATTAACACAAATTGAGAAGCATTTTGAAGGTTTAAAGGTAGCACTTGAGAATTTACTTGGAATGGTTTGAAATGCCATGCATAGGTATTTATGGTGGACACTTTGGAATAACTTGGTTTTCATGTGTTTGGAAGCACGAGCAGTGTTCCCGCTCAGTACAAGTGAAGGCTAGCAAAAGACTGGGAAGCGACAATCAAGAGAGCAATAACTGTCATAATCATGCTTGCGACAAAAATAAATTAACGGAGGCATAAAAGTGATACAAGAACTCTGAGGTAAAGTAAATCATCGAGGCTTAATTGACATTTTGTTCAGTCATATGCATGCGCGAGCATGTGCCAAGTTGATTCAAGAAAATTATTCAGAGGAGGATACCACAATGTCATACCTATCTATGAATAAAGCAATGCAAGCAAATATTCATGACATGCTACTCATATTAATGAATTGGAGCTAATCATGAGAGATCATGAACTACTAGACTTTCTTAAATGACATATACCTCACATGAACCAACTAAGCATGCTCACATGGATGAGTATATGTACAAAAATGAAAACAAATAGAGTTCATACCAGCCTCTCACCATAATCAGATCGTCGTATATCGTCATTATTGCCTTTCACTTGTGTAGCTTGGATAATATGAAATGAAAACCACGCTCCAGCCACCGAAGACCATTGAACTCACAATGAACTTTACAAACCAAAGAAGAACAGCAAATATTTTTGGTGTTTTCGAATTTGAGAACAAGAATAAAAAGAAGCAAGCGAACAAAGCAAAATCTTTTTGGATTTTCTTATAGCAAACCAACGATAGCAAATAAAGCAAGATAAAAGCAAGAAACTAAAATAAACAAGTGGTGAAGAGAAACAATAAAAATATTTTTGGTCTTTTTGTGTTTTAGGAAAGAAACAAAGTAAGAATAAGAAAATGAAAACTAAAAAGAAACACAGAAAAGCAAGATGGCAGAAATCTGCCAAAACTTGACAGCAGTACGGTAATCGATTTTAAAGAAATTCTTAAACTGCTCAGCTCGAAAAGTGTTCAACTAATGAAAGTTAGATAACAACCTGGGGAACATGCACAAAAATTGGCAGCTCAAAATAACGTTCTGGCTGTGTGCACGAATTTTTTTAGTAACAGTCCAGAATCTGTTTTCAGGCAGCACTTCCCCAAATATCATCTCCCTCTCATTAGAAAACCACTCAAAAAAACTAAACAAGTATATACAAGTACCCAACAACCATAATATGCAAAGAATGAGTGATGCCGGTATACCTCCCCCCAAGCTTAGGCTTTTGGCCTAAGTGGAGATCAACCCCAACGAGGATCTGGGTTCCATGCCGGTGGATCGTACATGGCGTAGTCATAATAAGGTCCCGATGCGTAAGAAAAGCGTGGAGGCTCCTCATGCCCAACTTGTTGATGCGAAGAACTTGCCGCATCCGATGACGAGTCGAGGTGTTCCTCGTCCTCCTCCGTGTTGTCTCTTGCACGATGGCCTCCTCCCTCTATGTATGCATTAAGTGCACTTTCCGTGACTGCCCAATCCTCCCCGGAATCAAGGTTAAACAGAGCAGGTGCGGGCAATCCTACTAATTTTTCAGTTTTCTTAGTTAATCTCCAAGCTTTCTTGTAAAATGTTATTCCGTAAGACAAGGTTGCTCAAATTAGACGAATCGAAACAAATTCATGCTTAATCATGGAGACTATGTCAAGTTTCTCTATGGGGAGCTGAATATCAAGATGGTGAGGTTCTACACCCTGCATAGCTAATAAGCGAGAGGCGATGAGACCTCCACAAATTCCTCCCTTCTCACGGTTAGTAGCAAGTCTGTTGGCTATCAAAGCACCCAAGTTGTAAGTCCTATCACCTTGTAATGCAACAGCTAGAAAGGCTAAATCCTGGATAGATAACTTACTTCCATTCTTTCTAGCAAGAACGCACTTGGTGATGAAATAAGCAAAGTAACGAATAGCTGGGAGTTGAATGCTACTGATTTTACCACCATCCTCTGAGAAGCTCCTTCCATGACAAATCATCTTGAAGAGGTCCAAAAACTCTTGCGGCGATCCCCTTATCTTCTCGCATGATCCCCATTGCGGCACTCTGATTGCTGCACAAAAATCATTGAATGGCAAGTTGACAGTTTTATTAAATTTTTTGTACTGAACCATGGGGTTAGATCGCGACCAATTAAATTTAAAATCCTGCACTACAGACATAGTCAGTTTTGCATATTGGCATGGTTCACCATCAACAAAATCATCCAACCCTGCACGAGAGATTAGTCTTTGAACATCTTGCAAGATTCCTGCACTTCTCATAAAATCCACGCACGGGTAGTAAGCGGGGTATACCCCTTCTTCGCGGTGAACTCTCATGACCTCGTTGCACCTCCAATTCTTGTTGGTTGAGTTGGTGCCTACTCCCTTCCATTTTCTGAAATTTTTCAACAAACAATATAAAATTTGATTTGGTGACATATAATTGAGGGAAACTACCATAGGAACTTGCTAGAGTACTAATCATGCATCAAAACTAGTTTCTACCACTTAGAACAAGCATGCAAGCTCACTAAACATGTTACCTACAGCAGCAAAATATTCAAGATATACTCCACCAAACAAAATTCTACTTGGATAATCGGAGGAGTCACATACCGGAGAGCAAATGTGCCAAATTTCGGACGAAATCTGGGCTGAGCAAAGAGATCGAGAAATCTGGAGTTCTTGAGCAAAAACGCGAGTGAGAGGAACTCTGGTGCGAGTTTTTTCGGGAGAGAGAAGAAAATGGGAGGAAGAGATGCTCGAAGTGGGGCAAAGGGGGACCCACACACCGTGGTGGCGCGCCCCCTTGATGGCCGCGCCGGCTCGTGGGGTGCCACCCTGGGGTGCCCCACTGGTCATCCCCAGGTGCTCCCAGGTGCATTTTCGAAAAATAGGACCAACGGTATAATTTTTGTGAATTTTTGAAAACTTTGAAAAATGCACATTTCTGGGTATTAAGTTTATTATTACTGGCCAGGAAATTTTTTGAAATCTCTAATTAACTAAGGAACTTTACAAAACAAAAGTGCTACAGCAAGTAGAGCAAATGGAGGAAGAAAGAGATGTTGTTTACCTCCTCTATGCATATAAAAAGTATTTGTTAACAAGGTTGATCAAGTCTTGCCACCAAATAAATTTTACATAGCATAAGAAGAAATAAACCTCAAATCAATCATGTTACCTTGAATTGTATTGATATGGATCCAATCATAAGATTTTGATATCCTTCTTTAGGCTCATATATAGGACAATCGATAGTTCCAACTTTGATAGTTCTCACATTAGAAATAGTATTAACTCCACATACTTTATCAATCCTCTTGGGGAAATAGATGGTGTGCTCCCTATCATCAACATTGAAAGTAACCTTTCCTTTATTGCAATCAATAACAGCCCTTGCGGTGTTAAGAAAAGGTCTCCCAAGAATAATAGACATATTATCATCTTCAGGCATTTCCAATACAACAAAATCAGTTAATATCAAGCAGTTATTAGTAACTTGAACAGGAACATCCTCACATATACCAACAGGAATAGTAGTAGATTTATCAGCCATTTGCAAAGATATATCAGTAGGTATCAACTTATCTAAGTAAAGTCTCTTATAAAGAGAAAAAGGCATAACACTAACACCGGCTCCCAAGTCACATAGTGCAGTTTTAACATAATTATTCTTAATAGAACAAGGAATAGTAGGTATACCTAGGTCGCCCAACTTCTTTGGAACTTTGCCATTGAAAGAGTAATTAGCAAGCATAGTGGAAATTTCCTCATTGGGGATTTTCCTTTTGTTAGTAACAATATCTTTCATATACTTTGAATAAGGAGGCAATTTAATAGCATCGATCAAAGGGATTTGCAAGAATAAAGGTTTCATCCAATCACAAAATTTATTATAGTGTTCTTCTTCCTTTGATTTTAGTTTCTTAGCAGGAAAAGGCATTTTCTTTTGCACCCAAGGTTCCCTTTCATTACCATGTTTCTTAGCAATAAAATCTTCTATAGTATACTTTTTATTTTTATCTTGCTTTTCGAGTTCATCTTCAACTTCTTCTTTATCGAAACATCATTCTTATCATTACTATTATTATTATCATGTTCATTACCACTTTCGGTTTCAGCATCGGAAATAGAAATACTATTAGGATCATTAACAGGTTCGAGAGGATTCTACAACATTTTTATGTTTCTTCTTCTTTTTCTTAGAAGGAGCACTAGGTTCAATGCGTTGAGAATCTTGTTCAATTCTTTTGGGATGCCCTTCGGGATATAGAGGATCCTGGGTAGAGACACCACCTCTAGTTGTTACTTCATAAGCATGTTTCTCTTTAGAATTATTTTTTAATAAGTCATTTTGCACTTTAGTGAGTTGATCAATTTGAGTTTGAACCATTTGAAAATGTTTAACAAGCATCTTAACATCATTGGAGGTTCTCTCCACAATATCATGCAAATTGCTAATAGCTTGAGAATTTTCCATTAGATGATTCTCTACTCTCATATTAAAATTTTCTTGCTTAACAATATAATTATCAAACTCATCTAAGCATTGCGCGAGAGGTTTTGAATACGGAATATCTTCCCTAGTAAAGCGGCTGAAGGGAGTTTACCTCAATCATGGATGAAGGGGGAATTATCTCACATATATCTTCTATGGGAGGTAGATTCTTCACATCTTCAGATTTAATACCTTTCTCCTTCAGAGACTTCTTGGCTTCCCTCATATCTTCATCATTCAATTTAATTAAACCCCTCTTCTTCAATATTGGCGTTGGAATTGGTTCAGGCGTAGTCCAATCATCATGATTCCGGCCTATTTTAGCCAATAATTCTTCAGCTTCGTATGGAGTTCTTTTCCTGAAAACACAACCAGCACAACTATCCAAATATGCCCTAGACTCAATGGTTAGTCCACTATAAAATATATCAAGTAGATCATTCTTTTCTAAATCATGTCCAGGTCGAGCTCTGATAAGAGAACAAAATCTTGCCCAAGCCTCAGGCAATTTCTCTTCATCTCCCTGGTCAAATCTATAAATTTTCTGTAAAGCAACATGTTGAGCACTAGAAGGAAAGTATTTTTCGAAAGAAAACATCACGCAAATCAGTTGGACTTTTAATAGAACCAGGAGGCAAATTATTATACCAAGTTTTAGCATCATCCTTTAATGAGAAAGGAAAAAATTTAGCGACAAAATAAGTACGCATCTTGACATCATCGGAAAACAAGCTACTCATAGAAGAAAGTTCAATCATGTGTTCTACAAGCACTTTCTTTTTCAGTACCACAAAAGGGTGCTTTCTCTACAATAGCTATATGAGATAGATCAAGAGAAAAATCATAATCTTTATCCTTAATGCATATAGGAGATGTGGCAAATTTAGGATCAGGAGATAACTTATGTCTAACGAGTATATTGTGTGAGAAACTTTTTAATTTTACTTGCATCAGCGAGTAGCATTGCATCTATTAATAAAATCATCATTAAGCTCCACATAATCTTCATCGGGATCATCACTAGAATAATCAAGTTCGGGTGAATTAACGAGTGTAGTAGCATTAGGAGTTTCGAGTATTTTCAATTTGTCTAGACCTAGCAATTGTAGCATCTAGAAAGGATCCCAATGAACCACTATCATCAAGCACAACGAAACATCATCAATATTATGAGAGTTTTCAGATTCAGCGAAGTACCAAGCAAGTGAAGCTTGTGGCGGTGAAACAAGTCGACTTATCACAGATGGTGAATCAAGAGTAGCAGAGGTACTCAGAGTTGTACCTTTTCTTGTAGTGGATGGTAATATGGCGACTTTAGGATTGCGAGTTTTACCCATGATGGAGAATTTGCAGCGAACAATATCAATCCAAGTGAACTTCCAAATAAAGCTATGCTCCCCGGCAACGGCGCCGTAAAACAGATCTTGATAACCCGCAAGTATAGGGGATCGCAGCTAGTCTTCGCGGGTAGTAAAACCCAATTTATTGATTCGACACAAGGGGAGACAAAGAATACTTGAAAGCCTTAACAGCGGAGTTGTCAATTCAGCTGCACTGGAAACGAGACTTGCTCGCAAGAGTTTATCGATAGTAACAGCTTTATAGCAGTAGCAGTAGTGAAATAACAGCAGCAGAGTAACAGAAACAACAGTAGTGATTATAGTAAACAGCAGGATTAAAATACTGTAGGCACGGGGACGGATAACAGGCGTTGCATGGATGAGAGAAACTCATGTAACAATTAAGCAGGGCATTTACAGATAATAATAAAACGGTATCCAAGTACAAAGCAATCAATAGGCATGTGTTCCAATTATAGTCGTACGTGCTCGCAATGAGAAACTTGCACAACATCTTTTGTCCTACCAGCCGGTGGCAGCCGGGCCTCAAGGGAATCTATCGGATATTAAGGTACTCCTTTTAATAGAGTACCGGAGCAAAGCATTAACACTCCGTGAACACATGTGATCCTCACATCACTACCATCCCCTCCGGTTGTCCCGATTTCGTCACTTCGGGACCATTGGTTCCGGACAGCGACATGTGTATACAACTTGCAGTGTAAGACCATAAACAATGAATATCATGATGAAATAATAACATGTTCAGATCTGAGATCATGGCACTCGGGCCCTAGTGACAAGCATTAAGCATAACAAGTTGCAACAATATCATCAAAGTACCAATTACGGACACTAGGCACTATGCCCTAACAATCTTATGCTATTACATGACCAATCTCATCCAATCCCTACCATCCCCTTCAGCCTACAGCGGGGGAATTACTCACACATGGATGGGGGAAACATGGCTGGTCGATGGAGAGGCGTCGGTGGTGATGGTGGCGATGATCTCCTCCAATTCCCCGTCCCGGCGGAGTGCCAGAACGGAGACTTCTGGCTCCCGAGACGGAGTTTTGCGATGTGGCGGCGTTCTGGAGGGTTTCTGGCGACTTCGACTTCCTCCCGTGCGTTTTTAGGTCGAAGGCAATAAGTAGTCCGAAGGAGGGCGTCGGGGGCCGACCGAGGCCGCCACACACTAGGGCCACGCGGGCCCCTCCTGGGCCGCGCCGGCCTAGTGTGTGGGGCCCTCGGGCCCCCACCTGGCTTGCCCTTCGGGCTCCGCCAATATTCTGGGAAAATAGGACCTTCTGCATAAATTCCGAGGATTTTCCTAAAAGTTGGATTTCGCGTAAAAACGAGACACTGTAACAGCTCTCGTCGAAAACAGCGTTAGTCCGTGTTAGTTGCATCCAAAATACACAAATTAGAGGAAAAACAATAGCAAAAGTGTTCGGGAAAGTAGATACGTTTTGGACGTATCAGTAAGGTAAAAGGTATTCACATCCTCCGACTACTAAGCTATTTCCTAGCACTGTTGCCGGTGTGTGAGTGCTCGAAGCTATTTCCTTTAGATCCTGCAATTGCATCTTTTTGTTTCTTGTTTTTATTTTTGTCGCGACCCCGGAGGTCAGGGCTAGACAAACCCAGATATCACATCTGGCATAAGCCTAACCTAGATCTCTAGGGCCTACAGGGTGAGAATCGGTAACACAACAGTGACTCTACGACTGAAAGCAAATATATTACAACACTTAGCGAGTTAAGATCCAAATTTATTACACGCAAAGGTCACCGACCACAATTCAACAAGCAACGGAAAGCAAATTATGTTATCTAGATAACAAGATCGCAAAGGGCCTAAGAGGCCATAACATAAGGCGACGTCCCAGCCCATAAGTCTCGAGTCGCCGCCTGAGGAACTCCGAACTACTCGTCGACGTCAAGGTAGAAGCCACCATCAGTTGGAAGAACTTCGTCTGAAACAAAGCATGCAAGGCAGAGTACAGGGACTCAGCAAGACTTAGTACAACATGTTAGCAAAGCGGGTATGCGAGGCTTTATGTGGAGCTTATTTTGCAGAAAGCCAGTTTTTCTTTGTAAACAGGGGAGAGCAGAAGCTCGTCTATTCAGACCATTTTCAAAAGGGATAAGGGAGCGATATCAACTCTAGCTCTATGATCATCATGTTGAATCCACCGAATCTTCATCATCACCTAAACCTATCACCTAGGATCACCCCCTCGACACCCTGAGAGGGGATCCTTATTCACACATAGATATCAGGTTTTACGATTAGGTTCAAGTTGTCTATGATCACCATGTTCTTTCCCAAGTCGTCCTTAACCGTGGACACGGCTTTTCGAAAAGATTTACCCTGCAGGGGTGTACAACTTTACCCACACGCGCCGACCGACTCTTAGCGCCGTCATGTACACGCTTCCTTGGCGTGCCGACAGAGGGTGGTCGACCAAAACCTTTCCCTTACTTCGCCTATCCCATGAGTCAAACTAACTGGGGAGCTCCGTCATCGTAGGTAGCCATTCTCCGAGGCGGTCCCGGTTATTGTGCGCAGGGGATCCAGTTCAATGCCTCTAGCATCCTTCACCCCGGCCACGCCCTGTATGATGCACTTTGAAAACCTTTTCCACCTTTCCCCATGCGTATGGCAAATGGAACTCGCAAACTAATTGACTCATGGGTAAGCTAGGCAAGTTCGGGCCAAGGGGTTCCCATGGGCCCCGTGTGGTTGTACGCTCAGTCTTGGTTCCGAAGGCAAGAACCTCAGGTCCTAGTATCGGCGAGAACGAGTCAAATCACCACATCCCCATGTGGGGGCCCATCCAAGCCTTTAGCATGTTTATTAACATCATCTCTGATCTTACCACGTCATCCTGACAAACTAGGTTCATTCATAGCTCTGATTCATCAACTGGATGGATCAGACTTCAATATCTAAGCATGGCTAAGCATAACACATATACGGCTCTAGCGATGCGAACAAGCTCAGACCTAGTTTTGCTGGGAGCGGTGGATCAGGAACTCTGGGCTACAAGGATGGAATATGCACACATAGGATATCTACAACTGCCGATAAAACATATTTGAAGCGGATGCAATATGTAAGATCCAGAAGTAAAGCATTTCGAAACCATATATGAACCAGGTTAGGGCTTGCCTTGTCCCTCGTTGTTCTGGTGCTGCTCTTCGGTGGCGCTGATCTCAGGCTCGCGTTCGGTCCCTATCGATGAAGAACCAAACACCGGAAAGGAATAGCAAAATCAAGACAAGGTACAATGCAATGCACATACAATATGATGACATGTCATATTAAAGGGGTTCGGTTAAATCCTAGGTGCATCGACATAAAAAGAGGGGTTCGGTATCGACTCCGGCACATGAGGGGGGTCGATTTAGGGTTTCTACTAGGGCTCATATTTAATTGGGTCAAACATGTATGAAACATGGATAAACAATTAGGAAATGTTTTTCTGATCATTTTGATATATAATTTTATATTTTTCTGATTTAAAACGAATTACTTATGAATTTCCAGAATTTAATTCATTTTAAATCATTTTCTGAAAATTATACAAAAATAATGAAAGTTTAACAATTTGGACCCACATGTCATAATTTTATTCTTTTCTAAACATTTCCTAAATTATTAAAATCCTGACAGATGGGGTCCATATGCCAATATTTTTCTATTTACAGAAATTACAGAATTGAATATCATAAAATACAGAAAATGGAAAAAGGCAATTATGGCATCATGATGACATCATCATGACGTCAGCGACGCCATTGCTCTCTGTGAGCTCTGGTGCTGCTGCAATTGGGCGATTCGGGCAGCGATTGCACGCGCGCGCAGGGGGAAAGGAGCGGGGCGACGCGGGGAACCTGAAGGAGGCGGCGCCGCCGGCTATTGGCCGCCGGAGCATCGCCGGCGACGAGCGCGAGCGGCGGCCGGGACAGGTGCCACGGTGCTTCGGCGCTACAGGGCGAGAGAGGGCGAGCCGAGGGGACGAGGAGGAGCAGCAGCTCACCGCGAAGCTCGTGGAGGGGTCGGCGACGGCCGGGGAACCTCGCCGGCGGCGAATCGACGGCGAGCGGGCCGGCAGTAGGTCGGCTAGGGTTAGGGTTTTGGGGCGCAGGAGAGCGCGGGGAAGGGGGAAATGCGGGGCTAGGGTTCCGGAGGCGCACGGCGAGCTTCTTATAGGCCGCCGGGGGCGGCGGAGGTCATCGTGGCCGGCCAGGCCATCGGGCGGCCGGCGTGCTGCCAGGCAGCAGCTTCGGTCGGCGGGGACGATGACCATTTTGCAAAAACCCCCTCGTGGGAAAGAACTGGGCTGAGGTGGGTTGTCTGGGCTGAGTTGGGCCGTGCCAGGGAGAAAAGAAAGAGAGAGGGAGATGGGCTGCGGCCCAGGGAGAGGGAGAGAGGGTTTCTCCCCTTTTTTTCTATTTTTTTTCTGATTTTTATTTCTCATTTCAAATTCAAATTTCCATCTGTTTTGAATGGAGTTTGAAACTCAATTTTTCCAGAGAAGTAATAAACACACATGGACTTGTTGAATAAGAACAATGCCATGTTGTCCATTTTGAAAAACTTGCAAGATTTGAATGAGAAAGAAATAGAGAGGGATTTGCATAATTGAAAATTGAGATGCAAATTTTGCTCAAACTCAAACTACATGCATGAGATGCACATGAACACTCATTTATTTATGATAACAAGGTTGGGATGTTACAACTCTACCCCCCTTACAAGAATCTCGTCCTCGAGATTCCTAGATTTTAGAAAAGAAGGAAGGGTACTCAGATCGTAAACGATCTTCTCGTTCCCAGGTTGCTTCTTTCTCAGAATGATTAGACCACTGAACTTTAAGGAACTTGATGCTCTGACGTCGAGTTTTACGCTCGGCTTCATCAAGGATACGAACATGATGTTCTCGATAAGTTAGATCCTCTTGGAGGTCAAGAGTCTCGTGATCAACACCACATATAGGATCTTTGAAGCAACGCTTGAGTTGGGACACATGGAAGACATCATGAACTTCAGGAAAGTTGGAAGGTAACTCCAAATTGTAAGAAACATTACCACGGTTGGCAAGGATGCGGAAAGGACCAACATAGCGAGGTGCTAGTTTGCCTTTGATACCGAAACGACGGACACCCTTGAGAGGAGTGACTCGAAGATAAGCTTGATCACCAATTTCATACTTCACCTCTTGATGATGGCGATCATAGTAGCTCTTTTGACGTGACTGAGCAGTTTTCAGACGCTCGCGAATGATGCAAACTTGATCTTCTGCTTCATTGATTATATCTGGTCCAAAGAACTTTCTTTCTCCAGTTTCGTACCAGTTCAAACGAGTTCTACACCTTCTGCCATACAAAGCTTCAAAAGGTGCCATGCCCAGGCTAGATTGGAAGCTGTTGACTGTTGTTATAGGTGAACTCGGCGAATGGAAGGCACTTTTCCCAATCCTTACCGAAGGATATAACACAGGCCCTGAGCATGTCTTCAAGAATTTGATTCACTCTTTCGGTTTGACCACCGGTTTGAGGATGATAGGTCAGTGCTGAAGGAAAGACGAGTTCCCATAGCTTTCTGAAGACTTTCCCAGAATTTGGAGGTAAACAAACTTCCACGATCAGAGATGATCTTCTTGGGAACACCATGAAGAGCGACTATCCGGGATATGTATAGATCGGCCAGTTGACTAGCACAAATATCTTCCCGAACAGGAAGGAAATGAGCAACCTTGGATAGACGGTCAACCACTACCCATATAGTATCTTTTCCATTTTTGGTCTTGGGGAGACCGGTAATGAAATTCATGCCAATTTCATCCCATTTCCACTCTGGAGTAGATAGAGGTTGGAGAGTGCCAGCAGGTCTTTGATGTTCAGCTTTTACGCGACGATAAACGTTGCATTCAGCAACAAACTTAGCGATCTCTTGTTTCATCCCAGACCACCAGAATCTTTGGCAGAGATCCCGATACATCTTGGTACTACCAGGATGGATGGAGAGGGGTGATTCATGAGCTTCTTTAAGGATTATCTCTTTGAGATCCGATTTATCCGGCACGAGTAGACGCTTACCGAAATAAACGGTACCTTGATCATCAATGGAGAAACATTTAGCAACTCCGCTAGCAATGTTCTTCTTGATCTCGGTAATGCCAGAATCTTGCTTCTGAGCCTTATTGATCTGGTCTTCAAGAGAGGGCTTCACCTCTAGATTAGCAAGGAATCCACTAGGAACAATCTCAAGGTTGAGTTTTGCAAGTTCCTCATAGAGAGAATGTTGCGCTTGCTTAACCATCAAATTGTTGCAATATGACTTCCGACTTAGCGCATCAGCAACGACATTGGCTTTGCCGGGTTTATAGTTGAGACCCAAGTCATAATCCTTGATGACTTCCAGCCATCTTCTCTGTCTGAGATTCAGATCCGGCTGGGTGAAAAGATACTTATACTTTGATGATCCGAGTACAACTCGCAACGATTACCATAAAGGTAAGGTCGCCATTGCTTAAGAGCATGGATCACAGCTGCAAGCTCGAGATCATGAGTAGGATAATTGAGCTCATGTGGTTTCAACTGTCGAGAGGCATAGGCCACCACATGGCCATCTTGCATCAACACACATCCGAGCCCTTGGAGAGAGGCATCGCAATAGACAACAAAGTCTTTGCTTGTGTCCGGAAGGACGAGCACAGGAGCAGTAGTCAGCTTGGTTTTCAAAACCTGGAAACTTTCTTCAGCCTTTTCTGACCATTCGAACTTCTTGTCTTTCTTGAGAAGATCAGTCATTGGCTTGGCAATCTTGGAGAAATTTTCAATGAATCAGCGGTAATAACCCGCTAGACTGAGAAAACTTCGAATCTCCTTAGCTGACTTAGGTGTCTTCTAGTCAAGAACGACTTGAACTTTATCTGGAATGACTGCAACACCTTTTTCAGAGATAACATGACCTAGGAACATGAGCTCTTTTAACCAGAACTCACATTTGGAAAACTTTCCGTAGAGACGGTGTTCACGAAGTTTGGTTAGCACCAGACGAAGATGTTCATCATGTTCATCTTCGGTTTTGGAGTAGATCAGAATATCGTCGATGTAGACCACGACGAACTTGTCGAGATACTCCATGAAAACAGAGTTCATGAGCCGCATAAAAGTGGCAGGAGCATTTATGAGGCCAAAGGACATGACAGTGTACTCGTAAAGACCATAACGAGTTGTGAACGCTGTCTTTGGAATGTCCTCTTTGCGGATTTTGATTTGATGGTACCCTGGTTTCAAATCCATCTTTGAGAAGACTATGGCACCGGACAACTGATCAAAAAGATCATTGATTATAGGAAGGGGGTATTTGTTCTTGATTGTCACTGCATTGAGCGGACGATAATCAACAACCAGCCGTGGAATGTTGGTATCTCTCTTCTTGACAAAGAGGGCAGGGCAACCCCAGGAAGAAGTACTGGGTTGTATGAAGTTCTTCTCTTCTAACTCCTCTAACTGCTTCTTCAGTTCAACCAACTCTTCCGGAGGCATACGATATGGTCTCCGGGAAATAGGGGCAGTTCGGGAACCAACTCAATGACAAAGTCCACACTTCGATCAGGTGGCATGCCAGGTAACTCTTCAGGGAAGACATCTGGAAAGTCACGGACCACCCAGACATCGGAGATTTCTGGTTTAGGCAGGGCTTCAACGGCATACAACTCGGCTTCAGGGGTAAACCTTGCCGACGGAGGTATTGCGGATGGAGCCCAGTACAGAAGGCTTTTGCCGGAAAGATCGGTCAGTACAACAGACCTAGCTGAACAATCAATGACAGCCTTATGCTTTACTAGCCAATCCATGCCCAAAATGACATCAATGTCAGTTGACTTGAGGGCAATGAGAGAGGTGGGAAACAACAGATGCCCTATACTGATTATAACCTCACGGGTAATCCAGATGGTTTGCCAACGAGAACCGGGAGTTGTGATCTCTAGAGGGGAGGGCATTGTCTCAAAGGGTATATCATGCTTTCTTGCAAACTCTTGAGATATGAAGGTATGCGATGCTCCAGAATCAAACAGAACTGTAGCTAGGATTGAGTTTATATAGAGTGTACCCATTAGGACGCTTGGATCCTCTTCAGCCTCATCAGCAGAGACATGGGTCAGACGAGCACGACACGAGGAGGGATCAACGGAATGGATCTTGGGTTAAAGGCCAGCATCATGTACTTAGATTCACACTAAGAGAACCAAGCACAATCCGGGACCTTCAGTTCAAGTCCAAGGGGAAAACACAAATAAAGGGTAACTACTACCTGAGTGACACGGAGGACACTACGAGGTAGTAATCACAAGGTAACTTTCAAGAAAATTAAAAAGGAAAGGAGGCATCCAAGGTAAAAGGAAACCTTGAAGCCTAGAACAGAATTATGTGGAACCCACAAAGTAAAAAAAATCATGAGAAACAGATTCCTTAGAAGTGATTCAATCATAATGAAACATTCACTGAATGGAAGGAACAAGATTCAGATCAACTGATGTAACTTTAGGAACACTGAGCTAAGCAACCAAGTACGGAGTACTTTTTAGAGAAAACAACCCAAACCCGTAGATCCTATAAGTTTGGAAATATCAAGGTAGAGGTAAAACCTTTTTCAATCAAAACAAGGTAAGATGACTCAGCATTAGAATGACACCAGATAAGGAGTAAAAGAATCCTATTCAGATGCTTTTGCAAATACTTTTAGCTTTCAAATAGTTTTCACAACTACTAGACTCAACATCGACCAGTCGAAAGGGTTTCTATAGGCAGTCCTGCTCTGATACCAAAACCTGTCGGCACCCCGAGATCAGGGCTAGACAAACCCAGATATCATATCTGGCATAAGCCTAACCTAGATCTCTAGGGCCTACAGGGTGAGAATCGGTAACACAACAAGTTGACTCTACGACCGAAAGCAAATATATTACAACTCTTAGCAGAGTTAAGATCCAAATTTATTACACGCAGAGGTCACCGACCACAATTCAACAAGCAACGGAAAGCAAATTATGTTATCTAGATAACAAGATCGCAAAGGGCCTAAGAGGCCATAACATAAGGCGACGTCCCAGCCCATAAGTCTCAGTGCTTCCGCCCGAGGAACTCCGAACTACTCGTCGACGTCAAGGTAGAAGCCACCATCAGTTGGAAGAACTTCGTCTGAAACAAAGCATGCAAGGCTGAGTACAGGGACTCAGCAAGACTTAGTACAACCTGTTAGCAAAGCGGGTATGCGAGGCTTTATGTGGAGCTTATTTTGCAGAAAGCCAGTTTTCCTTTGTAAACAGGGGAGAGCAGAAGCTCGTCTATTCAGACCATTTTCAAAAGGGATAAGAGAGCGATATCAACTCTAGCTCTAAGATCATCATGTTGAATCCACCGAATCTTCATCATCACCTGAACCTATCACCTAGGATCACCCCCTCGACACCCTGAGAGGGGATCCTTATTCACACATATATATCAGGTTTTACGATTAGGTTCAAGTTGTCTATGATCACCACGTTCTTTCCCAAGTCGTCCTTAACCGTGGACACGGCTTTTCGAAAAGATTTACCCTGCAGGGGTGTACAACTTTACCCACACGCGCCGACCGACTCTTAGCGCCGTCATGTACACGCTTCCTTGGCGTGCCGGCAGAGGGTGGTCGACCAAAACATTTCCCTTACTTCGCCTATCCCATGAGTCAAACTAACTGGGGAGCTCCGTCATCGTAGGTAGCCATTCTCCGAGGCGGTCCCGGTCATTGTGCGCAGGGGATCCAGTTCAATGCCTCCAGCATCCTTCACCCCGGCCACGCCCTGTATGATGCACTTTGAAAACCTTTTCCACCTTTCCCCATGCGTATGGCAAATGGAACTCGCAAACTAATTGACTCATGGGTAAGCTAGGCAAGTTCGGGCCAAGGGGTTCCCATGGGCCCCGTGTGGTCGTACGCTCGCTCTTGGTTCCGAAGGCAAGAACCTCGAGTCCTAGTATCGGCGAGAACGAGTCAAATCACCACATCCCCATGTGGCGGCCCATCCAAGCCTTTAGCATGTTTATTAACATCATCTCTGATCTTACCACGTCATCCTGACAAACTAGGTTCATTCATAGCTCTGATTCATCAACTGGATGGATCAGACTTCAATATCTAAGCATGGCTAAGCATAACACATATACGGCTCTAGCGATGCGAACAAGCTCAGACCTAGTTTTGCTGGGAGCGGTGGATCAGGAACACTGGGCTACAAGGATGGAATATGCACACATAGGATATCTACAACTGCCGATAAAACATATTTGAAGCGGATGCAATATGTAAGATCCAGAAGTAAAGAATTTCGAACCATATATGAACCAGGTTAGGGCTTGCCTTGTCCCTCGTTGTTCTGGTGCTGCTCTTCGGTGGCGTTGATCTCAGGCTCGCGTTCGGTCCCTATCGATGAAGAACCAAACACCGGAAAGGAATAGCACAATCAAGACAAGGTACAATGCAATGCACATACAATATGATGACATGTCATATTAAAGGGGTTCGGTTAAATCCTAGGTGCATCGACATAAAAAGAGGGGTTCGGTATCGACTCCGGCACATGAGAGGGGTCGATTTAGGGTTTCTACTAGGGCTCATATTTAATTGGGTCAAACATGTATGAAACATGGATAAACAATTAGGAAATGTTTTTCTGATCATTTTGATATATAATTTTATATTTTTCTGATTTAAAATGAATTACTTATGAATTTCCAGAATTTAATTCATTTTAAATCATTTTCTGAAAATTATACAAAAATAATAAAAGTTTAACAATTTGGACCCACATGTCATAATTTTATTCTTTTCTAAACATTTCCTAAGTTATTAAAATCCTGACAGATGGGGTCCATATGCCAATATTTTTCTACTTACAGAAATTACAGAATTGAATATCATAAAATACAGAAAATGGAAAAAGGCAATTATGGCGTCATGCTGACGTCATCATGACGTCAGGGATGCCATTGCTCTCTGTGAGCTCTGGTGCTGCTGCAATTGGGCGATTCGGGCAGCGATTGCACGCGCGCGCAGGGGGGAAAGGAGCGGGGCGACACGGGGAACCTGAAGGAGGCGGCGCCGCCGGCTATTGGCCGCCGGAGCATCGCCGGCGACGAGCGCGAGCGGCTGCCGGGACAGGTGCCACGGTGCCGCGGCGCTACAGGGCGAGAGAGGGCGAGCCGAGGGGACGAGGAGGAGCAGCAGCTCACCGCGAAGCTCGTGGAGGGGTCGGCGACGACCGGGGAACCTCGCCGGCGGCGAATCGACGGCGAGCGGGCTGGCAGTAGGTCGGCTAGGGTTAGGATTTTGGGGCGCAGGAGAGCGCGGGGAAGGGGGAAATGTGGGGCTAGGGTTCCGGAGGCGCGGCGGCGAGCTTCTTATAGGCCGCCGGGGTGGCGGAGGTCATCGTGGCCGGCCAGGCCATCGGGCGGCCGGCGTGCTGCCAGGCAGCAGCTTCGGTCGGCGGGGACGACGACCATTTTGCAAAAACCCCCTCGTGGGAAAGAACTGGGCTGAGGTGGGTTGTCTGGGCTGAGTTGGGCCGTGCCAGGGAGAAAAGAAAGAGAGAGGGAGATGGGCTGCGGCCCAGGGAGAGGGAGAGAGGGTTTCTCCCCTTTTTCTATTTTTTTTCTGATTTTTATTTCTCATTTCAAATTCAAATTTCCATCTGTTTTGAATGGAGTTTCAAACTCAAATTTTCCAGAGAAGTAATAAACACACATGGACTTGTTGAATAAGAACAATGCCATGTTGTCCATTTTGAAAAACTTGCAAGATTTGAATGAGAAAGAAATAGAGAGGGATTTGCATAATTGAAAATTGAGATGCAAATTTTTCTCAAACTCAAACTACATGCATGAGATGCATATGAACACTCATTTATTTATGATAACAAGGTTGGGATGTTACAATTTTTCACTAGTTAGGCATAATGGAAAACAACTGTGACCTTTTTAAACTATTTCGTGAGTTAAGACATGGATTGTTTGATGCGAAAATTAAAAAACCTATGTAACCTTATTTGCATGCTAGTAGTATTATTAGTATGAACGCTTTGAACACCATTGTTGATAATGATATAGAAAGTTCTAAGCTTGGGGAAGCTGGTTTTGATGAGCATGATATTTTTAGTCCCCCAAGCATTGAGGAGAAAATTTTCTTTGATGATACTTTGCCTCCTATTTATGATGATTATAATGATAGTGGTCTTCCGGTGCCGCCTACTATGGAGGATAAATTTAATTATGATTACAATATGCCTCCTATATTTGATGATAGCTACTTTGTTGAATTTGCTCCCACTACAATTAATAAGAATGACTATGCTTATGTTGGGAGTAGTAATAGTTTTATGCATGAGACTCATGATAAGAATGTTTCATTTGATAGTTATATTGTTGAGTTTGTTCATGATGCTACTGAAAATCATTATGAGAGAGAAAAATATGGTTGTAGAAATTTTCATGGTACTAAAACACCTCTCTATATGCTGAAAATCTTGAAGTTGCGCTTAGTTTTCCTATGCTTGTTGCATTATGCCTACATGACTTGTTTATTTACAAGATTCCTTTTCATAGGAAGTGGGTTAGGCTTAAATTTGTTTTGAATTTGCTTCTTGATGCTCTCTTTTGCTTCAACTCTTATTTCTTGGGAGTGCATCATTAAAACTGCTGAGCCCATATTAATGGCTATAAAGAAAGCACTTCTTGGGAGATAACCCATGTTTTTATTTTACTACAGCAATTTTGTTTTATATTTGAGTCTTGGAAGTTGTTACTACTGTAGCAACCTCTCCTTATCTTTATTTTATTGCATTGTTGTGCCAAGTAAAGTCTTTGATAGTAAAGTCAATACTAGATTTGGATTACTGCGCATGAACAGATTTCTTGCTGTCACGAAATTGAAACTATAAGATGTGACGGAATAAAAATATAGTTTCACTAGAGGAACCTGATAAGTTGTCGATGAAGAAGGGATGCCTTGGGCATCCCCAAGCTTAGACGCTTTAGTCTTCTTAAAATATGCAGGGATGAACCACGGGGGCATCCCCAAGCTTTGACCTTTCACTCTTCTTGATCATATTGTATCATCCTCCTCTCTTGACCCTTGAAAACTTGCTCCACACCAAACTCGAAACAAACTCATTAGAGGATCAGTGCATAATTCATATATTCAGAGGTGACATAATCATTCTTAACACTTCTGGACATTGCACAAAGCTACTGAAAGTTAATGGAACAAAGAAATCCATCAAACATAGCAAAACATGCAATGCGAAATAAAAGGCAGAATCTGTCAAACAGTAACAGTTCAGTAAAGACGAATTTTAAAGTGGCACCAGACTTTCTCAGATGAAAATTCCCAAATTGAATGAAAGTGGCGTACATATCCGAGGATCACGCACGTAAATTGGCAGATGTTTTTGATTTTTCTACGGGGACTACTCGCTCAAATTCGTGACAAAGAAGAAATCGTTATCGCGCAGTAATCCAAATCTAGTATTGGCTTTACTATCAAAGACTTTAATTGGCACAACAATGCAATAAAATAAAGATAAGGAGAGGTTGCTACAGTAGTAAACAACTTCCAAGACTCAAATATAAAATAAAGTGCAGAAGTAAAATAATGGGTTGTCTCCCATAAGCGCTTTTCTTTAACGCCTTTCAGCTAGGCGCAGAAAGTGTGTATCAAGTATTATCGAGAGATGAAGCATCAACATCAATAGTTGTTCTAATAATAGAATCATAAGGTAACTTCATTATCTTTCTAGGGAAGTGTTCCATACCTTTCTTGAGAGGAAATTGATATTTAATATTACCTTCCTTCATATCAATGGTAGCACCAACAATTCGAAGAAAAGGTCTTCCCAATATAATGGGACAAGATGCATTGCATTCAATATCCAAGACAACAAAATCAACGGGGACAAGGTTATTGTTAACCATAATATGAACATTATCAATCCTCACCAAAGGTTTCTTCATAGCATTATCAACAAGATTAACATCCAAATAACAATTTTTCAATGGTGGCAAGTCAAGCATATCATAAATTTTCTTAGGCATAACAGAAATACTTGCACCAAGATCACATAAAGCATTACAATCGAAATCATTGACCCTCATCTTAATAATAGGCTCCCAACCATCTTCCAACTTCCTAGGAATAGAGGTTTCAAGTTTTAGTTTCTCTTCTCTAGCTTTTATGAGAGCATTTGTAATATGTTTTGTAAAGGCCAAATTTATAGCACTAGCATTGGGACTTTTAGCAAGTTTTTGTAAGAACTTTATAACTTCAGAGATGTGACAATCATCAAAGTCTAAACCATTATGATCTACAGCAATGGGAGCATTGTCCCCAATATTTTGAAAAATTTCAGCAGTTTTATCAATTTCAGCGAGCTTTAGCAGGTTTCGGGCAATTTTGCACGCTTTGCACTAGGAGTAGTAACATTGCCAACACCAATTATTTTACCATTGATAGTAGGAGGTGTAGCAACATGTGAATTATTAACATTACTAGTGGTGGTAATAGTCCAAACTTTAGCTACATTATTCTCTTTAGCTAGTTTTTCGTTTTCTTCTCTTTCCCACCTAGCATGCAATTCAGCCATCAATTTAATATTCTCATTAATTCGAACTTGGATGGCATTTGCTGTAGTAACAATTTTATTATCAATATCCTCAGGTTTAGCAGCCATTTTATTAATTAAGGAGGATTGTGACGCGACAGTGTATGAGATTCGGTTTTCAAGCATTTGAAATCTTAGTTTGCAAACCCGAAATCCCCATATTCAAATTTTCAAGTTGATTTCCTATATTTTTCAACAAGGTAGATTGTTCATTCATAGTTTTAGTAAACAATTGATTTTGCTCATATTGTGATTGCATAAAGCTCTTAGTGGATCTTTCAGTTTCTAGCATCTTTTCCTCATATCTACCGTAAGAATGATCATTACCACTAGCAGGATATGTCCTATAGTTGTTACCCAAATTATTCCTATAAGCATTATTATTTTTAATGAAATTCACATCAACATGTTCTTCTTGGGCAACCAATGAAGCTAAAGGAACATTATTAGGATCAACATTAGATCTACCATTCATAAGCATAGACATAATAGCATCAATCTTATCACTCAAGGAGGAGGTTTCTGATGACCCACAAGTATAGGGGGTGTATCGTAGTATCTTCGATAAGTAAGAATGTCGATCCCAACGAGGAGCAGAAGGTGTTGACAAGCAGTTTCGATGAAGGTTTCACTGTAAATGCTCACGGACAAATATTCAGGGGGTTTTGATGTAACGGATGAAATAAGTACGAGTAAGTAAAATGCGAGAGAAATAATTGCAGCGAGTGGCCCAATCCTTTTTAGCACAAAGGACAAGCCGGTTTGTTTACTTATAATGACCAAACGTTCTCGAGGACACACGGGATTTTAGTCTAGTGCTTTCGCTACATACAGCTGATTAATCTTCATTGTTTTGATAAGTGTTGTGTGGGTGAACCTGTGCTAATGCACCGCCCTTCCTAGGACTAATACATACTTGTGATTATACCCCTTGCAAGCATCCGCAACTACAAGAAAGTAATTAAGATAAATCTAACCACAGCCTTAAACTCTGAGATCCTGCGATCCCTCCCGCATCGATATACCAACGGGGGTTTAGGTTTCTGTCACTCCGGCAACCCCGCAATTGGCAAACGAGTACAAGATGCATTCCCCTAGGCCCATAAATGGTGAAGTGTCGTGTAGTCGACGTTCACACGACACCACTAGAAGAATAACACCACAACTTAAATATCATAACATTGAATATTACTCAACCATAGTTCACTACTAACATTTAGACTTCACCCATGTCCTCAAGAACTAAACGAACTACTCACGAGACATCATATGGAACATGATCAGAGGTGATATGATGATGAATAACAATCTGAACATAAACTTGGTTCAATGGTTTCACTCAATAGCATCAACAACAAGTATGAATAGATACCGGGAGAGTTTCCCTATCAAACAATCAAGATCAAACCCAAATTGCTACAGCGGTGACGAGGTGCTGCGGAGGAGATGGCGGTGATGATGGTGGAGATGATGATGATGGTGATGGAGATGATGTCCAGCTCGATGGCGGTGACGATGGCGTTGATTTCCCCCTCCGGGAGGGAATTTCCCCGGCGGATTCCTGCCCGCCGGAGAGGTCTTTTCTCTCTGGTGTTCTCCGCCCCGCAGAGGCGGCTGTAACCCTTCGTGAGGATTCCTCTGTGGCTTAGGTCTTCGGGACGAAGGGTTTCGCGAAGAAAAGGAGGCGAAAGAGGCCGAGGGGGCCCCACACCACATGGTGGCGCGGCCAGGCCTTGGGCCGCGCCACCCTATGGTGTGGGCCCACCCTGGGTCCACCTGGCTCCCCCTTCTGGCTTCCTCCGTCATCTGGAAAAATAGGATTTTCTGTAAAAATTCCTTCCACAGTTGATCTTCCGAAATATCGCATCCTGACGGTGCTTTTTCCAGCAGATTCCTGGCTCCGGTGCTCAATCTCCAAATAATCATGAAACATGCAAAATAGATGAAATAACATAAGTATTGTGTCCCAATATGAAATATATCAATGAATAACAGCAAATTATGATATAAAATAGTGATGCAAATTGGACGTATCAACTCCCCCCAAGCTTAGACTTCGCTTGTCCCCAAGCGAAACTGAACTCTGTAAACAGGTCCACATGTTTATGGAGTGAAGAGTCGATAAATAAAATACGGACAAGAAGCATCATATTCATTCACACAAGACATTATAGTAAACAACTTCCTCATATAACTCAATCTTGAAACAAGTATAAGGTAGTCACAAATAAAGGTGCATAAAGAATCATAATTGGTGATGGCAAACTTTGTTCTTGGTCAGAGAACATTTAACAGATCATATGCATCTATTGAGCAGCGCTCTCATATCAAAAGCTTATGGTAAACTTGCATACTCAATCATATTAATCATTGATGACTTTCAAAGCTATATTCATTCAAGGTAAAACTTGTACTAAACAAGAAAGAGTAAAAACATGATGAAGCAAATCACAATATAATAGTTTAATCACAACAACTCAAATGCTTGCTTGAGATGGAGGGAAATAGGTTTACTGACTCAACATAAAGTAAAAGACAGGCCCTTCGCAGAGGGAAGCAGAGATTAAATCATGTGCTAGAGCTTTTTCAGTTTTGAAATCATATAAAGAGAATAAAAGTAAAGTTTTGAGAGGTGTTTGTTGTTGTCAACGATCGGTAGCGGGTACTCTAACCCCTTGCCAAACAGACCTCCAAAGAGCGGCTCCCATGAAGGACGTTATCTCTACCAGCAAGGTAGATCATCCCTCTTCTCTTTTGTTTACACATGTATTTTAGTTTATTTAAGGGTGACACTCCCCCAACCTTTGCTTACACAAGCCATGGCTAACCGAATCCTCGGGTGCCTTCCAACAATCTCATACCATGGAGGAGTGTCTATTGCAAAATTAAGTTGCTTACTGATGAATCAAGGCAAAACATGTGAAGAGAATTATTAATGAAAGTTGATTAATTGGGGCTGGGAACCCCGTTGCCAGCTCTTATTGCAAAATTATAGGATAAGTGGATGAAGCCACTAGTCCTTTAGTGGAGGCTGCCTAACAAGACTGAAAGATAAAACACCACATACTTCCTCATGAGCTATAAAACATTGACACAAATAAGAAGTAATAAGTTTTGAATTGTTTAAAGGTAGCACATGAAGTATTTACTTGGAATGGCAAACAATACCATGCAGTAGGTAGGTATGGTGGACACAAATGGCATAGGTTTGGGTTCAGGTTTGGATGCACGAGAAGTATTCCTCTCAGTACAGGTCTTTGGCTAGCAAGGTTAAATAGCAAGCATAGGAGTTGAGGGAAACAAACAATTATACATGTGATAGAAACAATCATGCATCTTACTTTGTCATAAGGTATCTAATTGCAGCATGATCAGTATGAATTGTAACTTTTGAATCAACAATATAAGATCTAAATTTATCACAAGCAAAGACTACAGCTAATAATTCTTTTTCAGTAGTAGCATAATTTCTTTGAGCAGCATCAAGAGTCTTGCTAGCATAATGAATAACATTTAATTTTTTATCTACTCGCTGTCCAAGAACAGCGCCTACACAGCAAAATCACTAGCATCACACATAATTTCAAAAGGTAAATTCCAATCAGGAGGTTCAACTATAGGAGCAGTTGTTAAGGCTTTCTTTAGAGTTTCAAAAGCTTCCTTACAATCATCATCAAAAACAAAAGGTACATATTTTTGAAGAAGATTAGTAAGAGGCTTTGAAATCTTGGAGAAATCTTTAATAAATCTCCTATAAAACCCAGCATGACCAAGAACACTACGAATACCTTTAACATCCCTCGGATAGGGCATCTTCTCAATAGCTTCAACTTTAGCTCTATCAACTTCAATACCTCTCTCGAAATTTTATGTCCCAATACAATTCCTTCATTAACCATAAAGTGGCATTTCTCCCAATTAAGAACAAGGTTAGTTTCTTCACATCTCTGCAAAACTTTATCAAGGTTTCGCAAGCAACTATCAAATGAATTCGCATAGACAGAAAAATCATCCATGAATACTTCCACAATACTCTCACAAAAGCCATGAAAAATAGCAGACATGCATCTTTGAAAAGTAGCAGGAGCATTACATAAACCAAAAGGCGTACGCCTATAAGCATAAGTTCCATAGGGACAAGTAAAAGTGGTTTTATCTTGATCTTTAGCTTTAACAGCAATTTGTGAAAACCCAGAATAACCATCAAGAAAGCAAAAATGAGTATTTTTTAGATAACCTTTCTAGCATTTGATCAATAAATGGTAAAGGGTAATGATCTTTCTTAGTAACTTTATTAACTTTTCGATAATCAATGCACATTCTATACCCTACAACTACTCTTTGAGGTATGAGCTCATCATTATCATTAGGCACAAAAGTCATTCCTCCTTTCTTAGGAACGCAATGCACAGGACTAACCCATCTACTATCAGCAATAGGATATATAATACCAGCTTCAAGAAGTCGTAATACCTCATTTCTTACCACATCCTTCATCTTGGGAATTAGACGACGCCGAGGTTCAACAACAGGCTTCGCATCATCTTCCATATTAATGGCGTGTTGGCAAATAGAGGGAGAAATCCCCTTCAAGTCATCAAGAGTATAGCCAATAGCACCTCGGTGTTTCTTCAATATTTGCAATAATCTTTCTTCCTCAAACTCTGAAGCTTAGAACTAATAATAACAGGATATATTTTCTTATCATCAATATGAGCATATTTAAGATTATCGAGTAAAGGCTTTAAATCAAAAACAGGATCTTCCTTTGGTGGCGGTGTTGTACCCAAGTCTTCCACCGGTAAATCATGCTTGAGAATAGGTTGGCGAAGAAAAATCTCCTCAAGCTCCTCTCTTTCTTTCCTAAAAACTTCACTCTCGCTATCCTCCAGATGTTGCTGCAAAGGATTGTTAGGAACAAGAACAATAGATGCACACTCGCTCCATTTTAAAATCATTACTAGGCAAATCAGCTTTATAAGGAGTTTTAGTAAATTTAGAGAAGTTAAACTCATAAGATTCACCAGCAAATTTAGTCAAAATTTTCTCTTTCTTGCAATCTATAATAGCTCCACAAGTATTCAGAAAAGGTCTACCAAAAATGATAGGACAATAATCACTAGCAGCAGAACCAAGTACCAAAAAGTCAGCAGGATATTTAATCTTACCGCATAGAACTTCCACATCTCGAACAATACCAATTGGTGAAATAGTTTCTCTATTAGCCAGCTGAATAACCACATCAATATCTTCAAGTTCACAAGAATCAATTTCGTGCATAATCTCCGTGTAAAGCTCATAAGGTATAGCACTAACACTTGCACCAATATCACATAAACCATAATAGCAATGATCACCAATTTTAACAGATAGCATAGGAACACTAGCTTGTTTGGGTTTATTAGGATGTGAAACAATATTAGAAGCATCTTCACAGAAAATAATATGACCATCCTCAACATTTTCGAGTCACAAGATCTTTAACTATTGCAACAACGAAGGTTCAACTTTTATTTGTTCTTCAGGTTCTCTAGGTTTCTTTTCACTTTTATGAACCGCACTATTTATAACAGAGTACTCTTTCATTTTAGCAGGAAAAGGAGTTTTTTCAATATAAGCCTCAGGAATAACACGATCAGCAGTTTCAACTACAACACATTTATTAATAGATGGATCAATTTTATCTTTATACGGTTCATGATACTTATCAAAATTCTTTTTAGGCAATTCATAATGAGAGGCAAAAGCTCTATAAAGGTTTGCAGCAACTTGAGAATCAAGACCATATGTAGCACTCATATTACGAAATGTATCAGTATCCATAAAAGCTTCAATGCATTTATAATCATAAATTATACCCGATTCTCTATCTTTGTCGTTCTCCCAACCTTCGGTATTTTCTTGGATCCGATCAAGAAGGTCCCTTTTAAACTCTTCTTTATTGCGTGTAAATGATCCGGAACAAGAAGTATCCAAGCAAGGTCTTGTCTTGAAAAGAAAGTCTTGCATAGAAATTATCAATAATAATATTACCAGGAAGCTCATGAATGGGGCATTTGAGCATTAAAGACTTCAATCTCCCCCAAGCTTGGGCAATACTCTCTCCATCATGAGGCCAGAAATTATATATGCGGTTCCGATCTTTGTGAATTTCACTTGGAGGATAAAATTTGGAATAAAATAAAGGCACAATGTCCTCCCGAGTCAAGAGAATCATCATTCTTCAGCAATTTATACCAATGCGCCGCTTTACCGGACAACGATATAGAGAATAGTTTCTTCCTAACTTCATTCATTGCAATACTCGCACATTTGAATAACCCGCATAATTCATGCAAAAACAAGTAAATGATCACCCGGATGGACAGTTCCATCCCCTTCATAGCGGTTATCCATAACATGTTCAATAATTTTCGTAGGTATTTTATATGGTATTACTTCCTCACCTGGCGCCTCATCCACTACCGTTGCAGTAGTAGTAGATTTCCCAAATAGAAATTGAAGAGAAGATCTCTCCATAATGACTTATAGCAGCAGAGAGAAATAAAATCAGCACAAACAAGTAAAGGTTTTCCTTACCAATTCCACTTACCAATAGCGCTTCACTCCCCGGCAACGGCGCTGTAAAATAGTCTTGATGACCCACAAGTATAGGGGGTGTATCGTAGTATCTTCGATAAGTAAGAATGTCGATCCCAACGAGGAGCGAAGGTGTTGACAAGCAGTTTCGATGAAGGTTTCACTCGTAAATGCTCACGTGATAAATATTCAGGGGGTTTTGATGTAACGGATGAAATAAGTACGAGTAAGTAAAATGCGAGAGAAATAATTGCAGCGAGTGGCCCAATCCTTTTTAGCACAAAGGACAAGCCGGTTTGTTTACTTATAATGACCAAACGTTCTCGAGGACACACGGGATTTTAGTCTAGTGCTTTCGCTACATACAGACTGATTAATCTTCATTGTTTTGATAAGTGTTGTGTGGGTGAACCTCGTGCTAATGCACCGCCCTTCCTAGGACTAATACATACTTGTGATTATACCCCTTGCAAGCATCCGCAACTACAAGAAAGTAATTAAGATAAATCTAACCACAGCCTTAAACTCGAGATCCTGCGATCCCTCCCGCATCGATATACCAACGGGGGTTTAGGTTTCGTCACTCCGGCAACCCCGCAATTGGCAAACGAGTACAAGATGCATTCCCCTAGGCCCATAAATGGTGAAGTGTCGTGTAGTCGACGTTCACACGACACCACTAGAAGAATAACACCACAACTTAAATATCATAACATTGAATATTACTCAACCATAGTTCACTACTAACATTTAGACTTCACCCATGTCCTCAAGAACTAAACGAACTACTCACGAGACATCATATGGAACATGATCAGAGGTGATATGATGATGAATAACAATCTGAACATAAACTTGGTTCAATGGTTTCACTCAATAGCATCAACAACAAGTATGAATAGATACCGGGAGAGTTTCCCCTATCAAACAATCAAGATCAAACCCAAATTGCTACAGCGGTGACGAGGTGCTGCGGAGGAGATGGCGGTGATGATGGTGGAGATGATGATGATGGTGATGGAGATGATGTCCAGCTCGATGGCGGTGACGATGGCGTCGATTTCCCCTCCGGGAGGGAATTTCCCCGGCGGATTCCCGCCCGCCGGAGAGCTCTTTTCTCTCGGTGTTCTCTCGCCCCGCAGAGGCGGGCCGTAACCCTTCGTGAGGATTCCTCTCGTGGCTTAGGTCTTCGAGACGAAGGGTTTCGCGAAGAAAAGGAGGCGAAAGAGGCCGAGGGGGCCCCACACCACATGGTGGCGCGGCCGGGCCTTGGGCCGCGCCACCCTATGGTGTGGGCCCACCCCGGGTCCACCCGGCTTCCCCTTCCGGCTTCCTCCGTCATCCGGAAAAATAGGATTTTCTGTAAAAATTCCTTCCACGAGCTTGATCTTCCGAAATATCGCATCCTGACGGTGCTTTTTCCAGCAGAATCTCGGCTCCGGTGCTCAATCTCCAAATAATCATGAAACATGCAAAATAGATGAAATAACATAAGTATTGTGTCCCAATATGAAATATATCAATTAATAACAGCAAATTATGATATAAAATAGTGATGCAAATTGGACGTATCAGTTTCTTCAACAGAATTTACCTTCTTACCTTGTGGAACTCTTTCCGTGTGCCATTCAGAGTAATTTTTCATCATATCATCAAGAAGCTTTGTTGCCGCCCCCAAAGTGATGGACATAAAGGTACCTCCAGCAGCTGAATCCAATAGTTTCCGCGAAGAAAAACTCAATCCTGCATAAAAGGTTTGGATGATCATCCAAGTAGTTAGTCCATGGGTTGGGCAATTCTTTACCAAAGATTTCATTCTCTCCCATGCTTGAGCAACATGTTCATTATCTAATTGCTTAAAATTCATTATGCTACTTCTCAAAGATATAATTTTAGCGGGAGGATAATATCTACCAATAAAAGCATCCTTACATTTAGTCCAAGAATCAATACTATTTCTAGGCAGAGATAGCAACCAATCTTTAGCTCTTCCTCTTAAGGAGAAAGGAAACAATTTTAATTTTATAATGTCACCATCTACATCCTTATACTTTTGCATTTCACATAGTTCAACAAAATTATTAAGATGGGCAGCAAGCATCATCGGAACTAACACCAGTAAAATTGCTCTCTCATAACAAGATTCAAGTAAAGCGGGTTTAATTTCAAAGAATTCTGCTGTAGTAGCAGGTGGAGCAATAGGTGTGCATAGGAAATCATTATTATTTGTGCTAGTGAAGTCACACAACTTAGTATTCTCAACAGTACCGATTTTAGCAGTAGTAAATAAAGCAAACTAAATAAAGTAAATGCAAGTAACTAATTTTTTTTGTGTTTTTGATATAGAGAACAAGACAGTAAATAAAGTAAAGCTAGCAACTAATTTTTTTGTGTTTTTTAATATAAGAGCAAAAAAGCAGTAAAATAAAGTAAAGTAAAGCAAGACAAAAACAAAGTAAAGAGATTGGAAGTGGAGGACTCCCCTTGCAGCGTGTCTTGATCTCCCCGGCAATGGCGCCAGAAATTTGCTGGCGTGTAGTTGACGTGGGAGTTAGAAATCTTTGTGGAGTAACTTTTCCTCAGTTCCCCGGCAATGGCGCCAGAAATTTCACTAGTAGGAAAAGCCTCATCAGTGGCGCACGAAAATGGGCTTCTGTGGCGCACGGGAGGTGCGCCACAGAAACATCGCCACAAAAATAAGGTTTCTGTGGCGCATCGGTCGGTGCGCCACGGAATTAGAGTTTCGTGGCGCACTATGTCCGGTGCGCCACAGAAATAAGTAGTTCTGTGGCGCATGTGAGGTAGCTGCGCCACAGAAATAGGTGCGCCACGGAACTATGTTTTGGTGCGCCACGTGAACAATCTACAGTGTATACTCGATTTTGTGCTCCCTGTTGTATTATACAGGTTTTATACTGGTTTTATACACCGTATACAGGTTATATACTGATATAATATAGACAGATATAATATGGACATATATAATCATCACATCATCATCACATTACTTAGAGCCCGATCGAGTTATACATATAGCTCCATACACTCATAATCCATGCAAATTAATTAAGTTCTCATCATCTCTAGATACAAACGAAGTGACACCGGCCGCCGCCTACACTAGGATGAAATAGAGTACCGTCGCGACGATGGTGAGCAAGAGCGAGAGCACAAGGAAGGTCTTCATCTTGCTCTTGTTCGCTTGGTGCGCCCTCCACTTGGCAACCGCCTCGTGTCTAGTCGGGTACCCTTTGTAGCAGCTTGCCGCTGAACTTGTGCACTCGTTTCTTGCACTCCTCCCACTCCTTGTACACTCCTCGGAACCCGCCCCTCGAACACGACGTAGTACGTCATCTCTATGGACACAAGGCATATTAGTATATAACGCAATGGAAAGAGTTAGAGGGTTCACATGCATACATATTCACAAGAATTAAAGCAAGGAAATAATAATAAACCTAAAAGACATATAGCATCGGTATCACATAAGTAATATGGTTCAACGATAACGACTACAATAGTAATTGAAGTCCAACAACGACGACCACCGTTTCGAGCAAATTAAGCAAGTTTAGTTTACAACACGGTACAAATTGTCCATCGATTCAAAGTAATGCTAGGCACACCGGCCTCGGTCAACGAGACGTCTTCTTGAGCGGCTCCGGGAACGGCTTGTACAAGTCCTTTGTCGTCCACGTCCTTCCATCACCCTGCCTATGTAGGCGTTCTTCGATATCCCTCTTAGGCAACGCTCTGGCTGCGTGTAAGAGCCCCGATCCGTTGGATACATTTTGTAAGATAATTTCCGAGAGCTTTACTTGGATGCGATGGAAGTCTTCTCTAAGATCATCATCATTGATTTGCCTCGACATTTTAATGGGGTCTCTCTTACTAGGTGGCAGAGACATCATCTCTGCATCCTCGACAAACCCTTTAAGGTGATGGAGGACATAGAAGGACTCCTTAATGCTGCCAGCTGGCTGCTTGACACAAGGGAAGTCGATCACGTGCTTGAACCCGATCTTTTTAGTGTCCGGCCTGATATATTGCCCATTCTTGTCGAAGGTGCCTCCATTTTTGGAGTAGCCAAGGATAGCCTCATCGAGAACACCCCTTATTCTCTTGTAGTCTTTCTTCGTCGTCGTACTCGACGAGTCAAAATACTCGGGCTAGTGACCACTTCGGATCTAGGATGATGAGTGTGCAGTATTTGTCCCTGCTCAACACATGCAATTGAAATGGAATGTTGGAAATGATCGGCAATGGAAGAAATATATAAGAAAGCATAAGTTACGACGGCCGTGAGCGGATGTGTACTTACTCGGGAAAGACATGCAGAAGAATGGTGTTGCTCTCTTTGTGCATGAGCATGAAGTTCTGGAGGTACCGCACCGCCTTGGTCCGTGTCCTTGAGCCGTCCTGGAGCTGGCTATCGCGCATGTAGTAGGGATCCGCTACCGCGATGTGGCGGGGTCTCTCTCTGTTGATCTTCATCCGAAGATTGATCGCATATAGGCGGACCAAGTTATAGTCGAGCCGTTTCGAGTGAAATAGATTGAAGACGTCCTCGAACGCTATGAAGAAGATATCCGCGGGGTCTTCATTGACGAAGTTCTTGTCGGACGGCACCTTGACCGAGAACACCGGGTAATTTGGATCCTTTTCTTGAAGAAGGACGCTCTCTAGATAAATAATAGTGTTCTGCAAAGGGAGCATTGGTCCACTTGCGAGGTGTTCCATGTCCGGAGGCAGTATCAGTTTACCAGCTTCATGACACCGGGGCAAGCCATCCGGTGTAGGTGGTACCATGTCGTCGGCGCGGATCCTCTTAGGAGCAGGCTGGCTCGAAGATGCGCCCTTCTTGGCTCCTCTCTTCCTTGCCTTCTTCACCTGACCTACTGGGGGTGCTGGTGTTGCTGATGGTGGTGCTTCGGGTGCTGGTGGTGCTTCTGAGGTCGCTGGGGTTGATTTGGGTGGCTCCCCGATGATCGTCTTACGTAGCGTGTTAGGGCTGAAAACGGTAGCAGGCTTGACTTGAGCTGGATTGCCAGCCTCCGGAGGAGTGTCTTGAGAAAGACCCGTGAAGACCAGGCGCTGCTTCGTCACTGTAGGGGGACGACAAAGTTGATCGCCGTGTGTGCGGAAGGCTTGTTCATCCATAGGAGGCATGTACATATCTTGGCTGCAGGCGCCAGTGTTGATGTAGGCATCGATGTCATCATCATCATCTGCATCGTTGCCATCAAGTGGCGCCATGTCCTGGACCTTAGGTGGTGGCGGTTGTGATGCCGCCGCTTGGCGTACCTTGCGTCTAGTTGACGGTCATTGCGGTAGCGCTCCCAACAACTTTTGTGGCGTGTGGTGGTGGCGGCGATCATCGGTTCCTTCCGGGTGGCGGCGGCGACCGCCGGTTCCTTCACGGTAGTGGGGGCGGCGACCGCCGGTTCCTTAAGGGTGTCGTCGGCGCTGGCGATCTTGGGCCGGATGATAGGAGAGGTGGCGCCGGTGCTTTTCTTAGCACTCGGAAGACCCCCCCCCCAGACGAATCTGGTTCTTTGGCCATTTCATAACCCATGAGGTGCAATCCCCAAGGGGCAAAACGTTGCCTTCGTCTGTGCCCGGAGGTTGAAAGGGGGGCATGGTGTAGCGGTACTCCGGCACTACCATTACCAACTTGACCTTCGCCACGTCTTCCGCCAAACTAGCGCCGTGCATAGTGCGGGAAGCCATGACATGGCCGCTAGCAACTTCCACCAACTTGCCGCCGGGCTCCACCGCTTGCAGAAATATGCATGGTTCATCCTGAGTCAGGGGCGCCATGTTGGGCATCGTGAGATGGCAGTCACGAAAGGCATATATAGTTAAAGAAGATGACGCGAAGGAGTAACTAATGAGTTTACCTCCTTGATGGCGTCGATCTCGGCTACTGTCGATACAAGGGCGGCGGTTGGGGGCGTCGATGCGACCAGCTGGAGCTGCGGCGGCGATTGGAGCTGCGGCGTCGGGTGGAGCGGCGGCGTCTGGTGGAGCCCGACGCCGGCGTCGGGTGGAGCGGCATCGTCGGCGACACGTGGAAGCTTGAGTTGCTGCCGCTGATGCTGGGCACATGTATCGGCCCCACTTGACCTCCCGCATTCCAAGCAGCTAACCCCTCCATCAACCCAGGGGATGATCTGTCGGATCTTCTCGTCCAATAACTTGTTCATCATCTCCGTGTTCTCCACAGGCTTTTCGGCCACCAATTTCTCTAGTGACTCCACCTTCTTCTTCACCTCCTGAACCTCAGATTTATCCTTAGCCGACGACCTCCTCTCCAGCTTTCTTGTCTTGGCATCCGATCCGTAGTACTCGGATAGCTTCATACTTGTGCCAAAGCCGGACACACGACCACCCGACGTCGGTGGCTTGTCCGGCTCCCTATCCTTGTATTTGTTCATCGCCCTCGTTGAAAGGCGTGTCCCACGGTTCCGTCGACCCCCGGGACGACGGGCCAGCCTTCGTCAACTCTTCATCCTTCGGACAAAGGAACTTAAGGTTAGCCCATTTGGCTTCATTGCCCGATAAGATGAGCGAAATAATATAGAACTATCCTTACCGGTACTTCTCGAAACCCCTCACGTCTTCGTGATCCGTAATAAATTCCCCGTCTTCCAGTCTAAGTAGTAGCGGGACCGGACAAAGTTCCTAGCCTGTTCATCCTGGATTTTGTGCTAGGGGTTTTCTTTCCCCAGACGTACCATCTCGGCATCCTCCTTGTCCCAAGTGGGCTGTTTTCCTCGGTAACCGCCGCTTCCGCAATGGTGGGTCCCTAAGTTCAAGTCCCGCATTTTCTTCCCCGAGCGGTCCGTTTTTTAACACTGTCGATCTGCTAAGTAAGACTTGAATGCATTAAAGTCTTCTAAGGAGATCGACGGGTCTTTGGTACTTATCCTCTCCCAGCTTTCACCGGCATCGATCTTTGTCTTCAGCCGGTTCTTCCAGCTGCTCAAGGCGGTGCTCATCTTCGTGAGAGCTAAAGAGTCCACCTTCTTATTGAACGGATCCGGGAACGTGTATCGTTGGTGAAGCTTCTGGAGGAGGGATTGGGCGAGAGCCTCGTTCTCCTTGCTTCTGAGGTCCTCGAGTTAGGATCGGCACGGTTTCACGGACGATGCACCCTAGTTGCATGCCGTACCCTTTGGCAACCCACGAAGGCTCCAAGGGTAGGCCACTTTCGGAGACTACCGTGAAATGATCGGTGACGTTGGCGAGCACTTGCGGCCTCCGATCCCTCCTTGGCCTCCTCGCCGTCCTCTTCTTCTTACCCTCCTGAGGGTTGCCGCCGCTATCACCTTCCGTGCGGTTGGCCGCGTTCTCTTCACCGGTCGTCTCTTCACCGGTCTCGGCGGCGCGTCCAGGTTATCGTCATCGTCGCCGGTGTCGCGCGGCGCCCCCCCGGCCCTCCTCCCTCGTCGGTGTCGTCGGCGGCCTCCTGGCCCTCTCCTCGGAGGCGGCGTCCCGGCCCTCTTCCTCATCGACGGGCGACTCGGTGGCGGCCTCGGGCTGCTCGTACTCCTC
>NC_061510.1:117666272-117723755 GCF_022539505.1 Lolium rigidum
GCTCAACACATGCAATTGAAATGGAATGTTGGAAATGATCGGCAATGGAAGAAATATATAAGAAAGCATAAGTTACGACGGCCGTGAGCGGATGTGTACTTACTCGGGAAAGACGAGGCGGAAGAATGGTGTTGCTCTCTTTGTGCATGAGCATGAAGTTACGGAGGTACCGCACCGCCTTGGTCCGTGTCCTTGAGCCGTCCTGGAGCTGGCTATCGCGCATGTAGTAGGGATCCGCTACCGCGATGTGGCGGGGTCTCTCTCGTTGATCTTCATCCGAAGATTGATCGCATATAGGCGGACCAAGTTATAGTCGAGCCGTTTCGAGTGAAATAGATTGAAGACGTCCTCGAACGCTATGAAGAAGATATCCGCGGGGTCTTCATTGACGAAGTTCTTGTCGGACGGCACCTTGACCGAGAACACCGGGTAATTTGGATCCTTTTCTTGAAGAAGGACGCTCTCTAGATAAATAGTAGTTACGCAAAGGGAGCATTGGTCCACTTGCGAGGTGTTCCATGTCACGGAGGCAGTATCGGTTTACCGGCTTCATGACACCGGGGCAAGCCATCCGGTGTAGGTGGTACCATGTCGTCGGCGCGGATCCTCTTAGGAGCAGGCTGGCTCGAAGATGCGCCCTTCTTGGCTCCTCTCTTCCTTGCCTTCTTCACCTGACCCTACTGGGGGTGCTGGTGTTGCTGATGGTGGTGCTTCGGGTGCTGGTGGTGCTTCTGAGGTCGCTGGGGTTGATTTGGGTGGCTCCCCGATGATCGTCTTACGTAGCGTGTTAGGGCTGAAAACGGTAGCGAGGCTTGACTTGAGCTGGATTGCCGGCCTCCGGAGGAGTGTCTTGAGAAAGACCCGTGAAGACCGGGCGCTGCTTCGTCACTGTAGGGGGACGACAAAGTTGATCGCCGTGTGTGCGGAAGGCTTGTTCATCCATAGGAGGCATGTACATATCTTGGCTGCAGGCGCCAGTGTTGATGTAGGCATCGATGTCATCATCATCATCTGCATCGTTGCCATCAAGTGGCGCCATGTCCTGGACCTTAGGTGGTGGCGGTTGTGATGCCGCCGCTTGGCGTACCTTGCGTCTAGTTGACGGTCATTGCGGTAGCGCTCCCAACAACTTTTGTGGCGTGTGGTGGTGGCGGCGATCATCGGTTCCTTCCGGGTGGCGGCGGCGACCGCCGGTTCCTTCACGGTAGTGGGGGCGGCGACCGCCGGTTCCTTAAGGGTGTCGTCGGCGCTGGCGATCTTGGGCCGGATGATAGGAGAGGTGGCGCCGGTGCTTTTCTTAGCACTCGGAAGACCCCCCCAGACGAATCTGGTTCTTTGGCCATTTCATAACCCATGAG
The DNA here is from genome assembly GCF_022539505.1 of Lolium rigidum. Lineage (NCBI taxonomy): Eukaryota > Viridiplantae > Streptophyta > Magnoliopsida > Poales > Poaceae > Lolium > Lolium rigidum. Next base: position 117,667,631 of record NC_061510.1, read on the forward strand.
GTGCAATCCCCAAGGGGCAAAACGTTGCCTTCGTCTGTGCCCGGAGGTTGAAAGGGGGGCATGGTGTAGCGGTACTCCGGCACTACCATTACCAACTTGACCTTCGCCACGTCTTCCGCCAAACTAGCGCCGTGCATAGTGCGGGAAGCCATGACATGGCCGCTAGCAACTTCCACCAACTTGCCGCCGGGCTCCACCGCTTGCGTAAATATGCATGGTTCATCCCGAGTCGGGGCGCCATGTTGGGCATCGTGAGATGGCAGTCACGAAAGGCATATATAGTTAAAGAAGATGACGCGAAGGAGTAACTAATGAGTTTACCTCCTTGATGGCGTCGATCTCGGCTACTGTCGATACAAGGGCGGCGGTTGGGGGCGTCGATGCGACCAGCTGGAGCTGCGGCGGCGATTGGAGCTGCGGCGTCGGGTGGAGCGGCGGCGTCTGGTGGAGCCCCGACGCCGGCGTCGGGTGGAGCGGCATCGTCGGCGACACGTGGAAGCTTGAGTTGCTGCCGCTGATGCTGGGCACATGTATCGGCCCCACTTGACCTCCCGCATTCCAAGCAGCTAACCCCTCCATCAACCCGGGGATGATACTGTCGGATCTTCTCGTCCAATAACTTGTTCATCATCTCCGTGTTCTCCACAGGCTTTTCGGCCACCAATTTCTCTAGTGACTCCACCTTCTTCTTCACCTCCTGAACCTCAGATTTATCCTTAGCCGACGACCTCCTCTCCAGCTTTCTTGTCTTGGCATCCGATCCGTAGTACTCGGATAGCTTCATACTTGTGCCAAAGCCGGACACACGACCACCCGACGTCGGTGGCTTGTCCGGCTCCCTATCCTTGTATTTGTTCATCGCCCTGTTGAAAGGCGTGTCCCACGGTTCCGTCGACCCACGGGACGACGGGCCAGCCTTCGTCAACTCTTCATCCTTCGAGACAAAGGAACTTAAGGTTAGCCCATTTGGCTTCATTGCACGATAAGATGAGCGAAATAATATAGAACTATCCTTACCGGGTACTTCTCGAAACCCCTCACGTCTTCGTGATCCGTAATAAATTCCCCGTCTTCCGAGTCTAAGTAGTAGCGGGACCGGACAAAGTTCCTAGCCTGTTCATCCTGGATTTTGTGCTAGGGGTTTCTTTCCCCGGACGTACCATCTCGGCATCCTCCTTGTCCCAAGTGGGCTGTTTTCCTCGGTAACCGCCGCTTCCGCAATGGTGGGTCCCTAAGTTCAAGTCCCGCATTTTCTTCCCCCGGGCGGTCCGTTTTTTAACACTCGTCGATCTGTAAGTAAGACTTGAATGCATTAAAGTCTTCTAAGGAGATCGACGGGTCTTTGGTACTTATCCTCTCCCAGCTTTCACCGGCATCGATCTTTGTCTTCAGCCGGTTCTTCCAGCTTGCTCAAGGCGGTGCTCATCTTCGTGAGAGCTAAAGAGTCCACCTTCTTATTGAACGGATCCGGGAACGTGTATCGTTGGTGAAGCTTCGGAGGAGGGATTGGGCGAGAGCCTCGTTCTCCTTGCTTCGAGGTCCTGAGTTAGGATCGGCACGGTTTCACTGGACGATGCACCCTAGTTGCATGCCGTACCCTTTGGCAACCCACGAAGGCTCCAAGGGTAGGCCACTTTCGGAGACTACCGTGAAATGATCGGTGACGTTGGCGAGCACTTGCGGCCTCCGATCCCTCCTTGGCCTCCTCGCCGTCCTCTTCTTCTTACCCTCCTGAGGGTTGCCGCCGCTATCACCTTCCGTGCGGTTGGCCGCGTTCTCTTCACCGGTCGTCTCTTCACCGGTCTCGGCGGCGGCGTCCCAGTTATCGTCATCGTCGCCGGTGTCGGCGGCGCCCCCCCCGGCCCTCTCCCTCGTCGGTGTCGTCGGCGGCCTCCTGGCCCTCTCCCTCGGAGGCGGCGTCCCGGCCCTCTTCCTCATCGACGGGCGACTCGGTGGCGGCCTTCCGGGGCTGCTCGTACTCCTCCCAGAAGTCCTTGTTGGCCTCTCTCGCTTCTTCGTTCTGGCTCCTGGGCTTAGAAGTGCTGCCCGGCATGTTTATTTGCACTTCATTAAAAAGAGGCAACAAGTTAGTACAAAAGTCAACCAAAAAATTCGGCATGACTTTTGCTAATTTTTCTACGTAGGAGTGCCCATTTCTCAACCGAAACGGAAGTTAATCAACGCTTCGGGAGAAATGGGCAACTCAATGAAATCCCTGCAAAAATATCCACCATATACACCATATATCCAACATATCCACCATATATCGACCATACAAACTTGCCCATCTACAATACATCAAACAAAAGCCAACATAAACCTAGAGCATCTATTTCAGCATATTTTTTTAACCTGGAGCAGTACAACAACAATGACTTTCTTAACCTGGAGCATCTACCACCTGGAGCACTACCACCTGGAGCGCTACACAATCTGGAGCACTACACAACCTGGAGCACTACAAAAACCAGAGTACATTAAAGCTAGCACTTCAAACCAGAGAACTACACTTCAAGTGTTTAGCTAACATTAATTCATTATATATGGGCAGTACCATTGGTACAGCATATAGAGAACTGCACAAAAGCATATACAAGATAATGAGCATGAGCATGATCATTTCATAAATGAATTCAAATAGTAGCATTTCATGTACTAGTAGCATTATAGAGCATAAACAAGCATACAAGCTTATAGAGCAAGCCAACCAGTAGCTACTGCCAACATGTGACTTCAAATGAAAATGCTATTATTCCAGATATAATTAAATAGCAGAAGCTTGAGCATCATATGGAAATGCTAGTGACTTCAAATGAAAATGATTATAGAGCAAGCCAACCAGTAGCTACTGCCAACATTTGAGCATGAGCATCATTTAACCTTACATTACATACATTATTTCCTACCATCTGCATAGAAGCATTACATAAACCCTTTTATTCATCATTGCATGGAAGCATTACATCAACCCTTACACTACATAATTATTCAGACAACCTATTGCATTTAATCATGTATTAAAAAAACATTAGCTTGTTCATTTTTTCATTTGTATTAAAAAACCCTTACACTACATAATTAGTTCTACTGCATTTTCTCAACTAACACAGTTCATATATACTATATATATACTGTATATATACTACAACCATCTATGCATTTAATCATGTATTTAATCAGTGGTCATATGTGAACTTACTAAATGACAAGATTAATATCTACATTTTGGCATCCATTCATTCTATGCAAACAAATTGAATCATTATGAATACACATTTCATCAATAAATAGTTCCGATGAATTCATACCGACTCTCTGTTAACCCTCTTTTAAACATTGTCAAAATTCTTATCATCTGTCTAAATCAAAATTCATACTGACCATCAAATTTCTATTTGACTAACACATCAAAATTCATAAATTGAATGTCCACACAAGCTACAACAGCACTACATCAAAATTCATACTGACCATCAAAATTCTATTTGACTATATGTATATGCAACATTGTCAATTGCTCAATCAAAATTAACTACATCACCAGCAAGAAGTTAAGCAAATTGAGAACCAAATTGAGAGGCATAGGGGAGTGGGAGGGAGGCATAGGGGAGAGGGAGGGGCCGGGGCACAGGGGAGAGGGAGGGAGGCACAGGGGAGAGGGATCTCACCGACGGCGGCGCTAGGCGGTGATGGCGAGCGCAGGCGATGGTCCTCCTCCTCCTCCTGCTGCTCGCGGCGCGGGCGGGGTGGTCCTCCTCCTCCTGCTCGCGGCGTGGGCGGGGTGGTCCTCCTCCTCCTGCTCGCAGCGTGGGCGGGGTGGTCCTCCTCCTCCTCCTCTTCCTCCTGCTCGGTGGTGCTAGGCGGCGGTGGCGAGTGCAGGGAAGCTAGGGTTCGTCACGCGGATACGAATGGGGAAGAGATAGATGGGGGAAGAGCGAACCGCTCATTTCACCAAGTCAGTAAATTCTGTGGCGCACCTAGTTGTGCATGCGCCATAGAATTCCGTAATTCTGTGGCACACCAAGCGGGACATGCGCCACAGAACTAAGGAATTCTATGGCGCATGCAGTACTAGGTGCGCCACAGAATATTTACACTTGGTAAACAAACTGGGCTAATGTCGTGTTACGTCGAAACACAGCATTAGCCCGATGGTTAAGCCCATCGGTAGGCTTGGGTAACCCGGGTTCGAACCCTGGTTGCCCCTACTTTTTTCCCTTTTTAAAAATGTTTTTGTTACATTTTCAAGAAACAACACAACATTTAATAATAATTACTAGAGATTTTCAATTACAAATTACTTGTCTCACACACACATGTTCTTGTCTCTCTCACACACACATGCATGTACTTGTCACACACACATACACCAAAAAAAGATCTTCTTCGTCCCGGCTCCGAGCTCTAGCGTCTCTTCGCAATCTTCTTGCCCTTTCGGTTATTGGCGGTTGAATACTTTATGCCGGCCACCTTGAGATTTCTTCGCGTGAACGGACAACCTTTAGAGGGTAGGGAGGTCTTCCTTCTTACTTTACTAGTAGTAGGCATGTCGAAGTGCTCGTCGAATTCCTCCTCCATCTCCGGGTCACCGTTCTTGTCCAAGTCTTCCTCGTTGGCGTCTCCTTGCATTCCTATGATGCTCCTCTTGCCCCTCCTCACGACAACACGGCTAGGCCTCGACGGATCGGTGATGAAGAAGCATTGGTCAACTTGGCTACCGAGTACCCATGGCTCATTTTTCGCGGATGCGTTCTTCGATTTTCCATCGGGTATAACCATGGTTGTGAAATATCGGCCTTCTTTTTGACCTTCTTGGCCCATCTCACACGAAACATTGGCACCGTCTCTCCACAGTAATTGAGCTCCCATATCTCCTCGATCCTTCCAAAAAATCTTTCCTTGACATTAGTCTCGTCATCGGCGTATGACGAGCATAGTTACTCCCGAGTTTTGATTTTCACTATTTATGTCCTTTTCCTCGGTGTAGAATCTGTAACCGTTGATGTCGTACCCCGATAGGTCCTTACGTTATGCGCGGGTCCCTGTGATAAGGTGTATATGAGTTTTTCATCTTCGGTAGAAGGCCTTTTTCTCCGTGCTTCAACCGGTTGAGTTTGCTTGAACCAACGCGTGAAGCTGGAGTTGTGCTTTTTGGTTACGTCTCCCATCTTCCTCGGCCGGCCCATATCGATGTAATTCTGCTCGACCATGCTTTTGTGCTCTTGCACGAAAGGTTCGATCAGTTTTAAGTGTTGTAGCGCGACCCGGTGAGCCCTGTCAAAGTCGTCGCGTCGATTTTCAATGCCGACATGGACCGAGCGGTAGCCCTCGCGGTGACCGACTCCGGCGAGCCTCCCGAGGTGCGTCCTGGGGGTAGACCAACATGATCCTCGTCGTCCTCGGTGCTTAGATAATTCTGCCGAAGGAGATGCACTCGTAGGTTAGAAACCCCTTGGCCATGCTTGCGTACGGACGGGCCCTATTGCGAACGTATCCTTTCATGACACCGTTCTGCCTTTCGAAAGGCATCATGTTGTGGAGGAACGTTGGGCCGAGCTGCTTGATGTCTTCAACGACATGGAGAAGGAGATGGACGCATATATCACGGAATGCGGGCGGGAAGTAAATCTCGAGCTCACATAGTATCACCACGATCTCATCCCGTAGCATCTTGAGCTGCCTCACGCCGATCGACTTCCTGGTGATAACGTCACAAAAGTTGCATAGGCCAAACAGCGTATCACGGACGTGCTCGTCCATTATGCCTCGGATCGCAACGGGAAGTATCCGCGTCATTAGCACGTGGCAATCGTGAGACTTCATCCTGGTGAACCTCTTCTTCGCTACGTCCGGATATCCGCTTATATTCCCCGAGTAACCGTGAGGAACTTTCACTCCTAGGAGGCACCTGAAAAACTGCTCGAGCTCCTCCGGACTCGTTGTGAAGCAGGCAGCGGGAAGCTGCACCGCGTTATTCTTAGCCCTTTTGCGGAGACGTTGAGTCCCTTCCGTCTGATCATCATCATCATCGTCATCGTCGTCGTCAGTATCGGGGGCTTGAAGATCTTTCCTGATGCCAAAATATTTAAGATCGTATCTTGCTTTCGGTCCATCCTTGGACTTCTCTGAGTTGCAAAGAGTGCCAAGCAGACTCTCGGTGACGTTCTTCGTAATGTGCATGACATCGAGGCTGTGGGGCGTGTGGAGGACCTTCCAGTACTCCAAGTCGTGGAAAACAGATCTCGCTTTCCATACACCGAGCAGCGGCTCTGGCTTCGGTCGCTTCTTTCCCGGCGCTGGGCACTCCTTCCAATTTTTCAGAAGATCATCGATTTCTGCGCCGCTCCTCGGGCGTGGGGGTCCATCGGGCTCATCTTTACCATTGAACAGATCACCGCGTTTTCTCCACGGGTGATCCAAGCGAAGCCACCTTCGAGCACCTGGGTAGACGGTTTTCGAGGACCCGGGATCCCTTGGTAGTTGTAGATGCGGGGTATCGTCCATGCACTTCACACAACCGTTGAATCCGTGGCCGACCTGGGCAGATACATATGCGTAACCAGGATAGTCCGTGACCGTCGTGATCAACGTGGCTCTCATATCGAAATAAGTTCTAGTGTAGGCGTCCCACGTACGGGGTGGCGTCTTCCACAACGTGTCTAACTCCTCTTTCAGCAGCCCGAGATACAAATGCATGTCGACACCTGGTTGTTTCGGCCCCTGAATGAGAATACTCAGGTGTATGTACCTTTGCTTGGTGCACAGCCACGGGGGTAGGTTGTAAGGCCATACAAACACAGGCCGGGTGCTATGCGTGCTACTCTGGTTGCCGAACGGATTGAGTCCATCGGTGCTCATACCCAGCCCGATGTTCCTTGCGTCGCCCCGAACCTAGGGAAGGCGATGTCCAATGCTTGCCACCGTCCAGCGTCCGAAGGGTGTGTCGAGCATATAGCCCATCTCCGGATCTTCTTCGGGCTTCCGCCTTTCCGCGTGCCATTGCATGAGCTTTGCTTCCTTAGGGTCCACGAAATACCGCTGCAGACGGGGAGTGATAGGAAAGTACCATACCACCTTTCGAGGTACCTTCTTGTTCCCAACCTTGTACCGTCCGTGGCCACACACCGGACATGTGGTTCTGTCCTTGTACTCGCACCTATAAATCACACAATCATTAATGCAGGCGTGGTATTTTTCGTGCGGTAGGTCAAGGGGACACACGACTTTCTTGGCCTCCTCGGTAGTACTTGGCAATGTGTTCCCCTCCGGGAGACGATCGTGCCGGAATTTTAAGTTCTTGCTCGAAGCTGGAATCGGTCCACTTGTTCCGCGTCTTCATCTGCGGGTAATCAAGCGTTACATGCAAGCGCGTGTCCTGCGGACGACACCCAGGAAAGATCGGAGTCATCCCGTCTTTCTCCATTTGCGACAGCTTGGCTCTCTCTCTAGCTGCAACTCTATCGTTGCTCGTCTCTTGGAGGAGAAGATCTTGAACATGAGAGTCCCGCAAGGCCGAAATTAGCGGGGTCGCGCCGGAATCTTCTTCTTCATCATGATGATGTTCTCCGCCGGCATCTTCTTCTTCATGATGATCTTCTCCGCCGACTTCTTCTTTATGATGATAGTCCCCGTCGGCATGATGATAGTCTTCTTCATGATGATAGTCATCTCGCTCGACATGGTCTTCATGCGCACCATTTGATGGGGCCGGCCGCGCTCGGTTGTCTTGCATGAAACCGCACCTCAGCAGGTGCTCCTCCGGTTGTCCGGAATCGGGGTTGATCCAGCGCTCGAGTTTGCATGATCGACACGGACATCTTATCTGGCGCCTATTGTTCCGAATCATGTCCTCCTTCGCGTCTATCTTGTATCTAGAGATTCGAGCGGAACTCATCGAGAGGACCATGCTTGCCCGCAAATGGTATACATAGAACAGGAAATTAGAACCGCACCAAATGCACACACATGCATGGGCCGTACCTCTCCTCAAGGTATTACATGTAGCGGAAAAATTCGGCATGACCTCTCCTCAAAGTAGGACATATGGGTAGTGCAAAATTTGCCGAAACGGAAATGAATCAACATTTCGGCAAACATCCATGCACCACACCGGCACACACACAAGCGCTTCACCTGCAACAAGCATCCATACACACGACGGCCACACAAGATCTACAAGCATATGCATGTCTCCTCCAAGCATATGTATGTCTCCTCCAACTACTCACCTTCTAGATTCGATACCGAGACGAGACTGCGATCGATGAGTTCGAGAGGAGGAGAGAGTATGGAGAGTCTTCTCCTCAACTCCAATTAAGTATCAACCAAAGTAAGTGCAATAAATACCCAAGCAAGTGAAAAGTAGAGTCAAAATGGTATGATAGAGAAGGGGGGACAAGCTAGATGGAGGAAGAAGAATGGCTTGTGTAGTGTGGTAGGTGGGAGGTTGGCTCACTTTTGTATATCTGGTTCGCTAATTCTGTGGCGCACCTAAAACAATGCGCCACAGAATACCTTATTTCTGTGGCGCACGAGGCAAACTGCGCCACATAATAGCTTATTTTTGTGGCGCACTGTCGCCGTGCGCCACAGAAGAAGTAATTTCTGTGGCGCACCGCGGTTGGTGCGCCATAGAAATAGTAAAACCAATGATTGGGGGTGACAGGTTGTGGGGCCCACCAAGTTTTTGTGGCGCACGGTTCAGTAGTGCGCCACAAAATTAAGCTATTTCTGTGGCGCACCGTGCCTGGTGCGCCACAAAATAAGTTTCTGTGGCGCATTTAAAACGGTGCGCCACAGAACTAAGCTTCGCCTATAAGGGTTTTCCTACTAGTGTTTGCTTGATGCGTGTAGTCGACACGTCCGTCGGGAACCCCAAGAGAAAGGTGTGATGAGCACAGTAGCAAGTTTCCCTCAGTAAGAAACCAAGGTTTAATCGAACCAGTAGGAGTCAAGAAGCACGTTGAAGGTTGATGGCGGAGGAGTGTAGTGCGGCGCAACACCGGGATTCCGGCGCCAACGTGGAACCCGCACAACACAATCACGTAACTTTGCCCCAACGTAACAGCGAGGTTGTCAATCTCACCGGCTTGCTGTAAACAAAGGATTAGATGTATAGTGTGGATGATGATGGTTGTTTGCGAAGAACAAGTAAAGAACAATTGCAGCGATTGTATTTCGGATGTAAAGAATAGGACCGGGGTCCACAGATCACTAGTGGTGTCTCTCCCATAAGATAGCAGATGTTGGGTGAACAAATTACAGTTGGGCAATTGACAAATAAAGAAGGCATAACAATGCACATACATATATCATGATGAATACTATGAGATTTAATCAGGGCATTACGACAAAGTACATAGACCGCTATCCAGCATGCATCTATGCCTAAAAAGTCCACCTTCAGATTTATCATCCGAACCCCTCCGGTATTAAGTTGTAAACAACGAGACAATTGCATTAAGTATGGTGCGTAATGTAATCAACACAAATATCCTTAGACAAAGCATCGATGTTTTATCCCTAGTGGCAACAGCACATCCACAACCTTAGAACTTTCACGTCATCGTCCCGCATTTAATGGAGGCATGAACCCAGATATCGAGCATAAATACCCCCTCTTGGAGTCACAAGTATCAACTTGGCCAGAGCCTATACTAGCAACGGAGAGCATGCAAGAACATAAATAACATATATGATAGATTGATAATCAACTTGACATAGTATTCAATATTCATCGGATCCCAACAAACACAACATGTAGGATTAAAAATAGATGATCTTGATCATGATAGGCAGCTCACAAGATCTAACATGATAGCACAATGAGGAGAAGACGACCATCTAGATACTGCTATGGACCCATAGTCCAGGGGTGAACTACTCACACATCGATCCGGAGGCGATCATGGCGATGAAGAGACCTCCGGGAGATGATTCCCCTCTCCGGCAGGGTGCCGGGAGGCGATCTCCTGAATCCCCCGAGATGGGATTGGCGGCGGCGGCGTCTCCGGAAGGTTTTCCGTATCGTGGCTCTCGGTGCGGGGGTTTCGCGACGGAGGCTTTAAGTAGGCGGAAGGGCGGAGTCGGGAGAGTCACGGGGGCCCCACACGCTAGGGCGCGCGGGCCCCCCTTAGGCCGCGCCGCCCTAGTGTGGCGCCGCCCCGTGGCCCCACTTCGTCTCTCCCTCGGACTTCTGGAAGCTTCGTGCAAAAATAGGATCCTAGGCGTTGATTTCGTCCAATTCCGAGAATATTTCCTTACTAGGATTTCTGAAACCAAAAACAGCAACTGGCTCTTCGGCATCTCGTCAATAGGTTAGTGCCGGAAAATGCATAATAATGACATATAATGTGTATAAAACATGTGAGTATCATCATAAAAGTAGCATGGAACATAAGAAATTATAGATACGTTTGGGACGTATCAAGCGTCTGTTTGTTTTTTGTTTTTGTTTTTGTTTGAATAAAATCGGATCCTAGCATTCTTTGTTTGGGAGAGAGACACACTCCGTTGTTTCGTATGAACACATATGTTCTTAGCTTTATTCTTAATGATCATGGCGAAGGTTGAAACTGCTTCGTTCATTGTTATATGGTTGGAAACAGAAAATGCTTCATGTGGTAATTGGTATAATGTCTTGAATAATTTGATACTTGGCAATTGTTGTGCTCATATAGATCATGTTTAAGCTCTTGCATCATGTACTTTGCACCTATTAATGAAGAACTACATAGAGCTTGTTAAAATTTGGTTTGCATGATTAGTCTCTAGAGTCTAGATATTTTCTGGTTAAGGTGTTTGAACAACAAGGAGACGATGTAAAGTCTTATAATGCTTTCAATATGTTCATATGTAAGCTTTGTTGCACCATTTTATACTTGAGTTTGCTTCAAACAACCTTGCTAGCCTAGCCTTGTATTGAGAGGAATTCTTCTCGTGCATCCAAATCCTTGAGCCAAAAACTATGCCATTTGTGTCCACCATACCTACCTACCACATGGTATTTCTCTGCCATTCCAAAGTAAATTACTTGAGTGCTACCTTTAAAATTCTATTCTTTGTATTTACAATATATAGCTCATGGGAAAATAGCCTTAAAAACTATTGTGGTGAAGAATATGTAGCTATGTATCTTATTTCTTAATAAGTTGCTTGTTGAGCGGTAACCATGTTTCTGGGGACGCCATCAACTATTTCACCTTTGTTGAATATCATGTGAGTTGCTATGCATGTTCGTCTTGTCCGAAGTAAGGGTGATTTATCATGATCAAATGGTTTGAGTATGCATATTGTTAGAGAAGAACATTGGGCCGCTAACTAAAGCCATGATCCATGGTGGAAGTTTCAGTTTGGACAATTAATCCTCAATCTCTTATGAGAATATTATCCGTTGTTGAATGCTTATGCATTAAAGAGGAGTCCATTATCTCGTTGTCTATGTTGTCCCGGTATGAATGTCTAAGTTGAGAATAATCAAAAGCGAGAAATCCAATGCGAACTTTCTCCTTAGACCTTTGTACATGCGACATAGAGGTACCCCTTTGTGACACTTGGTTGAAACATATGCTATGCAATGATAATCCATGTTAATCCAAGCTAATTAGGACAAGGTGCGAGCACTATTGGTAATCTATGCATGAGGCTTGCAACTTATAGGATATCTTATACATAACACATATGTTTTATTACTACCGTTGACAAAATTGTTTCTTGTTTTCAAAATAAAAGCTCTAGCACAAAAATAGTAATCCATGCTTCCCTCTGCGAAGGGCCATTCTTTTACTTTATTGTTGAGTCAGTTTACCTAATTCTTTCTATCTTAGAAGCAAACACTTGTATGAACTGTGTGCAATGATTACTTTATTGTTGAGTCAGTTTACCTAATCGCTTGTTTACTGTTTTACTGCAACTTTACTTTCTGCAATATTACTACCATCAACTGCACGCCAGCAAGCACTTTTCTGGCGCCGTTACTACTGCTCATATTCATTCATACCACTTGTATTTCACTATCTCTTCGCCGAACTAGTGCACCTATACATCTGACAAGTGTATTAGGTGTGTTGGGGACACACGAGACTTCTTGTATCGTAATTGCAGGGTTGCTTGAGAGGGATATCTTTGACCTCTTCCTCCCTGAGTTCGATAAACCTTGGGTGATTCACTTAAGGGAAACTTGCTGCTGTTCTACAAACCTCTGCTCTTGGAGGCCTAACACCGTCTACAGGAATAGAAGCGTGCGTAGACATCAGGCCACTAGGTAAGACAGGGCAACACAGCAGCAGCAACCATGATAGTAGCAGGGCAGGGCTAATCATACAGCAGCAACAACTATAGTAAGAGCATAATATGGCCATGAACACAGCACCGCAGAGGAGGAGCTAGTGCCGGTCTACTGGCAAGGCCAGCTGTTATCACCAGAATTTGACCGGATCAGAGGTAGGCCGCGATTGGAGATGGGCTTGAAGAATATACATGGAAGGAATACATGAATCGGCCTTATATGCAAAGTTTGGGCTAGTTTGCCCGTGTATCTGTAATATAGTAGGATACGTGTCGGTTAGATAGAATTTGGCTCGTGCCCGGTTGGGTTTATTCCCACGTTAGAAAGTCTACGGACTATAAATATGTATCTAGGGTTTATGAAATAAACAACAATCACGTTCATCACAAACCAATCTAGGCGCATCGCCAACTCCCTTGTCTCGAGGGTTTTCTTCCGGGTAAGCATCATGCCGCCTAGATCGCATCTTGCGATCTAGGCAATACACGTTTATTCGTCGTTCATGCGTTGCTCGTGCTCGAAGCCTTGTTGATGGCGAGCAACGTAGTTATCATAGATGTGTTAGGGTTAGCATTGCTTCATCGTATCATATGCTTTCGTCCGTGCAACCCTTAGACATCTAGGCCGCCCTTACACCTATCTTAGGTGTAAGGGCGGCACCCCGCTTGATCATTATTTAGTAGATCCGATCCGTTATGATTGCTCCTTGTTCTACAAGGATTAGTTTAATATCTGCATAGTTAGGCCTTACAAACGGGTTGAAGGATCCAGTGGCGCGTAGGGTGTAGTTTGCTAGCCCTAGACAGGATGTTCCGGGGATCAACTTCATGTTGGTTTTTAGGCCTTGTCTAGGGTCGGCTTACGATCACCGTGCGTGGCCGCCGGGCTCAATCACGAGTAGGATGTTCCGATTATGTGGTGAAAACCCTAAATCGTAGTAGGTCGTTTTAGCTTTACTTTGATCAAGCAGGACCACCATATATTCGTACACCTCGTACGGATCATGGGTGGATCGGCTCCTTGAGCCGGTTCACAGGACAACCCGAGAGCCGATCGAGGCTCGTATTTAATATTTACGTGTATGCCATGCAGGAAACTAAGCGAGGCACATCCATCACCTTCCTGATCAGGTATAGATCAGGTGGCACGCCCTTGCACCAGCATCGGACGTGCGTGCCCGAGTCTTTGCGGGCCGTCGCTTGGAGGGACCAGGGCCAGCCGCAGCTCCGGGAGCCTCCCGGCTCTACCGTGTTGCCCGTCGCTGCTCGCCGGTGGGTTTTTGACCGCAACACATTCCGGCACGCCCGATGGGACAGTCTTCGACATCAACCGCATCGCCATCTACATCCGAGATGGCGGAAGGCACTCCGATCACGTACGAGGATCCGACCGAGGAGCTCAAGAAGAAGTATGACGAGATCAAAGCAGTCCTCGAAGCCGACCTCATCGGCTCTTTTCACGGAACCCGCTCACATGGCATCGGTGGAAAGGGTTCTCACCTGAAGGCGCGCTCGATGGAGTGGACCCGTCCGCCCCGTCGAAGAACGCACCGGGTCCTCGCGTCGGGAGATTAACTTCATGGTAGCTCATTCGCTGCACCGCCATTCCGAGAGCCCGGTAAACACTTTGGAGCGTGTCGCTCTTCGGGTGATCCAGAAATCATGAGGCATCGATATCTCTGTCAGGACCGGCTCTAGGGACTCACCAAGGAGAGATGCCACTCCAGTCCCGTCCACCGCTGCCATTCGCGTTGGCAGCACCAGAAGTGCCGAGTTCACCGGCATACGTCGTCTACAAGATCGGTGGTGACCCCAGCGACTACCAGTTCTTGCATGAGGCGCCTAAGGAGATCCCTCACGGATACACATGCACATACGTGCCGGACCGCAAGAATCGGGCACTCACAAACCAGACCGCAATAGCGGGGACTTCGGAACAACGAGAGGAACTTCGGGAACAGATCTCGAGAAGCAGACGTGGCTAGCTAAGTATGCCACCCGATAAACCTCCAGAGCCCAACTCCCGCAGTTGGCTCAGAGCTTGAGAAGCAAGCGTGGCTGGCTAAGTATGCCACTCCGGCGAATTTTCAGAGTTCGATTCCGACAGCCAGCACCGCGGATCAGATCAGTACAATCTTGAGAGACCAGTTCGGCATGGTCCCGAAAAGGAGGACAATCGGCTATTCCAAGCCGTACCCCAACAAGTACGAGTTGATCCCGCTACCACCCAAATATCGGCTCCCTGAATTCTCCAAGTTTAGCGGATCAGATAGCTCCAGCTCAATCGAGCATGTGAGCCGATATTTGGCACAGCTGGGCACGATCTCAGCGTCAGATGAACTACGCGTGAGGTTCTTCGCACAGTCCCTCACAGGATCGGCTTTCGGGTGGTACACATCGCTGCCACCAGATTCAATCCGGACTTGGAAGCAATTGGAGGAGCAATTCCACATGCAATATCACTCAGAGGCTTCCGAGGCTGGCATTGCCGATCTAACACAAGTACGACAGAAGCGTGGAGAAACAGTGTCAGAATATATCCAGCGCTTCAGGACCGTTAGGAGCCGATGCTATTCGGCTCGTGTGACTGAAAAAGAAGCAGTCCAGTTGGCGGTGGTGGGTCTCGCATCACCGATCAAGGACGTGGCCTCCCAAGCAGACTACCCTTCACTAGCGCACATGGTGCAGAAGCTGTCTTTATAGGAACAGCGCCACCCAGATGTATACCAGGATAAATTCAAGCGTGCGGTGGTCCTGGTTGAGGCAGATGAAGATGAAGGCTCTACGGGTGACATAGGCATCCCTAATGGGCTTGCCAAAGATAGTACCCGGGGTTTATTGAAGGCCCACTACTCGAAGAATAAGGAGATTCGGAAGCCCAAGATATTATTAAGGAAAGTTAGAGTTGTAATAGAAAGTCTTATTTGTAATCTTACGGGATGAGTTTGAAACCTTCCCGGACTTTGTAACTTGTACAGCGCGAATCCCTCGGCTCCGCCTCCTATATAAGGGGGAGTCGAGGGACGCGAGATCATCGAATCATTGTCTACAAACCCTAGTTTTTGTAATCGTCGAGTACTTTTCGGCTGAAACCTTCGAGATCTACTTGCCCTCTACTTCCAACTAAACCCTAGCCTACAATCCATAGGCATTGACGAGTTAATACCTTGTCAATTGGCGCCGTCTGTGGGAACTAGAGGCGACAAGGAGCTGATCTCGATGGCACGTTCAAGATCGTCGACTTCACCGATAGCAAGCAACATCATGGACGAGAGGTAAACAGATCGAAACTGGTCTTGTTGATTTTGTTCCTCACCCGCCCTCCCGTTTGGATGCATATGCGTATCTGGAGGAGCCAATGAAGATGACGTTCGGAAAATTCAATTTCCGCGTCGAAAAAGAAGGAGTGTATCGTCTCGAAGTTCCGATCTCGTCGGGATTTTCGTCAGGTGGTTCTGATCTCTCAAACTCAGTATCATCCGTCGAGTCCAGCGATAAGGAGATTTCGTCGCCACGCTTCATCGACAGCAGGGCAAGTGAAAAACTCGCCAGAATCTTCAGCGACATGTCCTTCGAATCATCGTCGGACTCTTATATAAGGGATGATTCAAGCGACACTGATAGCTTCGACTTCATCGACAAATCCACCTCTATTGGGAAGGCCTTCACCAAACTCTATGATGGTGTCACCGAACCAAGCAAAGTGAAAACTCCAAAATATCATCAAGTTTTTGCCATTGGAGATGCAAGCCGCGATCAAGAGGAAACATCGGAGGCTTTCGACGATTTGGGCAATCCCTATGTCGATCCCTCAGATCTAAGGAGAGGTATGGGCACTAAATATGTCGGGCCCACACCACGCGTCAGAGTTCAACTTCCACAAACAGCACTGGGATAGAGCCGCAAAAGCTTTAGATGGTTCGGAGCCAATGACGACAACCGCTACAGTCCAAGAACTGCAAGCTTATCAATATAGACTCGCCAGAGCTGGAAGAGAACTGGAAAAACAGACAGAAGCTTTAAACAGAAGAAAGGAGGCAGCTTCCGCGTCAAGTAGACGGAGGGCAGAGCTAAGTCGACAATCTGGAACCTCGGGAGATAGCCATAGAGAAGCTCGGAACAGAGCAAGGTCCAGATTACAACACATACCTGAAGGAGAAAGAGAGTACCTGGTTCAAAATCTCGACATGTCTTTTATGTCGATAGACACAAGAGGGAATATTATCCCTAAAACACCGTAAGCTGGGTATATGGCGACACAAGCCTTTATCCTCGCATCCGGGCCACCTCCGGGAGATCCAAGGGAAGCTTTGTACAACATGGCGGTGGCGGGAGCTGAAGCCATGGGAACGGCGTTTGTATCAACACCGCCGTAAGGAGCCGCAAGACAAAATAGTCCACGACCTACGGCAAGCAAGCAGAGAAATGTCGAAGGAACAAGTGGAGCAAGAGATACGGCAGCACAAGCAAGGGTAGACAGAGCACGACAAGGCAGAAGGGAACATCGGCACTCCCCAGAATTAAACGACGAGGATATGTGCGGTTTGCCGTGCTTCACAAGGAGAGTACGAAAAACTCGTCAATGCCTATACTCCCATATGAGCCAAAGAAATTGACAAGGTATTAACTCGTCAATGCCTATACTCCCATATGAGCCAATTTACAAGGAACATAAGTAACAACAAGAAGGGTACGCACAGTAGTCATATGAGCCACAGGGGCAAAAGTCTCATCATAGTCACGGCCATGCTCCTGCTGAAAGCCACGAGCCACAAGACGCGCTTTATAGCGCTCAATAGATCCATCAGAGCGAGTCTTAATTTTATAGACCCACTTACACGTGATAGGACGAACACCAGAAGGGGGAGACACACCTGGCCAGAAGAACTGCCAAGTGTTTTGTGGAGCATCCGAACAACACCAAATACGGCGACACAAGAAACCCCGTTCTTTCTCGTCCACGGAGCTGAAGCCGTACTACCAATTGAAATAGAGCACGATTCTCCAAGAGTAACAGGGTACGATGAAGAAACATCACGAAAAGTTCGGGAGGATGATATGGACGCACTTGATGAAGCTCGAGATGAAGTACTGTCACGAGTTACCAAGTACCAACAAGACTTGAAGAACTACCACAGTCGACGATTGCGGCCAAGATCTTTTCAGGTCGATGATTTGGTCCTGCGACTTAACCAGCAAAGTACAGAGAAGCTCGAGTCACCATGGTTGGGACCTTACATCGTCACGGAAGTCATCGACGGAGGAGCATACAGGATCAAGGACAAGAAGACAGGGGTTCCCGAGAAAAACCCCTGGAACGTGGCGCAGCTCAGGCGGTTCTACGCCTAGAGCCGAAATATAGTCCTTCTCTGTAAAAATACAATGTACTGAAACACCCGCGAGTTTTCAGACGCACTCTTTTCCTTTTCGGGGCACCGAGTGGGGCCGGAAAGGTTTTTAATGAGGCGGGCTCGCGGTGCTGCAATATAATAAAGATAGTGGAGATATACTTCTCATTTTTCGACACGCTCGGGGGCTCAACGCCTAAGTCTCAAAATACATACAATATAGATTCACTGAAATATTTCGCCTTGGTACACTAATACCTCGCCAAATATAAAAATCGGAGGCCAACAATCATAAATATAGTGTACACGCTCAAAAATCTTAAGCGCTTTGGTCCAAGAACCTCGCAATAAAAATAGGCGACCGCTTCCATAGACCCCCAAACCAACAATTGCATAAACGTACCATTATGCACGTGCTCCTTCCGCCGGCGCTAACGGGTCGGGCTAGGTTAGCCTCCGAAGATCCATATCGATTGTACCCGTGTACCCGTTGAAAGGGTATACGGTGTACCCTTGTACTCGTTGAAAAGGTATACAGTGTATGTACGTTTCGGTGTATGTACGTGTCGGTGTATACGTCCGATGGATACTGCTTGGTGATCGTCGTCGGTTGTCACTTTCCATTCTCACGTACCTTGATCAGCTCGTCGTCGGTTGTCACTTTCCATTCTCACGTACCTTGATCAGCTCGTCGTAGCCGCCAGCCCGGCGATCTCCGATCTAGATCTTCTCCGGTGAATATTGCTTGTCCGCCGATCGCGGCAAGGATCCGGCGTCCAACCTTGGCCCAACTCCACCCCTCCCCTCCCACGGCCGCCATTCATACCTAGGGTTTTGATCCCTCCGTCTTGTTGTAGCCGGTCGATCCCTCACCACCGCCATTTGCACGTACCCCGGTGAATCGTAGCAGGTCTGGCTGGTTACCTCGGCGATCTCCTATCCTTCCCAACCATAAGCCTGCTACAGCTGATCAAATCGCTTTTATGAGGTCTCATAGAAAGATCAAGGCTCATCAGAAATCTAGGATCGTGTCACTGGGAGCTGCTGGGATGAGATTATTCAACATTATGAGGACATTTATCACTGACAATGGAAAATACAGCATGGTAGGATTTGTAAGAAAGGATCTTTACAACATGTCTTGCCGTGAAAAGAGGAAGATGCTTGCAAAGGGTGACGCCAACACAACCATTGGCATTATGGAGAAGAGGAAGCGAGATGATCCTGAATTCTTTTTTGATTACAAGCTTGGTAAAGGTGGAAAATTGTTACACCTGTTCTGGTGTGATTCTCAGTCTCGGCAGGACTATGCGACTTCGGTGACGTGCTGGTGTTTGACGAAGCACGTACAAAACAAATCGGTATGCTATGCCGTTCATACCTTTTGTGGGAATAAACAATCACCGCCGGACTCACTGTTTTTGCATGCGCCATTGTCTCGGACGAAAAGGAAGTAACATACAAGTGGTTGTTAGAAACATTCCTGAATGCCATGTATCAGCAGAAGCCTAAAGGGATCATCACTGATGGGGACGCTGCAATGATCGCCGCTGTTGGTAAAGTCTTTCCAGGCGTGTGGTACCGTGTTTGTACGTGGCATATTGAGAAGAACATGAAGAAGCACATTGACTCCCTGGCTCACAATGAATTCCGGTCGCTGCCGTACTACACCACTTCAGAACAAGTATTCGAGGAGAGATGGAGGGCATTCGTCGAGAAGCACCAGACGGAATTAACCAAAGAATGGATGAAGAGGATGTATAGGAGGAAGAAGTTGTGGTCAGCCGCGTATCTAGCGAATGGATATTTCCTCGGAATGAAAAGCAACCGAGAGGAGCGAGAGTTTGAACTCCACCCTACACACCCACCTTGACTTTGGACCGACAATGGTGGATATGGTTGTGCACTACGAGAATAACAAGTAGCCGTGTCCGGGAGGAAGAGGCCCGCCGGGACACCATAGACTCTCGGACAGTACTCGGTTGCGGCTACTGTGTACAAGGATATAGAGATGTCTCGCTGCCCGTAAATTCACCTGCTACAAACTTCTACCTCGTTCAAGGGGAGCTGAAAAAGATTGGGGGCCTAGAGATTGTAGATCAACTTGGATGTGCTGGTGGGTTAACAACCTTCGTTGTGTCATGGATGAATAACCGTAAGTATTTGTTTTCAGTGGAGTACAGACCTGAAAGCAAAGAGGAAACAATAACGTGCAGCTGCCGAAGGATGTATCGGAAAGGGCTACCTTGCAAGCACATCTTGTTTGTTTTGCATTTTGTGGGGTGCTCTGAAATTCCGAACTGTTGTGTTCTCCGAAGGTTCTCGAAGGATGCAAGGTATGGTTTTCCCTCGAGACGCGAGAGTGATTTTTTTTCAAAGGTCGAAAAATCGACTAGCTTAGAAAAAGTGGTTTGATGTAACCCAAACGGTTCCATTTCTAAGAAGGTGGATTTTTCGACCTTCGAGAAACGCTCCAGAAATTTTTGCACGCACTCTTGTATCCATTCTAAGACGAACTGTGAAGGTTTTTTCATTTTTTGAATTTCTGTAAAAATAAACTACTAAATTTCAGTTAAATTCGAATTGGAAAAAAAGACAGAAGAAACTAGAGAACCCAGCTGGATGGGCCATGAGTGTTCCCTACCCACCGCTCCATCGCCTCCCTAAGGACTATAAAAAGGGCCGCCTCTCATCGTCCCTTTCACACACAAACCCTAGAGGCTCTCTCCCCAACCCTTGTCGCCACCGTCTCAACAAGATTTGACGCCATGGATGGGAGAGGCGGAGGCCGACGTGGTCGTGGCCGTGGCCGCGGCAGAGCTGCACGCTCGCCGTCGCCTGCCACACCGTCGGCTTCATCGCCGGAGATGGACGTGGAGGGGCCCGTGCTGTTCGAGTTCGTCCTCGTACTCAAGGGCGACCCACGCGGCATCCAGAGACTTCCGACCCCTTCGCCGTCTATGTCGCCGGCGACGATCGACCGGGCACGCTGCATCTGCGGGAGGCTTCGTCCGGCTTCTACCGGTGGATCGTCGACGTGATATACGACGGGCGCGGCAAGATGTACCTCCACATCGTCTGGGAGAAGTTCGTGCGCCACCACAGACTCGAAGCCGGCTTCATCCTCCTGTTCACCTACTATGGCGACAGGGACTTGAGCGTCAAGGTTATCGACGAGATGCGCTGCCGCCGGGACAACCACGACAACCACGGCGACAACACCGACGAGGAGGACGACTGATGAAGAGTGTTGTTTCTTCGCAGCGAATACGTGCACGGAAGTTTCTGGGTGTTCGCCTCATCCTCCCGCTGGATTTTCCAGTTTGGGTGACAGGAAACCTTGGATGCACGGTCTAGTTAGGTTTAGTTTTTTTGCAAAATTTTATATTTGTGTCCACCATGGTTCAAAATATGTATTAGTTTGTGGAAAACCATGTCCCAATTATGTATTAGTTTGTGGAAATTGAAATGAAAATACCAAAAAAGTATTTTAAAGGTTTCGTGTGTTCACACGAAACCTTCGATGCCAAATCAAGTGGATGGATGTGGATGTGGATGTGGATGGGGTTGCCGTGGTGAGTCCAACCGAGTGCATGGTTATTTCATGTGAGAAACCTAGGAGACTTAACACGGAATGGTG
Source organism: Lolium rigidum (assembly GCF_022539505.1). NCBI lineage: Eukaryota > Viridiplantae > Streptophyta > Magnoliopsida > Poales > Poaceae > Lolium > Lolium rigidum. The sequence continues at coordinate 117,688,904 of NC_061510.1, forward strand.
CATGGTCTATTTAGTCAACGTCGAAATAATCACAAGTACACAAATATGTGACTATTTTTTACCTCAAACTCATATGTGACTATTTTTTACTCCTTTCTTACCTGTACCTTCTATGGTAATCAAACTTGTTGATTTTAGATAACATCTCTATGTGGCAATGACTTTGTTATCGAGGGATCGAACAAGTTTGGCTACGGAGACCGAGCAGTCTATGTGAAAAACAATCTATGCATGAGAATAACAAACAAGGCATTCATGCATGCATAACAGTTATAACTAGCATTTATCTATATAAAAGAGTAACAGTTATAACTAGCATTTATCTAAACAAGGCATTCATGCTTAACAGTTAGAACTAGAATTTATCTAAACAAGGTATTCATGCATAACGCTCATAACCAGCATTTATCTAAACAAGCAGGCATTCATGCATAACACTCGGAGATATATGTTCTTAGTACTAAGAAATTCCATAAGTAGAACTTAAGGTTCTACGTACACACATTAAACATAAAAGTTCTTAGTTATCCATTACAACCAGACAGAAATAAGCTCCAAGGACATAACATATATATATACGGCGGCGAGCATCGGGCTGAGGCATGCATGGTAGAGGTTCACATGTTGCGACGCCTCTTGAGGATCCTGCCGAAACGGGGAAGGCGAGGACCCCAGCAGGAACCTTGCAAGTGCCTCGTGGTCAGCCTTGCCCTGCCACTCGTGGGCGCTCTGGCGAGTGTCCATAGCATGCATCTCAAGGGAAGCCAGCAAGCCGTCCTTCACCTTGCAGGGACAGAAGGGGCAAGCATGCCTTCCCCTACGCACTCGTCTTCGGAATCCGAGACTCGAATCCCTTGACCTGCCTCTCGCACGTAGGACTCAAAGTTGTCCTCGTCGACCTCGTCATCCGTGTTGTACTCGCAAATAAAATTAGTTAGTCATGTGCTTCATACATGGAAGGACAAGTATTCATTTCATTGAACAAAACAGACTAGACATGAGGAATAATCCTACAAGAAAATTAGAACCGATGAGACATTGGATATGCCTCACCTGGAACATACTTCATCTGAAAGAAAGAACTATTACAATTGGTCGCAAAAAATGAGAGGTAGCTAACAATCCCCACCATAGTACTACAGACAAATGTGTGTTCCAATTTTTTCTCATCATTCATTTTTTGTAAATTCTGTTTTCCCAAAGTTCATTTCTACATATTTCGTGGTGTGATAATTTCTACGAAACATTGTTAGAAAAATAAACCTTTCACTTTTGAACCGCTTTAACCAATCAGCAGCTTTAAATGCCTCTATTAAATAGAGCAAGTGGATCGTCATTTTAGCTCACTGATTTAATGCCTAAAAAATAGAAGAGAGACATGCATTGGGGCAAGGAGTAATTATATGATGTGATTAATTAGCAAATTAAATGGAAGCAGGCCTTATTTGATATGTGTTTTGGAACAAGTAGTTCTTCACAAATTGCTCAATAATATTTTAACAACCACAAATAAGCATACATTAGGCATGGTAGAGTACAATGTGTAAAGTCTATACGATGAAGCATTTATGTATAAGAGGAATCAGATGGCATTGTACTACATTTATATTACATCGGAATATAGTGATGTAAATGGAAAAGATGCCATCACTCACCGATATCCGTAAACCCTAGGTATGATTTTCAATCATTTTAGGTCAATCATTGCATGCCTTGATCCCAGCCCCCAATAATCATTTTTGGTTTCTCAATGTTGTTACTAGCATGCACAACATTTATAAGCATCTTCTTGATTAATGAGCATATGTTTTGACAGAATACGGCACTTTATTCATTAACCCATATCAATACAAAGGGTCTTCTGGATGCAAGCCGAAGCATAATAATTGGAAATAAAACCGAAGGACGCTAGATTACAGGATCTAGCTAAAATGTGTGCCGCTTCATTTAAAGAGCGTTTAACAGTCAGCAATAGATTCAACAGACAAGTTTGATGTCCTTTATGAACACTCCCACCTGATACCGATCAAGCACAGTGGTGTTTATTCGTTGGATCAAGGACAAGCAATCAGTGACGAAGATCATCTTTGAAAAAACCCTATTTCTAGTGATCAGCACCGCTTATCGAAGAGCCAAAGCTTCAAGCAATCTCCGGAGAGGTAAAAGATTGCATCGTTGACGAATCAAGGACAAGCAATCGGTGACGAATGAGGGATTTTTTCTACACATGAGGAATAATCCTACAAGAAAATTTGCAGGGGTTGCCTCCACTTATTTGTGGACGGAGGGAGTGTAGATCTACCTCGCAGGGCTCGATGTACTCGCGGACATAGCTGCGTTTACCAGATCGACATAGCATCCACGCGCATCTACTACATCGACTTTGCAGGGGTTACCAGATCTGAGAGGGGAGACATAGCTTTACCTCGCAGGGCTGGACGTACTGGCTGGCCTCGTACAAGGCGTCGATTTCCTTGTACGCTGCCTCCCTCTCGGCAGCGGCGCGAGCAGCAGCAGCCACCGCATCTGCGCCGCCGCCCAGATCAGCAACAACAGCTCCCGCGCCGCCGTCCGCCACCGCACCAGCGCCGCCGCCCAGATCAGCACCAGCACCAGCAGCTCCCGCTCCCGCAACCGCTCCCGCTCCCGCAACCGCTCCCGCAACCTCTCCCGCGGCCGCCCCCGCAGCCGCAGCCGCTCCCTCTCCGCCCTCCAAACCAGCAGCAGCCGCGGCTAGGTTCATGTCCATTGCCGGATCCGTGCTTCGCCGAAGAAATGGGAGTGTAGGGAGAGAGGCTTCGTTCGCCGAAGAACTAGGGTTAGGGTTTTCTCTCCTCTCGCTTTTTGCCGGAAATGGGGATGGTGGGGAGGGGATGCGGCCGACTGGGGATAAAGTAGTGGACTCTTTTGGACTGTGCGCGTGTGCGTGGACCCGTGTGTGGACCCGTGGGCATTGACGGGCGTGTACGCGGAAGGGGCGTGTACGCGGAAGGGGTACGGGCGTGTACGCGGAAGAGGTGTACGGGCGTGTATGTATTCTCGCGGTGATACGCGTACCTCCTCGGGCTAACGGGTCCTGCGGGTTTTGGAGCGGGCATTTCTATACCCGAATCGAAGTTGAAAAGACGATCCTGCCCCTCGCCGCGGAGTAATCTGGGTCGTCCTTGTGTTCCGCTCAACATACCCGTTCGACGTTGGGGGTCTATGGAAGCAGTCGCCATAAAAATATAGAACTTCGATATCAAAGATACTCGAAGATTGGCAATCCATCAATGAAAAAATAAGGATGTCCTATCACAATAGAAAGGAAAATCTTCAAGGTGGAAAAAATAGTACAACCTTTACCCAGAAGGCTCGGGGGCTCCAACAATATAGAGGACTTTTGCAATATACAACAAATTTCTTCGGAAATAAAAAAGAAATCAAAAAAGTTTGAGATACAAGGTTTCCAATATAGTACAAATCGAGTTAAATCCCAAGATACTATCTACGGACAAGCCTCTCGGTTGTTTTATGTTCAGCATAAGAACCCTTGATAAAGAACTCTGAGTCCATCCGAAGAAGCTCATCTATCATCGACTCGGCCACGGGAGCTACCATATCATCGATTGTGTCAATATCATTTTTCCGCCGCGTTTTCTTGGCCAGGCAATCAGCAACAATCTTCGTCAGGTCTAACTTTGGATGACAAATATTGATCATAATCATGGCGAACCTTGCTCCAGCAGTGAGTTGAGCTCGCACAAAATTATGAATGTGGGGAGCATCTCCGAATACCTCCAAGTAATTCAGAAGAGTTTTGGGAACCTCATTTCGAGGAAATAAAGTCCTATAAACAAGGGTAAATGTTGTCGTGCAAAAACTGAGAAATTGCGCACTTGGCAAGCACGATCTTGGAACCTAACAATTTGTTGGGTTCGTTCAGGAGTGGCCCAAAACAAACAGCCATGGTTAAGGGAAAGATTGACAAGAAGATTCGTTCTCTCGTTCACTCTTTGATCTTCGGCAGCAGCATCAAGAACCGAGCCTATTAAGCGACAAGGCAAGAAATTTGAAGGAAGGCACAGCAAAATAAAGAGAAGGCATTATGAGATCGCAAAAACGTACCTAACATATCTGTGCTAGCTTCCAGCATCAGCTCGAGCATACTATTTTCTCGGGTCGTGGCTCCCTTTGCTTCCAATACAGCAGCATCCTTGGCAGCCGTAGCTTCTTTGGCTTGCCGGAGAGCAAGTTTTTCTTGCTCGGATGCTTTCCGAGATTGTTCCATCATTGCCAGAGTTTGTTTCTTCATGGATTGAAGTTGTTGTCGAAGTTCTTGCAAATCTTCCGACAAATGTTTGCTTGAAGAACCTTTGAAGGGATTATCATCGACTAGTACTTTCTTCGAGAAGGAAGATGCAGGTGAAGCAGCGGCAGAACAAGGGTTGGTCGAGTAATTATCAAATATTAACTCGGAAAAGAAAGTCCCGGGATCAATGATAAGCACGAAGAGGAATTTCATTAATTTTTAGGAAATTTACACGGACATTACAAAAGAAGTTCTCCAGAGGGACTAACAGGATAATTGTCGCCAAGGCTAAAATGGCGACAACGGCAAAAGGAATAGAGAAAACAAGGGAAAGAAAAAGCGAAGGCATTCAACTAGACCTCCGGCCTTGATGAGCTAGGAGTCGAAGATGGCTTGATCCCGAGATAGGCCAGGATTTTCTTCGTGTTGGGCTTGGCTGCCTTGATCAATGACCTCCATCTTGATGGTTCTATCTGCTCGGAGTCGCCTACTTTCAACCAGTCAATAGTTTGTTGACTGTCAGCGACCAGGGCAATAGTGCTCTCGACAGCAACCTTCATGTTTTCCTGGCGCATCTTCAGTCCAAGATCCTCCGACGGATTGAAGTCCTTGGCAAGAGCAAGGAAAGTCTTAGGCTCCTCTTTCTTCGGGAAGAAGTAGGGGAACAACTTCGACATTCCTGCGTCAGCATTCACCACGCCTTCGCGAATTTCTTGGCCGTGAAACTCCAGATAAGACAACGCGTCAAGCAGAGGATCATTGGTGGGATTCTCAAGATCAAAATCTTGGCTCATTTGACCTGCCAAAGAAATAACATATTAGTCGACAGCAAGAAAAAATAAAGGAAAGCAAGCCTTACAAAAATAGAAGAGATCAACAAAAATACCAAGGAAGCGACGATTTTGTGTGTTCACGCGCTTGAGGATTCCCTTTTCACGAGCAGCTTGTGCGGCCTTGTGCTCTTTTTTTTTTTTGAAACCTTGGACAGTAGGGTGAGGAACCCTACTGACTTAATGCATTAAAAGGGGCACAAAACAGTTACATATGTACAACCAGGGGAAGGTGGGGGGGGGCAGGGGGAAGTCTAACTAGAGAACTTTTACAGAGAGTTGACTACAGAGATAATAAAGGGGTGAAGTTCTTGCTTAGTCCTATGAACCAGCAGGTTAAAATCCTCTTTAAAGTTGACAATCCAATTTTTCAAATCCGGGGCAACCCCTCTAAAATGCCGCTTATTTCGATCTTCCAGATATTCCATGACGCCACCATAAAGATCTCCATGAACATTGGTTTTTTCCAATTTTTCTTCCCCTGTGTGATGAGCTGCAATCTCTCACCTGTGTGACTCCAAGCACAACCAAGGCGATCCCAGCATTGTTTAGCAAAGCTACAGTGAAATATGAGATGTTCCACTGTTTCCTCAGGGGGGTTATGACAAAGCATGCAACTATAACCAGTGTTCAAATAGATATTTCTCCTTCTCAGCATATTCCTTGTGTTTAACCTATCTGAAAGTAGTAACCAGCAAAAAAATTTCATCTTGGGGACACATTTAGACTTCCACAGCCACCCATATGCTGCATGTACTATGATATCTTTAAAGCAATATTGATAATATTTCTGAGATGTGAAAGTTGTGGCTCCCCAATCATAAACCCATCTGTCTTTCTCATGTGAATCCAACACCAAATCTCTGGATGCATTCTGAAGTTCTCTAATTTCTTCCCTTGCTTGAGAAGAGACAGGTAACCAGAATTTATCAGCCAGTGTGGGAGCAGAAATAAAATCTTGGACTGATCTATCTTCATCAAGGGAAAAAGAGAAGGCCCTGGGGTAGTGATCAGAAGCAATGTGTCCCATCCATTTGTCTTTCCAGAACAAAACAGTAGTGCCATCACCCACCTGGCAAGAAGCAATGCCTCTAAATACTGGGGTAAGTTTGAATATATCTCTCCACCAAAAGGAACCTACTGGAAGCATAGCATGGGGCACCTTCTCCTGATAATAAGACTTCCATAACAGAGTGACCCAGGGCACATCCTCTTTATTATAGAATTTATGCAAATGTTTGAGGAGTAGAGCTTCATTCTGCAATTTAAGATTTAACACTCCTACTCCTCCTTTCTTTTTAGGCCTACAAACCTTATCCCAAGCAATTAAAGAGAAACACTTTTCTCCTTCCTCTGTCTTTTTATTCCAAAGGCGAGTGTCTCCTCAATTTCTCTATGTGTTCCGGGATTTTTGGAGGGATCTCGTATAGAACACATGGCAAACATTGCAATAGAAGTGAGAAGAGAGTTTATTACTGTGACCCTTCCACTGTAATACATCATCATGTAGGAAGCTGACATTTTTCTCTCAATTCTATCCACTAGAGGCATTAGATCCATTACTGTAGGTTTAGTAGTACCCAGAGGTAGTCCCAAATATGTGAAAGGCATCTTTCCAATGGAGCAGCCAAAATTCTGAGCCATAAGTACAGCAGTCTCCTCTGATAAGTTAATTGGAATAAGCACAGACTTGCTATAATTAATATGTAAACCAGTAGAGGCTGCATATTTGTTCAAAATGTCCTTCATGATCATTACTTGCTGAGTGCAGGCTGGCATAATGATGAGGGTGTCATCGGCATATTGTATCACGAGGTAATCCATTCCAAAATCAGGGAGAAAGGGTGCTGCCAGTGTGTGGTCTAGAAAAGCTTTATTAATAGCAGATTGTAAGAGGTCAGCAGCCAGAACAAAAATAAGAGGAGACAATGGATCCCCCTGTCTTACACCTCTCCTACAGAAAAACTGCCTTCCAGGGACCCCTTGTGCTCATTTAGAGCAGCTTCAGCATCTTCAAGTTTCTTTTGCAGTTCTTCGACACTAGCAGCTTTTGCTTTGGCTTCATCAGCCTCCACATTTGCTTGGCTGGCGTCAAGTTCGGCTTTCTGGCGAGCCTTCTCACTTTGCTCCAATTTATGAGCAAGAGTGTCGGCAAGCCTGTTGGCCTCTGCAAGTTTCTCTGTCAAAGTAGAAAAGAACAATCAAAATTGCGACAAAAATAGAAGCAAGAAGATTGGAAGCAATGACAGCACAAAGTTGTTACCTTCGATCTTTGCTGGCATATTCACGGTACCCAATGAATTGGGACCCAATGCGAACAAGCTCTTTGATCATGGGCTGTCAAAGAAGAATAGAGAAAGAAAACTTCGGTAACAGAGAAAAAAAATGAAGGCACGAAAAGAAGTAAACAGAGGAAATATAGATATTAGCAGGCAAGTCAAAAACTTACATCATCTAAGAGCGCCTGAGAAAAGCTACCCAATTGAGGGGCAGGCTCGACGATCGTTTCAACCCTCGCCCTTTTTGGTGAAGGAGCAAGGGGGCTTGAAGGAGGAGTGGTGGTGACGACGTTTTGTTGAGGAGGCGAAGATTCTTCTCCTTCAACTACCATCTCCGACACAAGTAAAGTATGTGACGCGCTCGTCCGAGGAGCCACGTCACGAGTTGGTACTTCTTCCTCGTCATCACTGCGATTGAGGATCAATAGCATAAAAAGCAAGATAAGATAGAAAACTTCGACTACAGAAATAAGGGGAAATCAAGGTGACTTACGAGCTGACGAGAGATGCGAGATATGGATCATAAGTTGCCTTCTGATGTGAAGGATCAACTTCTTCGGCTTTGGAAGTGCCGGAATCTTCGGCGTTACTCCTCTTCCTTTTCCCTTTTGGAGAAACAGCGGGAGGAGGAGACTGGGCCGATGTAGTGCCCTCGGAAGATCCCGCAGATTTTCGAGAATCCACGGGGTCATTCACAAAAGACGGAGCTTCTTGATTGTCATCAGTGACAATGGCCCTTTCTTCGACTTCTCCACCTTCAGGAAGAGGAGGAAGCGAGACAAGTTTTGGATGATCCTATGCAAAATAAAGCAGGGAAAGATATCAGGAAAGAAGTAACAAAAAGATAGCACAGCAACAACAAGACAAATAGACAAATATTACCTTGGGAAGTGGATTGGCGGCGCTGAACGGCGTCACACGACAAGAAGAAGGGACAACATCTCTTTTGCTGAGAGATGAAATTTTTCGGACAAGTTTTTCTAAATCCTTGACCTCCAAATTCACCGATAGCCGATCTACGTCTTCGTCGCCAGCATATTTCCAGAGAGGATATTTGCGAGCTTGAAGTGGCTGTACTCTAGTACTAAGAAAGTATGCAGTGATTTGGATACCCGATAATTCTTGGCCGCGAGTATTTTGTAACTCACGGATTCGAGTCATCAAAGTTTCTGTCGACGCGCTTTCTTCTTCGGTGGCCTCCGCGTCCCAGGAACGGCGGCGAAAGATTTTCTCGGCGCCATCAAAAGGAGGAATGTTGTCCTCTGCACAGCCATGGTTTTCCTCCTGAATGTACAACCACTTCTTGCGCCATCCTTGAACTGAGTCAGGAAGCTTGACGTCGAAGTAGTCAACAGTGGGACGAACAGAAATTATAATGCCGCCTATATTATAGGCGACATTGGGCGAGCTATTACAGCGGCAGAAGAAAATGCGCTTCCATAGCGCCCAGTTAGGCTGGACGCCAAGGAAGGCCTCGCAAAGTGTGACGAAAATGGAGATGTGAAGAATGGAGTTTGGCGTGAGGTGGTGGAGTTGCAAACCGTAGACAAAGAGCAATCCACGAAGAAAAGGATGAATGGGGGCGGACAGACCGCGGATGAGGTGATCGACAAAACATACCCGGTACCCCATTGGAGGGGTTGGGTAGCTCTCTTCACTGGGGAAGCACAGCGCCTTGGATTTCTTGATGATCCCCAGCTTCTTCAACATGTTGATGTCTTGGGAGGAAATCTTCGACCTTTCCCACTCCGCCCCCAAGATCCGCAGCGGCCATGGAGGATTCCAGTGTGCTGTGCCTCGTCAAACGGCGCGGCGGCATCAACAATGGCGCATGATTTGCAGTGTGGAGGCGAGGAGCTTAAGAGCTTGTGGATCGCAGGAGGGAATTCGCAGATGAGAGAAGGAGGACGGCGTGACCGGAAGTGTCCGAGGAGGAATAAGATGATCTTATATAGGGGTGCGGTGAAACGACGGACCGTTGGATAAGGAAAATGTGTGGCAGATGATAGCCACGTGGCAACAGGGGTAAAAAAGTAACTTAATAATGGAGAAGTTACGGTACGTACGCCAGAAAAAGCGGAGGACGTGTGTCCCCCACTTGCACGACGTGTCAAGATAGTGCATCAATTGGGCCCGCATGGCAGCGAGAAAAGACTTGTCGCAAATTTTTGATTAGCAATCGTGGCTATCGTCAGCAATAACGTCACCTTGGCAGGAGAAAAATTCGGCTTAACAGCTGAATTAAAAGGCGACATGAAAAAGTATTCGAGAGCTTTTGATCAAATACAAGTTTTTGAACAAATGCTCGGGGGCTACTTTGGAAAAATTAAGAGTTCAATAAAGACAAGATAGAACTGGTGTGAGCATATGATCAAATACAAATATTTGTTCATAGCCTCGGGGGCTACTCCCATCGGGAGCGCTGTTCGCGCACCCGAGACATTATAAAATTTTGGGAGAGAAAGAAAATATAGCGGCATATAGTGTGGAGCCTACAACCAAGCACAAGTCCTTGGCTGTAGCCTCGGGGGCTACTCCCATCGGGAACGCTGTTCGCGTGCCCGATGAAATTATAAAAAAGAAAAAAGAAGTCAGAATAAAAAGAAGAAACATAGAACAGCAAGAGAGTATATTTCGAGTTATAAATAACTCTGCATATACTCCCATCGGGAGCTCAATATAAGTCATCCGTGACTCGATAAAATGTGCCATTCCATCAGCCGAATAAGCACTCGACAATATATTCTCAAAACGCCGAAGTTGCGATCAATTTCTGAATGCCGCAAAACTTTGCGAAGGTAAGACCCCAGATCAATTCTGTGAGGCGTGGCGCCGTCTCTGACGTCGGTTTGCTACTTTTATCCGTATCAACAGATACGAAGAAAAATCCTAACGGACGCGTTAGGTACCCGATAAATATGACCGGGACTCGACAGAATGGTAAGACCTTAAGCGGCACCTGTCGAAGTTTACACCAAGTATCCCGAAATCATGTCCAGGGACGTGATTTTGAAGTAGGTTTTTGCGGATTGCCACTAGAGCAGCTTAACTAGTACCCGATCCGTCGGATGAACTAGCCCCAACTACCATTATCCCTGTACAATATAGAAATTTATATGAAGAAATATAGAAAAGTTTAAGTTGTCGAGTAAAAATAAACAGTGGAGATTTTCCCTGACTCTACGATTCAAGCAAAATCTCGGGGGCTACTGACATAGGCATCCCTAATGGGCTTGCCAAAGATAGTACCCGGGGTTTATTGAAGGCACACTACTCGAAGAATAAGGAGATTCGGAAGCCCAAGATATTATTAAGGAAAGTTAGAGTTGTAATAGAAAGTCTTATTTGTAATCTTACGGGATGAGTTTGAAACCTTCCCGGACTTTGTAACTTGTACAGCGCGAATCCCTCGGCTCCGCCTCCTATATAAGGGGGAGTCGAGGGACGCAGAGATCATCGAATCATTGTCTACAAACCCTAGTTTTTGTAATCGTCGAGTACTTTTCGGCTGAAACCTTCGAGATCTACTTGCCCTCTACTTCCAACTAAACCCTAGCCTACAATCCATAGGCATTGACGAGCTAATACCTTGTCAGCGGGAGATCAAGAGATAGCAGTGGCTGAATGGACTCGGGGGGCAAGCCCCGTGTCCTGCAAGTGGGTTAAGCCACAAGGTCCTCCATGAGGGTTTGACTTAGACGTGACCAAAGCTGAGCAGATTTTCGACCTCTTACTTAAGGAGAAGCAGCTGAAGTTACCCGAAGGCCACAAGATCCCCACGGCTCAGGAGCTGAACGGAAAGCCGTACTGCAAGTGGCATAACACGTTCACCCATGCCACCCACGACTGCAGGGTGTGGCGTCAGCAGATCCAAATGGCGATAGAACAAGGGCGCCTAATTTTCAGCCAGTACGCCATGAAGGTCGACACACACCCCTTCCCCGCCGTTAACATGGTGGAGTGCACTTACCCTGGAGGGTGCCAGCCAGGATTCTCGTTCAACATCAACATGGTAGGACCTGGGCACCACCCTGGTAAGGACGGAGATGAGGGCAGCTGCTCTCATAGCAAGGACAAAGAGGAAGCCGTTCCACGCGATCGTCTCCGGCACGATGGCAAGCGCCACATCACAGAGGGAGAAGTGAGGAATGTGAGATATCAGCGACCTCTCTCTGATCACCTCCTCAACAAATATGTGAGTCAATACGACCAACGCCGACGATATAACGACGATGATGAAAGAGATCGTCTGGCTAGGGACGTCAGGAGACACCGTCGGTATGATCGCGACGAGGAGAGATATGAGCGCCACGCCAAGGAAAAGTCGGGAGAGCAAGACGACGTGGATAGGCACTGGGACTGTCCCTTCTTCAGACACTGCTGGGATTCAGGAATGAGCCGATTGCCTACAATCGGCAACTGCCCAGAATGTAGACAGAAGAAGAAGGATACAGCTAACGTATCCGTGTTCAAACGTCTAGGGCCTCTCCCGCCTCGGAACAAGCACGCTGAGTCCTCTCAGGAAGACCTCGAGGAACTAGAGGACGATGATGAAGAAGAGGAAGATAGGTACCATCGGCCGAGGTGGTGCCCTGATGGACTCAGCCGTTCCCAAAAGCGAAGGGTTCAGCGACTACGGGGTTTGGAGGAAGCCGAAAGGTTATACCTGCACACGTTAAGGAAGGCGTGGCCTGATCTGGCCGCGAAAATTTAGCGAACCCTGGACGAAGAGGGTCGGCCACAAAGGAAAGAGTGGCGCCCCAGACAAAAGAAAGCCGATGATGAGACATCGGCTGGCACAAACATGGTGTTCATCCTGCCGACGGAGTTTAGTGCTCCAGGATTAGACGAAGCACCTGTGGCACAACTTGACTGCGGCCCACGGCCGGTTATCTTTGAGAAGCCACGAGAAAGAAGCTACAGACATCTAAAGGCTCTGTACTTGCGAGGTTATATCAATGGGCAGCCTGTCAACAAGATGCTGGTGGACACCGGAGCGGCAGTCAACATTATGCCATACTCCATGCTACGTCGGTTGGGACGCTCTAGCTCGGATCTGATCAAGACCAACGTGACACTGAGCGATTTCAACGGCCAAGCATCTGACGCACAAGGTGTTCTGAACGTGGATCTGACCGTAGGAAGGAAAACCATCCCTACGACGTTCTTTATTGTCGACAGCAAGAGCACCTATGCTGTCCTACTAGGAAGAGATTGGATCCACGCCAACTGTTGCATTCCATCCACAATGCACCAATGCTTGATACAGTGGGATGGAGATGAAGTAGAGGTCGTCCACGCAGATGATTCAGCCGAGATCTCAACGGCTGGCATGAACGTTTGGTAGACAACAGGCCAAGAGCCACTCTCAGGCATCAATTTGGACGACTGCGAGCGCATCGACGTGACGAAGGACGGGGTTAGGCTGGTCTTATCCACCGGCCTGACCGTGTAACGAGAGCAAAATCTATGAACAAACGTGGCGAGGCCGATCCTTGTGATCGGCCCCAAAGATCTATGGACGAACGTTGCAAAACCTTCATTGAGCGATTCAATCAACATGGAGGCCGATTCCAGCAATCGGCCAAAATTATCCTCACCATACGTTCTGCCTGGTGTTCAACGTCGATCTAATGGGCAGCGGTTTTACGTCGGCTGATGAGCTAGAAAAAGTCAACATTGGTCCTAACGGAGCCGACGTTCAAATACAGTGCCTTGGCTAACTACAGAGCCGATATCCGCAGTTACCTGGCAGATTCGGCTCGGGGGGCACCTAATCAGATGAACATGTGCGATACATGTGCAGTAAAATATTGGGAGCCGATAGAAAAATCGGCCGGTAAAAAAAAATTACACAGCCGATGCACGGACTACAATGAGAACTTCCTCGGCTACAATGAGCCGATTTTGGTGCCCGAACCTTCTCTTCGAGGACCTCCAACTCTGTGCGCAAGGTTGCCAGTTCAGCAGTGCTGTCATTAAGCCGTTGGTGATCATCTGCAACATCGGTTTTCAACGGAAGAAAGTTGTTCGGCTCGGCTGGCTCTGCATGGTGGTTTTCTCCGATTTGCTCGAGCTCGGGTCCATTGGTCCGAATTGTGTGTCCTCACCACCGTTTCGCCTTGATCGAGGCTCGGGGGCAGCTGACTCGGCGGATGATCGTTTTTAGAAGCCGATTGGGGGGTCATCGAGTCGACCTCCGCATCATAATCTTCTTCGAAGGCGGTGAGTTGTTGCAGAAGAAGACCACCAGAGCTGCTGAAAGGAGCATGAAAGGGTAGCCGTCATCATCTACGGGGTCAGAGCCAGGCCGGAGACCATGGCGTGGGCATTGGATGATGTTGCCCGTGGATCCATTGCGGTTACGAACCTGCGCGATTGATATCTGAGGTTCATATGGCCGTAGGACGGATCTGTGCAAACGGCGATTGAGGTTTGCTCTTTCGGACAAAGTCGCAGATTACCATTTGGATGGACAATAGAGTTGACTTTGTTCGCGTTTCATGGCAAGGTCCGATGCGCTGCCATCGGCTCTTAATGTGTGGATTTATTTTAGCAATCGGCAAAATTGGAAAAGGGACAAAATAAGCTGGAAAATGTCTTCTTCATTGACAAGAGAGGTTTTTTACAGTGAAGAGCCGATTGCTCAAGAAAGGAAGAACAAAAGAGGAGCCGACTGCTCAGGAGCTACTAATCCTACATTACTAATCTTCGCTGGCCTCGTCGTCAGCATCGTAGCTGCCATCGGCGCTGCTGCCGGAGAGCTCCTCGTCGCTGCCGCCCCAGCCCTCAGCCGAAGACTCTTCTTCCTCGTCATCATCATCGTCCTTGCTGTCCGCCCAAGCGCGGAAGCGTTTCGCCGACGGATACCCAGCGGAGGAGGAGGAATCATCCTCCTCCTCTTCCTCCTCTTCCTCTGCTTCTTCTTCTTCCTCCTCCTCGTCGGAGGAGGTGGGGTTCGCCCATGAGTGGAGGTCGTCTTCGCTCTCGCTCTTCAACTCCCCTTCGATGAGGAACTGGAGGTCGCCCTCCCCATCGGTCAGAGGTAGGTCACCATCTGACCCGACGAGTGCCTCGGGTGGGCCATCTGGCACGTGGTCAAAGTTCCATTCCTGCTCGCTCGAGGAAGAGGATTGGAAGGAGAGGCCTGATGAGATGGAGGAAGAGGAAGACATTGCTACAGGGAAGATTGGTCTTTGCTACAGGAAAAGAGGGTTTTTTAGGTGCCGATGGCCAGAACAGAGCAAGGGGATGGAGCGGCAAACCCTTCGGCACAGTTAAATAAAGGGGGTATAGTGGAGATTTAATGCCATTACGGTTTCCAAGGAAGTGATGTTAAAACTGTCAAATCTTGCGGAGAAGTGGAGGAGGCAAGGCATCATTACGAGGGATACTGCGACGGTTCTGCTCTGCTATGACATGACTCGACGAAGAAAAAACAGAGTGATTTTGGAATTGTCATTTCCAAAACCAGGGGGGCATGTGTTATCACCAGAATTTGACGGGATCAGAGGTAGGCCGCGATTGGAGATGGGCTTGAAGAATATACATGGAAGGAATACATGAATCGGCCTTATATGCAAAGTTTGGGCTAGTTTGCCCGTGTATCTGTAATATAGTAGGATACGTGTCGGTTAGATAGAATTTGGCTCGTGCCCGGTTGGGTTTATTCCCACGTTAGAAAGTCTACGGACTATAAATATGTATCTAGGGTTTATGAAATAAACAACAATCACGTTCACCACAAACCAATCTAGGCGCATCGCCAACTCCCTTGTCTCGAGGGTTTTCTTCCGGGTAAGCATCATGCTGCCTAGATCGCATCTTGCGATCTAGGCAGTACACGTTTATTCGTCGTTCATGCGTTGCTCGTGCTGAAGCCTTGTTGATGGCGAGCAACGTAGTTATCATAGATGTGTTAGGGTTAGCATTGCTTCATCGTATCATATGCTTTCGTCCGTGCAACCCTTAGACATCTAGCCGCCCTTACACCTATCTTAGGTGTAAGGGCGGCACCCCGCTTGATCATTATTTAGTAGATCCGATCCGTTATGATTGCTCCTTGTTCTACAAGGATTAGTTTAATATCTGCATAGTTAGGCCTTACAAACGGGTTGAAGGATCCGAGTGGCGCGTAGGGTGTAGTTTGCTAGCCCTAGACAGGATGTTCCGGGGATCAACTTCATGTTGGTTTTTAGGCCTTGTCTAGGGTCGGCTTACGATCACCGTGCGTGGCCGCCGAGCTCAATCACGAGTAGGATGTTCCGATTATGTGGTGAAAACCCTAAATCGTAGTAGGTCGTTTTAGCTTTACTTTGATCAAGCAGGACCACCATATATTCGTACACCTCGTACGGATCATGGGTGGATCGGCTCCTTGAGCCGATTCACAGGACAACCTGAGAGCCGATCGAGGCTCGTATTTAATGTTTACGTGTATGCCATGCAGGAAACTAAGCGAGGCACATCCATCACCTTCCTGATCAGGTATAGATCAGGTGGCACGCCCTTGCACCAGCATCGGACGTGCGTGCCGAGTCTTTGCGGGCCGTCGCTCGGAGGGACCAGGGCCAGCCGCAGTCCTGGGAGCCTCCCGGCTCTACTGTGTTGCCCGTCGCTGCTCGCCGGTGGGTTTTTGACCGCAACACCAGCACACCAAGGATATGGATGCAAGGGTATCCAGAGACAGGGAGGAGGAAGAACAGGGAAGGAAGAGACGAAGGCGAACATACCTGGGAGCTGGAGCTCGTCGACGCAGCCATGTCGGATGCAGCGACACAGCCCAGGCCACGGCAGCGCCAAGCCACAGCCAGGCCAGGCCACGCCGAGCGCCATCGCACCCAGCACATCACCAGCAAGCCGTCAAGCAGCCCAGGGAAGTCGGGAGCACCCGCCGACATGCATCGCCAGCGAGGACCGCAACCCTAGAACCAGAGAGGGTCGAGGACGAGCGAACCAGGACGCACGCGTCAGATCGACTCGGATAGATCGACGCGCCATCACGGGCCGGGTCGATTGCGCACCATGGCGGGGCCAACACCGCCGGAGTCTGCCGGAATCAGCCGGCGACGGCGAAGGCGACGCAGTCATCGCGAGAGAGGGTTAGGGTTAGGGTTCGAGGCGATGCGGGGGAGATGGAGTGGAGTGAGAGACCGCACAAGTCGGTTGGACCCGAGTGGGTCTAACCGAACCCGTTGGGCTCCACTGACAGGTGGGCCCAGGGGCAAAACTGTCATTTCCCAATCTATCTATTATATACTAAAAGCAAAATAAGGGTGTTTTTCAAGGCATCAGGTTGATCCACATATGCTTAAAAAATATAAACCGATGATTTTATTCTTAACGACTGAGATTAAAAGATAAGAAGCGTTACGTACACCAATTTACGTGTACAAAACTCAACTCATGGCACGTTCGCTTGAAATAAAAAAACTTATCTCCAAAATTAAAAAAATGAATAAGAGACAAAAAGGAATTGGCTCCAACAGGTCACGAATCTCAAGAGTCCATCTCATATACGAATACAATTCACTTCTCCATAAGTCACGTACGTGGCTCAACCTTCTGTCAAACATGTAAAGAAGAATAGAAAACCTTCTGCCACGCAGAGAACATAGACATGTTTACGCTATCCTCTTGGCTCAACTTTCTCATCCTTCATTGCTCTTATATCGTATAGTCGGTCTACACATGGATCTCAAGGTCGCTGCTGCGCTGTATGCCGTGTTGCCGGCCCATGACAAGCTGCACCATCTCCATAACGCTGCGTCCATGACTCCGATGTCCGTTGTGGACGCTGCTGCATCCTGAGCATGAGGCCTGCGACCCCTGCTTTGACAGGTTTGGTGTCCTCAGCATCCTTACTGCCAGGTCGACGGCACAGGCAGGCTCACCGTCCGTGGCGGCACAGACATCTGGCCAGAGTTCAAAGCCAGCCAAAGTGACATCTCCGGTAGGTTTGAAGCCAGCGTGCTCACCGTCACTGTGCCCAAGCACGCTGGTGATGCGGGTGCGCTAGCACCCTTGAGCATTGAGGGGATTAAGAGGAATATGTTCGATAAGGCAAAGGCGGAGAGCACGACCAAGAAACAAGAAATTACCAATGAGGATGCCTTGATTAAAAAGGCTATGGATGTGGCCAGCAAGAAGGCTCGGCAACAACAGAGACACGAGGAGCCATGGAAAAGCAAGCAAGAGCAGCAAACGCCACCATAGCTGGCCCAGGTGAAGATGGAAGAAGACGTCAAGCGAAAGGCACCTCGGGTGGCGCCACCACCAAAACTGACTCCAGTGAAGAGGGAACACGAACTAAAACCAAATGCACCTGATCAGGCGGCGGGTGGAACACCACCATCCGAGAAGCCGGCGCCTATACCCGATGCTTCCACCGGCGACGGTTGCAACTGAAAGCCATGCAGTAAGGGTGAGGCGGCACAGTGAGGATGAGGGCGTGGATGCTGCTACCACGGCGGCAGCCAAGCGTGCGTAAATGGATGGAGAGAACAAGACAAAGACCAGAGTGCGTCGGTTGGAAGGAGCGCGTGCAGGGAGGCTGAAGGTGTTGAAGGAAATTAAGTGGGCATGGGCAAATGACGTGGTGGAGGCGGCGAGGAAGAACAAGGAGGTGCTAGCCGTCCGAGTGGCAGCAACCAAGATCCCTCCATGAGATGAACCCGTTCGGTGCAGTGTTTAAGGTACTCTGACATATTGCATGGAGCGGGACTGCCGGAGACGAGAGGACGATTCTGAATCTTGGGAGTTCCAGGTTCATTCATCTAGCACAGGCCATCAGAGGCAAGTACAAAGCAGTTCATTACATTAGATGGTAGTTCACTTTGTTCTGGTGGTTTCCTAATTGTAGCTCGATAGTAATATGCACATATCGAGAACTGCTTAATATAAGATTGGCTTATCTACATATTTAAAAATATATGATATGCTCAAGGGGGTTTGTTAGATGAGTTAATAGAATGAAAGTTGAAATATAAAATCTCATTACCATACAGTTTTTAGGCTTTCCATGATCAATCCACATTATTGTTCTAAGAGCAGCACTTGCGTTTGTAAAGTCTTGGCTTTGTTTGCTGTTTCCTGAGAAAATGAATGCCAATGAGATACGTACTATTGCTGTACTTAAAAAAAATGTAGTTTTGTTTCCTCCATGCATGCAGTGCGTATCGGATATGAACTCTTGCCTGACGATGCAGATCAGTGTGATTACTGAAATGTTTATGGTTACATTGGACAATATTTCTCATGGTTAATGTATCAACATCCACGAATTAGCTGAGAGGCACCAAGTAAAGAAAAGATTCAACCAAATTTTCCTATGTAGAATCGTGTTTTTTGGTATGGTTTAAGACAGTTTATCACGCCTACGGCGCGATTGTAGTATCGCGCGTCGTCGCACCTCATGATTAGTGGACATCATGTAGAAGAAGTTCTACACTAATAATAATAGCATATCTACTACATACATAAATAAAAACATATACATATTTTAAAAATAACTATTTTGATAATTCTTTTTGTCGAGTTTCATAGATCTTACTTGACACATAGATGTGTCAATCCCACATTAGATCCCTGTAGGATTCAAACATGACAACAATTTACATATTCTGTTTGAACGGGAGGGAGAAATGACTACATGAATGTGAACATATTTTAGATCGATGTATAAAGAAATATTGTAAAAAGTTGACTTACAAATAAAGTTTTCTCAATTGACAACTGACATGTCATACTGTTTTGCAATTATCACTGCCATGCCAATTGACAACTGACATGTCATAGTATCAAGTAAGATCTTTATTATTTTAGATCGGTATGAATAAATTTTGAAAATCGAGTAAGAAAGTAAGGTGTTCTCAATGAACTAAGCTATAGGCAGATCTTTATGTTGCAATCATTCAATTAATCAGAAAGTATCAAATTCAAGTGAGTCTCACGCACGAAAACTATTTCCAAAATGGCATACAATCGCATCAATATTTGTTTATTTAACATCTAATAAGACCAATTATATAATGCTAAAATATAATAATGTATTCACCAATTGTGTTACCACCACAATTTGGGAGCCAACATTTCGGAACTATGTAGTAATAAATTAATGTCATGTAGAAAGTTCAAAAGATCAAGCACCTGAATACTTATGTTTCCATGAATAATTGTACATGGATGCATGAATTATTTTCTTTCTCGCCTATTAGTTTCGAAAATTTAATTCATGATGCCTTTGTTTCTTTGCTACGATTAGATTTTCATAGACTTTAAATTACCAGCATAACCACATACAAAAACAAAAGGTCAAAGTTGCCTTGTGGCTTTTAAAATATTTGAATAATAGTACAAAAACATATACATACCTAAGAATTAACTTTTATCATTTCTGACAATATAAAAATGATGCCCTCACATTTGCGAGGGCCACCTTGCTAGTTATATACTAAAAGAAAAATAAGGGTGTTTTTCGAGGCATCAGGTTGATCCACATATGCTTAAAAAATATAAACCGATGATTTTATTCTTAACGACTGAGATTAAAAGATAAGAAGCGTTACGTACACCAATTTACGTGTACAAAACTCAACTCATGGCACGTTCGGTTGAAATAAAAAAACTTATCTCCAAAATTAAAAAAATGAATAAGAGACAAAAAGGAATTGGCTCCAACAGGTCACGAATCTCAAGAGTCCATCTCATATACGAATACAATTCACTTCTCCATAAGTCACGTACGTGGCTCAACCTTCTGTCAAACATGTAAATAAGAATAGAAAACCTTCTGCCACGCAGAGAACATAGACATGTTTACGCTATCCTCTTGGCTCAACTTTCTCATCCTTCATTGCTCTTATATCGTATAGTCGGTCTACACATGGATCTCAAGATCGCTGCTGCGCTGTATGCCGTGTTGCCGGCCCATGACAAGCTGCACCATCTCCATAACGCTGCGTCCATGACTCCGATGTCCGTTGTGGACGCTGCTGCATCCTGAGCATGAGGCCTGCGACCCCTGCTTTGACAGGTTTGGTGTCCTCATCATCCTTACTGCCAGGTCGACGGCACAGGCAGGCTCACCGTCCGTGGCGGCATAGACATCTGGCCAGAGTTCAAAGCCAGCCACAATGACATCTCCGGTAAGTTTGAAGCCAGCGTGCTCACCGTCACTGTGCCCAAGCACGCTGGCGATGCGGGTGCGCTAGCACCCTTGAGCATTGAGGGGATTAAGAGGAATATGTTCGATAAGGCAAAGGCGGAGAGCACGACCAAGAAACAAGAAATTGCCAATGAGGATGCCTTGATTAAAAAGGCTATGGATGTGGCCAGCAAGAGGGCTCGGCAACAACAGAGACACGAGGAGCCATGGAAAAGCAAGCAAGAGCAGCAAACGCCACCATAGCTGGCCCAGGTGAAGATGGAAGAAGACGTCAAGCGAAAGGCACCTCGGGTGGCGCCACCACCGAAACTGACTCCAGTGAAGAGGGAACACGAACTAAAACCAAATGCACCTGATCAGGCGGCGGGTGGAACACCACCATCCGAGAAGCCGGCGCCTATACCCGATGTTTCCACCGGCGACGGTTGCAACTGAGAGCCATGCAGTAAGGGTGAGGCGGCACAGTGAGGATGAGGGCGTGGATGCTGCTACCACGGCGGCAGCCAAGCGTGCGTAAATGGATGGAGAGAACAAGACAAAGACCAGAGTGCGTCGGTTGGAAGGAGCGCGTGCAGGGAGGCTGAATGTGTTGAAGGAAATTAAGTGGGCATGGGCGAATGGCGTGGTGGAGGCGGCGAGGAAGAACAAGGAGGTGCTAGCCGTCCGAGTGGCAGCAACCAAGATCCCTCCATGAGATGAACCCGTTCGGTGCAGTGTTTAAGGTACTCTGACATATTGCATGGAGCGGGACTGCCGGAGACGAGAGGACGATTCTGAATCTTGGGAGTTCCAGGTTCATTCATCTAGCACAGGCCATCAGAGGCAAGTACAAAGCAGTTCATTACATTAGATGGCAGTTCACTTTGTTCTGGTGGTTTCCTAATTGTAGCTCGATAGTAATATGCACATATCGAGAACTGCTTAATATAAGATTGGCTTATCTACATATTTAAAAATATATGATATGCTCAAGGGGGTTTGTTAGATGAGTTAATAGAATGAAAGTTGAAATATAAAATCTCATTACCATACAGTTTTTAGGCTTTCCATGATCAATCCACATTATTGTTCTAAGAGCAGCACTTGCGTTTGTAAAGTCTTGGCTTTGTTTGCTGTTTCCTGAGAAAATGAATGCCAATGAGATACGTACTATTGCTGTACTTAAAAAAAATATAGTTTTGTTTCCTCCATGCATGCAGTGCGTATCGGATATGAACTCTTGCCTGACGATGCAGATCAGTGTGATTACTGAAATGTTTATGGTCACATTGGACAATATTTCTCATGGTTAATGTATCAACATCCACGAATTAGCTGAGAGGCACCAAGTAAAGAAAAGATTCAACCAAATTTTCCTATATAGAATCGTGTTTTTTTGGTATGGTTTAAGACAGTTTATCACGCCTACGGCGCGATTGTAGTATCGCGCGTCATCGCACCTCATGATTAGTGGACATCATGTAGAAGAAGTTCTACACTAATAATAATAGCATATCTACTACATACATAAATAAAAACATATACATATTTTAAAAATAACTATTTTGATAATTCTTTTTGTCGAGTTTCATAGATCTTACTTGACACATAGATGCGTCAATCCCACATTAGATCCCTGTAGGATTCAAACATGACAACAATTTACATATTCTGTTTGAACGGGAGGGAGAAATGACTACATGAATGTGAACATATTTTAGATCGATGTATAAAGAAATATTGTAAAAAGTTGACTTACAAATAAAGTTTTCTCAATTGACAACTGACATGTCATAATGTTTTGCAATTATCACTGCCATGCCAATTGACAACTGACATGTCATAGTATCAAGTAAGATCTTTATTATTTTAGATCGGTATGAATAAATTTTCAAAATCGAGTAAGAAAGTAAGGTGTTCTCAATGAACTAAGCTATAGGCAGATCTTTATGTTGCAATCATTCAATTAATCAGAAAGTATCAAATTCAAGTGAGTTTCACGCACGAAAACTATTTCCAAAATGGCATACAATCTCATCAATGTTTGTTTATTTAACATCTAATAAGACCAATTATATAATGCTAAAATATAATAATGTATTCACCAATTGTGTTACCACCACAATTTGGGAGCCAACATTTCGGAACTATGTAGTAATAAATTAATGTCATGTAGAAAGTACAAAAGATCAAGCATCTGAATACTTATGTTTCCATGAATAATTGTACATGGATGCATGAATTATTTTCTTTCTCGCCTATTAGTTTCGAAAATTTAATTCATGATGCCTTTGTTTCTTTGCTACGATTAGATTTTCATAGACTTTAAATTACCAGCATAACCACATACAAAAACAAAAGGTCAAAGTTGCCTTGTGGCTTTTAAAATATTTGAATAATAGTACAAAAACATATACATACCTAAGAATTAACTTTTATCATTTCTGACAATATAAAAATGATGCCGTCGCATTTGTGAGGGCCACCTTGCTAGTTTTGTGAAAAACAGAAACTTTGAATAAAGATAAAAAATAGATAAGAACTCTAAAAAAATAAATAAAAATATTTAAACCACTCAGAATAAAATTCTCTATCATAATAAAATATGAAAAGAATTTTTTGAGACAATTAAAAGTTAAGCCATATTTAAATGCAAGGAATTAATATTTTAATCATTAAAAATCAACCTTTATATTTTTAATGATAAAATAAGTCCATAAATCCTTTTGGACTTAAAAACACCTTGGAAATATTCCAAGGTTGTAATTTCCTCTTAAGGAGACATCTTAAAATTGTTCTTAGTAATCGTCTCTGACATAAAATGATAAAACACCGGGAAGGGGGGAACAAAACCCTAAAAACTAAAAGCATGCATAATTGCTTCTTTAACCATTGCCCTTATCGGACAATGATGCTATCTTTCAGCAACAGAGGACAAGGGTCGTTCCACACCATCGAACTGCAACACTTTGCAGTCTTCGGGCAAGTTCATCGCTTGCTCATTTCACTTGAGTATTTTTTACCAAATTACTTACAAAGTACTATACTTACCACTCTTGCATGAAAAGCAAAATTACTATTTTCATAACTATGAATATGACTATGTGGTTGTCAATGGAACCATGGAATGTGTTGATATGGTGGAGGTTCCATTGCAATGGGTTTATATCCATTTATGATTAAACAACAAATGTCGTCCAGTGATTCTTGTGTCGTAAAACTCGTGTTAACCATAAGATCTGGAGTGGGACGGAGTAGTCAATTGTATTTCCACCTCTCGTACATCAACGGATGCGCTTACCGTAGCAGCTTGCGAGAGCAACTTGAGGGTGGGGATCCCATTCTAATTCCCTACAGTAATGCGGTCTATGATGGGTTGCATTGGCCGGCGAAGGACCATGGTTGCGACCTGGTAGTTGTCGAGGTCGGAAGATATCCAAGTGATATAGCCCGGCGAGGACCCAAGGTCGGATTTGCAACAAAGGGTGGGTGTGCGAGGTAGCGGAGGAATATGATTGGCTAAGACCTTATACCGGGCCTCACACCAACAGAAGTGTGGATGGGAAAACTGCCCGGTTGGCACCAAGGTTAAGATCTCTTATGGGTAAAGCAACACACCTCTGCAGAGTGTAACAAATCGTGACCTGTCACTCCCTGTTCCGGGATTTGGAACTGCAAACGCTGCCTGAAAGGAACTCCATGAAGTTCTAGTAAACCGGTGAAGGCTGACGGACATAGTTCTTCTTAATAAAAGCAATCTTTTGAAGAAATGGTTATTAAAACATGCATTGGTATTAGACTTTCTGGTCTAATATCGTAGCTAGTGCATTACACACCTCTTTCCTAATATGAACTTGTTGAGTACGCTCGTACTCATACCTCTTATAATCCCCTGCTTAGATTGCCTGAATCGTCTTGAGGAGGACACCGACGGCCAAGATGGAGCAGATGCGATCTGCTATGAAGAGCCAGACCTCTCCGGAGGTGTAGAGGGAGTGGATTACCTCATCGTCTACGGAGCCGGGGAGGGTACCGAAGGAGAACAAGCGTAGGCTATTCTTATAGTAGTAGTAACTGAGCAGTTCGAACACTTTAGTACTTAGCTGCACGAGGAGAATAAATGTATGACCTGCTAAGACTTCTATATTTTAAGCTAAGTTGGGTTCACCTCGAACCCAGGAGTATTCCTCTCTGGACCCAGGAGGAGCTCCAAGATGATGTACATATTTGGTTTGTAATAATGTATGAATGAATTATGGACCAGCTATGTTCTGTTGTACTACTCTGAGGGATGTAATATTTGCGGATTGGTACTTCGCGAGTGTTATATCAACGACTTGCATACTACAACATGCAGTGGTATGCAGGGTCACCACAGTTGGTATCAGAGCAAAAGCTTTGACGTTAGGTTGGAACCTAGTAAATGGGACAGAACGTTAGGAGTCAAATAGGATTAGTAAAGAATTCTCTAAAAATATGGTGTCTATTCACTTGAGAATAAAACATTCATATCTTTTAGTGCGATAATTCTTTATTATCATTATTATGATGCTTTATTACTAATATTATATTCTTTCTTATCCATAGCCTAAAATGGCCAGTTCACGTTCCGGACGTAACGTGAAAGTGAAGGAATCGACACTGAACGATTATGACGGAGGACCCGCTGACATTCTCCGGGCAATGTTACTCGAATTTGGGTGTGATCCCCAAATCCGAGTAATGAAGTACGTGTACTACGATGGTACAGTATTGGCTAAGTGTAGGGTAGGACTACAACTACCAGAATCCCTAGGAATGAGTGCAGTTATGCCTGCGGGAGAGGCTAGGACCTTAAGAACAGCCTATCACATAGCCATAATGAAAGCCATCATAGACATTCGGGAACATAAGACCGAGGATCTTATTGGTTCCAAATTCGCACATATTCCACATATGGAGGAGGAAGAGGATCCGATGCTGAATCACTTTAAGTTTGCAAAAAGAAAGCCTGCAGAAGCCGCTAAGTACATGGATAACTGCAGAAACCTACTGACATTGTTCTTTCAGTTGAACCGACATCTGTCGGGGGCAATTGATACAATGTTGGATGAATTCACTGAGCCCAAGGAGGAGTCGAAGGGAAAGGAGCTGATGGAGAGTGAGGTTCACTCACCAGTCTATTCAACTGGTCATTTTATTAGCATAGACCATCCAGAACCACAACCCACACCTATAACGCCTAGGTACTTTCCTAGTAGCTCCCAAGGTGGATATGAGGGCGGAGAGGAATCCGGAAACCACCAGCGTTCCGAGACTCCGATTGAGAATTCCACGGGTTGGCGTTGGGGATAATTCATGGGGACTGATAGTGATCCAGTGAGATGTAATCCCGAGATAGATCAAGACGCCATAAACCAGTATCAGAACCATCAGTACAGTAGGGGTGATTATGAGGAGTATCCGATAATGATAGAGTCGGACACAAATGGAGGAAATGCCTATGATGGAGTCACAGGGGAGTACACCCCAGGGGAGGATTATGCTTCATTAAATAATCATTTCATGACAATAGATTTCTCCCTGGGATCATCCTCTGATTCAGACTACCAGCCGAATGTGAGACCATATGTCCCAGACTCTATCAGGAGGACTACCCGTTCGATCGGATGGAAGCATGGGATGTACCAGGAATGAAGCCACGACTAGAGACCACCACTGGAGGCGATACTTCAATACAGTTGTACCACATGTATTGTATTATGTAATATTTTAGGGATTTCTATTTTCGTGCCCCTGGTTCGTTAGTTGTACTCAGTTTTCCCCAGCCCCTTAGTTTTTCCCCAGTTTCCCCCTCCTCTAGTTTGAAACACGCACAAGTGCTGGAACGGCCGGTAGCCGCCATGTCAGAGGCCTTGACCGTTAGTCTGACCGGGTGGGGCTGCACAGGGGCAGCTCCTCCCTGGCCGTCTCGTGCTGATGGGTAGGGTCAGAAGACACGTCGGAGCAGCCATCCATCTATGGCTGACGTGTGGGCCATTTTATTTCATGATTTTATACGCGGTGCTGCCAATGACAAATGGGGCCGCTCTATAGGGCTGCCGTAGCTAATGACCAATGGGGTCGTATATTTTTCAGGAAAAGACATATATTGCCGCTCTGTGGGGCTGCCGCAGCCAATGACCAGTGGGGTCGTCTATTTATTTAGAGAAAATCATATATTGCCGCTCTGTGCGGCCTCCGCAGCCAATGACCAGTGGGGTCGTCTATTTTTCAGGAAAAGACATATATTGCCGCTCTGTGGGGCTGCCGCAGCCAATGACCAGTGGGGTCGTCTATTTATTTAGAGAAAATCATATATTGCCCCTCTATGGGGCCTCCGCAACCAATGACCAGTGGGGTCGTCTATTTTTCAGGAAAAGACATATATTAATTGCCGCTCTGTGGGGCTGCCGCAACCAATGACCAGTGAGGTCATCTATTTATTTAGAGAATATCATAGAGAGAAGCAACAAGTTCGCTAATTAATTATTCTTAAGCTAGACCGATCATTAGTCACCGGAGAACCGCTGGCAGCTCGTTCCCCACCGTCGGACGGAGCAGCCATCACCGGCGCCTCGTCGCGCCGCTGGCTCTGTCCCCCGGCGGCGTCGGACGGACTGCGGCGCTGCACATCAACCACGACTCCAGCACTTGTTTCGTCCGCACGCATTGTACCCACCGCAGGAAAGTCCACCGCAAGCAGATCCGCCGCCCACGACGATCGGGATTTGTTCCGCGCACCAATTGGTAGTATAGCTTGGTAAGACCTCCGCTTCGCCTCCCCCGCCCCCTAATCGATTTGGTTCCCGTAATTTATTGGAGTTTGCAGGTACGAAATAGTCCTCAATGTCTGGTCGTAGCAGGTACACCAGCGAGGGTGGGGATTCGATCATGTCGTGGCCACGTTCTACTTCTCCTACCTCGTCGGAAGTGCAGGTATCTAGCTTCAGCTCTCTTTAGTACCGTTGAATTTGAAGTGCCGCCATGGCCTGTTGGAGTGATTTCAGTTGTTCTTTTTTCCATTATTGTTACGAGTTAGCCGAGCAAGCCGATGATCCATGGTACATTGCATACCAAGATGAATCAACCCAGTGGTGTAGCCAGAGGATGGATTTGAGGAGAAGGTGGCCAATTTAGGTGATGAATTGGCCCGTAAAAACCTGATGATATTCGAGCTGAAGCGTACTGTGGAGGAAGAAAAGAAGAATCCAGAGCTTATTCGCAAGGATAAGTTCAGAGTTGAGACAGATCTTGCCGTATTTGATCAAGTGGTAGAA
This sequence comes from Lolium rigidum, assembly GCF_022539505.1. NCBI lineage: Eukaryota > Viridiplantae > Streptophyta > Magnoliopsida > Poales > Poaceae > Lolium > Lolium rigidum. The sequence continues at coordinate 117,716,746 of NC_061510.1, forward strand.
AATCTAGAACATGAACTTCAAGTGATGGGAGAGGAGAAAAGTAGATTCATCTGTGCAGTTTTATTAGGTGTCATCCCTGTCCTAGCGAGTTATGTGGTTCTGGTAGACGATTCAGTATAGAATTATTATTCAGTAGATGGCTCTAACCACTGTATTTTGTTGTGGCTCTAAGCACTATATTTTGGCGTACAATTTCCTAGTTGTGCTAAGTAATGCGCACGATAATTTTAGCATGCATGAACATTTTATAAAAGTGAAGGGATCCCAAAAGTGAAAGCATGTACCAGCCTCCCGGATAATATACATATCAATATCTTCCCAATCAAGTTGGGATAGAATTCAAATCATACATACGGATGTACATGGACACATCAAGAACGTGGAGAAGTTTTTTTTTGAGATGGAGGTAGTAGTTCGAATAATTTTATCCCAACTGGAAATTGAAAAATACAAATTTATCATAATTTATCCCAATTTGCGGTGTCGAACACGGCGCAACGATGGGCAAGAAAGGCCGGGACGACGGGCGGCTGAGGGGTGGTCATATGCGCCATCCGCCGTTGAAGCGATGTTGTCGGCGATGGCTTCAATGTTCGTGGCATCGATGACCACTGTCGGAACCGCCGCTGTCTTGGTATACTTCATCAGCGACGGATCTGCGGAGGGCTGGATCGGCGGCTTTGCAGCGCGGTTGTAGACGATGGCTTCAATCGTCTTGGCATCGATTCGCACTCTCGGCGCCGTCGAAGCGATGTTGTAGGCGATGGCTTCAATGTTCGTGGCATCGATGACCACTGTCGGCATGGCCGCCGTTGATACGTCTCCGACGTATCGATAATTTCTTATGTTCTATGTCATATTATTGATGATACCTACATGTTTTATGCACACTTTATGTCATATTCGTGCATTTTCTGGAACTAACCTATTAACAAGATGCCGAAGTGCCGGTTCTGTTTTCTGCTGTTTTTGGTTTCGAAATCCTAGTAACGAAATATTCTCGGAATTGGACGAAACAAAGACCCGGGGGCCTATTTTTCCACGGAGCTTCCGGAAGACCGAAGAACATACGAAGTGGGGCCACGAGGTGGCGACACCACATGGCGGCGCGGCCAAGGGGGGCCCGCGCCGCCTATGGTGTGGGCCCCTCGTCGGGCCCCGACTCTGCCCTTCCGCCTACTTAAAGCCTCCGTCGCGAAACCCCGATGCGAAAAACCACGATACGGAAAACCTTACTAAGACGCCGCCGCCGCCGATCCCATCTCGGGGGATTACGGAGATCTCCTCCGGCACCCTGCCGGAGAGGGGATTCATCTCCCGGAGGACTCTACACCGCCATGGTCGCCTCCGGAGTGATGAGTGAGTAGTTCACCCCTGGACTATGGGTCCATAGCAGTAGCTAGATGGTTGTCTTCTCCTCATTGTGCTTCATTGTTGGATCTTGTGAGCTGCCTAACATGATCAAGATCATCTATCCGTAATACTCTATGTTGTGTTTGTCGGGATCCGATGGATAGAGAATACCATGTCATGTTAATTATCAAGTTATTACATATGTGTTGTTTATGATCTTGCATGCTCTCCGTTACTAGTAGAGGCTCGGCCAAGTTTTTGCTTTTAACTCTAAGAGGGAGTATTTATGCTCGATAGTGGGTTCATGCTCGCATTGACACCGGGACAGTGATGAAAAGTTCTAAGGTTGTGTTGTGCTTTGTTGCCACTAGGGATATAACATTGGCGCTATGTCCGAGGATGTAGTTGTTGATTACATTACGCACCATACTTAATGCAATTGTCCGTTGTTAGCAACTTAATACTGGAGGGGTTCGGATGATAACCTCGAAGGTGGACTTTTTAGGCATAGATGCGGTTGGATGGCGGTCTATGTACTTTGTCGTAATGCCCAATTAAATCTCACTATACTTATCATGTCATGTATGTGCATTGTTATGCCCTCTCTATTTGTCAATTGCCCGACTGTAATTTGTTCACCCAACATGCTTTTATCTTATAGGAGAGACACCTCTAGTGAACTGTGGACCCCGGTCCATTCTTTTAATACTGAAATACAAATCTGCTGCAATACTTGTTTTTACTGTTTTCTCTGCAAACAATCATCTTCCACACAATACGGTTAATCCTTTGTTACAGCAAGCCGGTGAGATTGACAACCTCACTGTTTCGTTGGGGCAAAGTACTTTGGTTGTGTTGTGCGGGTTCCACGTTGGCGCCGGAATCTCCGGTGTTGCGCCGCACTACATCCCGCAGCCATCAACCTTCAACGTGCTTCTTGACTCCTACTGGTTCGATTAAACCTTGGTTTCTTACTGAGGAAACTTGCCGCTGTGCGCATCACACCTTCCTCTTGGGGTTCCCAACGGACGTGTCAACTACACGCATCAAGCAAATTTACTGGCGCCGTTGCCGGGGAGATCAAGACACGGCTGCAAGGGGAGTCTCCACTTCCCAATCTCTTTACTTTGTTTTTGTCTTGCTTTATTTTATTTACTACTTTGTTTGCTGCATTATATCAAAACAAAAAAAAAATTAGTTGCTAGCTTTACTTTATTTACTGTCTTGTTTGCCATATCAAAAACACAAAAAAAAATTAGTTTACTTGCATTTATTTTATCTAGTTTGTTTTATTTACTACTATTAAAATGAGTAATCATGAAGTTGAAGTTCGTTCATTTAAGCAACAAGGGGGAGAATGTTTAAAAGATGCTTGGTATAGAATTAGTGATGCCCATAATAGGTGCACTAAGAAACACTCCACCACTATCCTACTCAGGAATTTTTATGTTGGTATCTCTAGCTGGAATAGATATGTTCTTGATTGTCTCGCGGGAGGTAACTTCCTAGGCGCTCCCGCTTTAGAAGCTAGCTGTATTATTGAGAGTTTATTTGGAACACCACCTGTTAATGAAACTAAAATTGAAACCTCCCTTGAGGATGTTATGAAAAAATTGGAAACCATAGAGAAAATTTTTCCGAGTGTTGAAACTAAGTTGGAGATATTACTTGATAAAACTGATGAACTTGATAAATCCTTAGGAGGAATTGATGAAAGAATTAGTGTCCTAGGAACTTGTGTTGACCATGATAATCAAATTAATAGGATTGGCGAACTTGAAAAAGCTATGGGAACCTTGGGTTCAACCTTTTCATCTTTACAGTTTAGAGAGAAAGCTTATGTGGGAAAGGAGCAAAAGTTTATGTATGTCTCTAAAGTGCCTAAACCAAAGAAATATTATTATAGGCCTAAAATTGACAAAGCCCCTAGTACCATTACAAATGGGGGAGCTTATGATATCAATGCTTCATCTCGCGATAATACTTGAGATACACTTTCTGCGCCTAGGCTGAAAGGCGTTAAAGAAAAGCGCTTATGGGAGACAACCCATGTTTTTACTACAGTATTTTTATTTTATATTTGTGTCTTGGAAGTTGTTTACTACTGTAGCAACCTCTCCTTATCTTAGTTTTATGTTTTGTTGTGCCAAGTAAAGTCTTTGATAGAAAAGTAAGTACTAGATTTGGATTACTGCGCAGTTCAGATTTCTTTGCTTGTCACGAATGCTGGGTCTATCTCCCTGTAGGTAGCTCAGAAAATTAAGCCAATTTACGAGAATGATCCTCAGATATGTACGCAACTTTCATTCAATTTGAGCATTTTCGTTTGAGCAAGTCTGGTGGCCTAATAAAATCCATCTTTACGGACTGTTCTGTTTTGACCGATTCTGTCTTTTATTTCGCATTGCCTCTTTTGCTATGTTGGATGAATTTCTTTGATCCATTAATGTCCAGTAGCTTTATGCAATGTCCAGAAGTGTTAATAATGATTGTGTCACCTCTGAACATGTGAATTTTTATTATGCACTAACCCTCTAATGAGTTGTTTCGAGTTTGGTGTGGAGGAAGTTTTCAAGGATCAAGAGAGGAGTATGATGCAATATGATCAAGGAGAGTGAAAGCTCTAAGCTTGGGGATGCCCGGTGGTTCACCCCTGCATATTCTAAGAAGACTCAAGCGTCTAAGCTTGGGGATGCCCAAGGCATCCCCTTCTTCATCGACAACATTATCGGGTTCCTCCCCTGAAACTATATTTTTATTCCGTCACATCTTATGTACTTTGCTTGGAGCGTCGGTTTGTTTTTGTTTTTTTGTTTTGTTTGAATAAAATGGATCCTAGCATTCACTTTATGGGAGAGAGACACGCTCCGCTGTAGCATATGGACAAGTATGTCCTTAGGCTCTACTCATAGTATTCATGGCGAAGTTTCATCTTCGTTAAATTGTTATATGGTTGGAATTGGAAAATGCTACATGTAGTAACTCTAAAATGTCTTGGATAATTTGATACTTGGCAATTGTTGTGCTCATGTTTAAGCTCTTGCATCATATACTTTGCACCCATTAATGAAGAAATACTTAGAGCTTGCTAATTTGGTTTGCATATTTGGTTTCTCTAGAGTCTAGATAACATCTAGTATTGAGTTTTGAACAACAATGAAGACGGTATGGAGTCTTATAATGTTTACCATATGTCTTTTATGTGAGTTTTGCTGTACCGTTCATCCTTGTGTTTGTTTCAAATAACCTTGCTAGCCTAAACCTTGTATCGAGAGGGAATACTTCTCATGCATCCAAAATACTTGAGCCAACCACTGTGCCATTTGTGTCCACCATACCTACCTACTACATGGTATTTATCCGCCATTCCAAAGTAAATTGCTTGAGTGCTACCTTTAAAATTCCATCATTCACCTTTGCAATATATAGCTCATGGGACAAATAGCTTAAAAACTATTGTGGTATTGAATATGTACTTATGCACTTTATCTCTTATTAAGTTGCTTGTTGTGCGATAACCATGCTTCGGGGACGCCATCAACTATTCTTTGTTGGATATCATGTGAGTTGCTATGCATGTCCGTCTTGTCTGAAGCAAGAGAGATCTACCACCTTTATGGTTGGAGCATGCATATTGTTAGAGAAGAACTTTGGGCCGCTAACTAAAGCCATGATTCATGGTGGAAGTTTCAGTTTGGACACATATCCTCAATCTCATATGAGAATAATAATTGTTGCCACATGCTTATGCATTAAAGAGGAGTCCATTATCTGTTGTCCATGTTGTCCCGGTATGGATGTCTAAGTTGAGAATAATCAAAAGCGAGAAATCCAAAATGCGAGCTTTCTCCTTAGACCTTTGTACAGGGCGGCATGGAGGTACCCCATTGTGACACTTGGTCAAAACATGTGCATTGCAAAGATCCGGTAGTCCAAGTTAATTAGGACAAGGTGCGGGCACTATTAGTATACTATGCATGAGACTTGCAACTTGTAAGATATAATGTACATAACTCATATGCTTTATTACTACCGTTGACAAAATTGTTTCATGTTTTCAAAATAAAAGCTCTAGCACAAATATAGCAATCGATGCTTTCCTCTTTGAAGGACCATTCTTTTACTTTTATGTTGAGTCGGTTCACCTATCTCTCTCCACCTCAAGAAGCAAACACTTGTGTGAACTCGTGCATTGATTCCTACATACTTGCATATTGTACTTGTTATATTACTCTATGTTGACAATTATCCATGAGATATACATGTTACAAGTTGAAAGCAACCGCTGAAACTTAATCTTCCTTTGTGTTGCTTCAATACCTTTACTTTGATTTATTGCTTTATGAGTTAACTCTTATGCAAGACTTATTAATACTTGTCTTGAAGTACTATTCATGAAAAGTCTTTGCTTTATGATTCACTTGTTTACTCATGTCATTACCATTGTTTTGATCGCTGCATTCACTACATATGTTTACAAATAGTATGATCAAAGTTATGATGGCATATCACTTCAGAAATTATCTTTGTTATCGTTTTACCTGCTCGGGACGAGCGGAACTAAGCTTGGGGATGCTTGATACGTCTCCGACGTATCGATAATTTCTTATGTTCCATGCCATATTATTGATGATACCTACATGTTTTATGCACACTTTATGTCATATTCGTGCATTTTCGGAACTAACCTATTAACAAGATGCCGAAGTGCCGGTTCCGTTTTACGCTGTTTTTGGTTTCAGAAATCCTAGTAACGAAATATTCTCGGAATTGGACGAAACAAAGACCCGAGGGGCCTATTTTTCCACGGAGCTTCCGGAAGACCGAAGAACATACGAAGTGGGGCCACGAGGTGGCGACACCACATGGCGGCGCGGCCGAGGGGGCCCGCGCCGCCCTATGGTGTGGGCCCTCGTCGGGCCCCGACTCGCCCTTCCGCCTACTTAAAGCCTCCGTCGCGAAACCCCCGATGCGAAAAACCACGATACGGAAAACCTTACTGAGACGCCGCCGCCGCCGATCCCATCTCGGGGGATTCTCGGAGATCTCCTCCGGCACCCTGCCGGAGAGGGGATTCATCTCCCGGAGGACTCTACACCGCCATGGTCGCTCTCGGAGTGATGAGTGAGTAGTTCACCCCTGGACTATGGGTCCATAGCAGTAGCTAGATGGTTGTCTTCTCCTCATTGTGCTTCATTGTTGGATCTTGTGAGCTGCCTAACATGATCAAGATCATCTATCTGTAATACTCTATGTTGTGTTTGTCGGGATCCGATGGATAGAGAATACCATGTCATGTTAATTATCAAGTTATTACATATGTGTTGTTTATGATCTTGCATGCTCTCCAGTTACTAGTAGAGGCTCGGCCAAGTTTTTGCTTTTAACTCCAAGAGGGAGTATTTATGCTCGATAGTGGGTTCATGCCTGCATTGACACCAGGACGATGTGAGAAAGTTCTAAGGTTGTGTTGTGCTGTTGCCACTAGGGATAAAACATTGGCGCTATGTCCGAGGATGTAGTTGTTGATTACATTACGCACCATACTTAATGCAATTGTCCGTTGTTAGCAACTTAATACTTGGAGGGGTTCGGATGATAACCTGAAGGTGGACTTTTTAGGCATAGATGCGGTTGGATGGCGGTCTATGTACTTT
>NC_061510.1:117723855-117761560 GCF_022539505.1 Lolium rigidum
TCTCCGGAGGACTCTACACCGCCATGGTCGCCTCCGGAGTGATGAGTGAGTAGTTCACCCCTGGACTATGGGTCCATAGCAGTAGCTAGATGGTTGTCTTCTCCTCATTGTGCTTCATTGTTGGATCTTGTGAGCTGCCTAACATGATCAAGATCATCTATCCGTAATACTCTATGTTGTGTTTGTCGGGATCCGATGGATAGAGAATACCATGTCATGTTAATTATCAAGTTATTACATATGTGTTGTTTATGATCTTGCATGCTCTCCGTTACTAGTAGAGGCTCTGGCCAAGTTTTTGCTTTTAACTCTAAGAGGGAGTATTTATGCTCGATAGTGGGTTCATGCCTGCATTGACACCTGGGACGAGTGATGTAAAGTTCTAGGGTTGTGTTGTGCTGTTGCCACTAGGGATATAACATTGGCGCTATGTCCGAGGATGTAGTTGTTGATTACATTACGCACCATACTTAATGCAATTGTCTCGTTGTTAGCAACTTAATACCGGAGGGGGTTCGGATGATAACCTCGAAGGTGGACTTTTTAGGCATAGATGCAGCTTGGATGGCGGTCTATGTACTTTGTCGTAATGCCCAATTAAATCTCACTATACTTATCATGTCATGTATGTGCATTGTTATGCCCTCTCTATTTGTCAATTGCCCGACTGTAATTTGTTCACCCAACATGCTTTTATCTTATAGGAGAGACACCTCTAGTGAACTTGTGGACCCCGGTCCATTCTTTTAATACTTGAAATACAAATCTGCCGCAATACTTGTTTTTACTCGTTTTCTCTCGCAAACAATCATCTTCCACACAATACGGTTAATCCTTTGTTACAGCAAGCCGGTGAGATTGACAACCTCACTGTTTCGTTGGGGCAAAGTACTTTGGTTGTGTTGTGCAGGTTCCACGTTGGCGCCGAATCTCCGGTGTTGCGCCGCACTACATCCCGCCGCCATCAACCTTCAACGTGCTTCTTGACTCCTACCGGTTCGATTAAACCTTGGTTTCTTATCGAGGGAAACTTGCCGCCGTGCGCATCACACCTTCCTCTTGGGGTTCCCAACGGACGTGTCAACTACACGCATCAAGCAAATTTCTGGCGCCGTTGCCGGGGAGATCAAGACACGCCGCAAGGGGAGTCTCCACTTCCCAATCTCTTTACTTTGTTTTTGTCTTGCTTTATTTTATTTACTACTTTGTTTGCTGCATTATATCAAAACACAAAAAAATTAGTTGCTAGCTTTACTTTATTTACTGTCTTGTTTGCCATATCAAAAACACAAAAAAAATTAGTTTACTTGCATTTATTTTATCTAGTTTGTTTTATTTACTACTATTAAAATGAGTAATCATGAAGTTGAAGTTCGTTCATTTAAGCAACAAGGGGGAGAATGTTTAAAAGATGCTTGGTATAGAATTAGTGATGCCCATAATAGGTGCACTAAGAAACACTCCACCACTATCCTACTCAGGAATTTTTATGTTGGTATCTCTAGTCGGAATAGATATGTTCTTGATTGTCTCGCAGGAGGTAACTTCCTAGGCGCTCCCGCTTTAGAAGCTAGCTGTATTATTGAGAGTTTATTTGGAACACCACCTGTTAATGAAACTAAAATTGAAACCTCCCTTGAGGATGTTATGAAAAAATTGGAAACCATAGAGAAAATTTTTCCGAGTGTTGAAACTAAGTTGGAGATATTACTTGATAAAACCGATGAACTTGATAAATCCTTAGGAGGAATTGATGAAAGAATTAGTGTCCTAGGAACTTGTGTTGACCATGATAATCAAATTAATAGGATTGGCGAACTTGAAAAAGCTATGGGAACCTTGGGTTCAACCTTTTCATCTTTACAGTTTAGAGAGAAAGCTTATGTGGGAAAGGAGCAAAAGTTTATGTATGTCTCTAAAGTGCCTAAACCAAAGAAATATTATTATAGGCCTAAAATTGACAAAGCCCCTAGTACCATTACAAATGGGGGAGCTTATGATATCAATGCTTCATCTCGCGATAATACTTGAGATACACTTTCTGCGCCTAGCTGAAAGGCGTTAAAGAAAAGCGCTTATGGGAGACAACCCATGTTTTTACTACAGTATTTTTATTTTATATTTGTGTCTTGGAAGTTGTTTACTACTGTAGCAACCTCTCCTTATCTTAGTTTTATGTTTTGTTGTGCCAAGTAAAGTCTTTGATAGAAAAGTAAGTACTAGATTTGGATTACTGCGCAGTTCCAGCTTTCTTTGCTGTCACGAATCTGGGTCTATCTCCCTGTAGGTAGCTCAGAAAATTAAGCCAATTTACGAGAATGATCCTCAGATATGTACGCAACTTTCATTCAATTTGAGCATTTTCGTTTGAGCAAGTCTGGTGGCCTAATAAAATCCATCTTTACGGACTGTTCTGTTTTGACCGATTCTGTCTTTTATTTCGCATTGCCTCTTTTGCTATGTTGGATGAATTTCTTTGATCCATTAATGTCCAGTAGCTTTATGCAATGTCCGGAAGTGTTAATAATGATTGTGTCACCTCTGAACATGTGAATTTTTATTATGCACTAACCCTCTAATGAGTTGTTTCGAGTTTGGTGTGGAGGAAGTTTTCAAGGATCAAGAGAGGAGTATGATGCAATATGATCAAGGAGAGTGAAAGCTCTAAGCTTGGGGATGCCCCGGTGGTTCACCCCTGCATATTCTAAGAAGACTCAAGCGTCTAAGCTTGGGGATGCCCAAGGCATCCCCTTCTTCATCGACAACATTATCGGGTTCCTCCCCTGAAACTATATTTTTATTCCGTCACATCTTATGTACTTTGCTTGGAGCGTCGGTTTGTTTTTGTTTTTTTGTTTTGTTTGAATAAAATGGATCCTAGCATTCACTTTATGGGAGAGAGACACGCTCCGCTGTAGCATATGGACAAGTATGTCCTTAGGCTCTACTCATAGTATTCATGGCGAAGTTTCATCTTCGTTAAATTGTTATATGGTTGGAATTGGAAAATGCTACATGTAGTAACTCTAAAATGTCTTGGATAATTTGATACTTGGCAATTGTTGTGCTCATGTTTAAGCTCTTGCATCATATACTTTGCACCCATTAATGAAGAAATACTTAGAGCTTGCTAATTTGGTTTGCATATTTGGTTTCTCTAGAGTCTAGATAACATCTAGTATTGAGTTTTGAACAACAATGAAGACGGTATGGAGTCTTATAATGTTTACCATATGTCTTTTATGTGAGTTTTGCTGTACCGTTCATCCTTGTGTTTGTTTCAAATAACCTTGCTAGCCTAAACCTTGTATCGAGAGGGAATACTTCTCATGCATCCAAAATACTTGAGCCAACCACTGTGCCATTTGTGTCCACCATACCTACCTACTACATGGTATTTATCCGCCATTCCAAAGTAAATTGCTTGAGTGCTACCTTTAAAATTCCATCATTCACCTTTGCAATATATAGCTCATGGGACAAATAGCTTAAAAACTATTGTGGTATTGAATATGTACTTATGCACTTTATCTCTTATTAAGTTGCTTGTTGTGCGATAACCATGCTTCGGGGACGCCATCAACTATTCTTTGTTGGATATCATGTGAGTTGCTATGCATGTCCGTCTTGTCCGAAGCAAGAGAGATCTACCACCTTTATGGTTGGAGCATGCATATTGTTAGAGAAGAACTTTGGGCCGCTAACTAAAGCCATGATTCATGGTGGAAGTTTCAGCTTTGGACACATATCCTCAATCTCATATGAGAATAATAATTGTTGCCACATGCTTATGCATTAAAGAGGAGTCCATTATCTGTTGTCCATGTTGTCCCGTATGGATGTCTAAGTTGAGAATAATCAAAAGCGAGAAATCCAAAATGCGAGCTTTCTCCTTAGACCTTTGTACAGAGCGGCATGGAGGTACCCCATTGTGACACTTGGTCAAAACATGTGCATTGCAAAGATCCGGTAGTCCAAGTTAATTAGGACAAGGTGCGGGCACTATTAGTATACTATGCATGAGACTTGCAACTTGTAAGATATAATGTACATAACTCATATGCTTTATTACTACCGTTGACAAAATTGTTTCATGTTTTCAAAATAAAAGCTCTAGCACAAATATAGCAATCGATGCTTTCCTCTTTGAAGGACCATTCTTTTACTTTTATGTTGAGTCAGTTCACCTATCTCTCTCCACCTCAAGAAGCAAACACTTGTGTGAACTGTGCATTGATTCCTACATACTTGCATATTGTACTTGTTATATTACTCTATGTTGACAATTATCCATGAGATATACATGTTACAAGTTGAAAGCAACCGCTGAAACTTAATCTTCCTTTGTGTTGCTTCAATACCTTTACTTTGATTTATTGCTTTATGAGTTAACTCTTATGCAAGACTTATTAATACTTGTCTTGAAGTACTATTCATGAAAAGTCTTTGCTTTATGATTCACTTGTTTACTCATGTCATTACCATTGTTTTGATCGCTGCATTCACTACATATGTTTACAAATAGTATGATCAAAGTTATGATGGCATATCACTTCAGAAATTATCTTTGTTATCGTTTTACTCGCTCGGGACGAGCAGAACTAAGCTTGGGGATGCTTGATACGTCTCCGACGTATCGATAATTTCTTATGTTCCATGCCATATTATTGATGATACCTACATGTTTTATGCACACTTTATGTCATATTCGTGCATTTTCCGGAACTAACCTATTAACAAGATGCCGAAGTGCCAGCTCTCGTTTTCTGCTGTTTTTGGTTTCGTAAATCCTAGTAACGAAATATTCTCGGAATTGGACGAAACAAAGACCCAGGGGGCCTATTTTTCCACGGAGCTTCCGGAAGACCGAAGAACATACGAAGTGGGGCCACGAGGTGGCGACACCACATGGCGGCGCGGCCAAGGGGGCCCGCGCCGCCCTATGGTGTGGGCCCCTCGTCGGGCCCCGACTCTGCCCTTCCGCCTACTTAAAGCCTCCGTCGCGAAACCCCCGATGCGAAAAACCACGATACGGAAAACCTTACCGAGACGCCGCCGCCGCCGATCCCATCTCGGGGGATTCCGGAGATCTCCTCCCGGCACCCTCGCCGGAGAGGGGATTCATCTCCCGGAGGACTCTACACCGCCATGGTCGCTCTCCGGAGTGATGAGTGAGTAGTTCACCCTCGGACTATGGGTCCATAGCAGTAGCTAGATGGTTGTCTTCTCCTCATTGTGCTTCATTGTTGGATCTTGTGAGCTGCCTAACATGATCAAGATCATCTATCCGTAATACTCTATGTTGTGTTTGTCGGGATCCGATGGATAGAGAATACCATGTCATGTTAATTATCAAGTTATTACATATGTGTTGTTTATGATCTTGCATGCTCTCCGTTACTAGTAGAGGCTCGGCCAAGTTTTTGCTTTTAACTCCAAGAGGGAGTATTTATGCTCGATAGTGGGTTCATGCCTGCATTGACACCGGGACAGTGACGAGTAAAGTTCTAAGGTTGTGTTGTGTCTGTTGCCACTAGGGATAAAACATTGGCGCTATGTCCGAGGATGTAGTTGTTGATTACATTACGCACCATACTTAATGCAATTGTCTCGTTGTTAGCAACTTAATACTCGGAGGGGGTTCGGATGATAACCTGAAGGTGGACTTTTTAGGCATAGATGCAGTTGGATGGCGGTCTATGTACTTTGTCGTAATGCCCAATTAAATCTCACTATACTTATCATGTCATGTATGTGCATTGTTATGCCCTCTCTATTTGTCAATTGCCCGACCGTAATTTGTTCACCCAACATGCTTTTATCTTATGGGAGAGACACCTCTAGTGAACTGTGGACCCCGGTCCATTCTTTTAATACTGAAATACAAATCTGCTGCAATACTTGTTTTTACCGTTTTCTCTCGCAAACAATCATCTTCCACACAATACGGTTAATCCTTTGTTACAGCAAGCCGGTGAGATTGACAACCTCACTGTTTCGTTGGGGCAAAGTACTTTGGTTGTGTTGTGCAGGTTCCACGTTGGCGCCGGAATCTCTCGGTGTTGCGCCGCACTACATCCCGCCGCCATCAACCTTCAACGTGCTTCTTGACTCCTACTGGTTCGATTAAACCTTGGTTTCTTACTGAGGGAAACTTGCCGCTGTGCGCATCACACCTTCCTCTTGGGGTTCCCAACGGACGTGTCAACTACACGCATCAGCCGTCTTGTTGTCCTTCATCAGCAACGGATCTGAGGAGGGCAACGGAAGTGAGACATCAATAGGCTCTGACATTGAATGCTGGATCTGCGCCGTCGAAGCGATGTTGTAGGCGATGGCTTCAATGTTCGTGGCATCGATGACCACTGTCGGCACGGCCGCCGTCTTGTTGTCCTTCATTAGCAACGGATCTGAGGAGGGCAACGGAAGTGAGACATCAACAGGCTCCGACATTGAATGCTGGATCTGCGCCGTCGAAGCGATGTTGTAGGCGATGGCTTCAATGTTCGTGGCATCGATGACCACTGTCGGCACAGCCACCGTCTTGGTGTTCTTCATCATTCCACATATATGAGAAGAGAAATGAAAGTGAGACAGAGAGAGACATTTCAACTATTTCTGATGGTTAGATCCTCATCAGCACTCTTAGATCCACACAGCACGCACGGTTAGATCCGCGCCGCTGCACGCAAGTGTTAGATCCGCGCCGCCGCACGCACGGTTAGATCCGCGCCGCCGCGACCGCCGGAGTAAGAGAGGAAATAGGAGAGAGGAAGATGCGACTGGAATATGCAACGGCCAGGGTTGGTAGGTATGTGCTCTGCTCTTCTCTCCGTATGCGTCCAACGTGGTAGAGAGAGATATACAGGCCGTCCGATCATAAATGATCGAACGGTGCAAGAGTTTGTTGAGCTTTCAACCAACCAAGATCCGTGTGACATACATCTCGACCAATCAGAGATCAGCCAGTGAGTACAAGTTAGGGGAAAAGTGAGGAAATGTTTATCGAAAGGGCAAAACTGAGTAGGACTGAGTAAAACAAGTGGGCCCGGAGGGGGAAAACTGAGTAACACTAAGTAAAACAGGGGCACCCAAATAATAAAGGGACTAAGGGAAATTGAAGCTTTTGGCATAAAAACTGTAAAATTGTGTTATTTGAACAATATATTACATTTTGGCCGACTTGATATTGTTTGCAATTCAAAGATACACAAGTGTGACGAATTTGGACTCATTTGGACAAAGTTTGTAAGCATAGTGGGTATTTGGGAGGTGTATTGAGTAGAAAGCCCTACATCTTCATAGCTAGTAGCTCATGGACTAGGAAGTGATTTTGAAGCTTTTGGTATAAAAACTTCATACCTCTATATTTCCTTTTCCATTATTATTTGTCTAGGTTGTAGGTAACATAACAAGACTCCATGGGAAGGTTCCACCATGTTTTGAATTATTTTGAATTAAACCCTAAACCCTAAAACCCTAAAACCCTAAAACCCTAAACCCTAGAGAAAATGATAAATGTGGCTTAAATGTGGCATACAAATTCAAATTGTTCAATACAAAGGCATCCCCAATACAAAGGGAACCCCAATACAAATTGTTCAACACAAAGGGATCCCCAATACAAAGGGAACCCCAATACAAATTGTTCATACAAATTCAAATTATTCAACACAAAGGCATCCCCAATACAAAGGGAACCCCAATACAAATTGTTCATACAAATTCAAATTAGTTGTTCAGAATAAAATCTTTCTCTTGCTCTTGGTGTGACTCGATGGGGCCACCACCTTACTCCGGGTAACCCTACCAGGGATATTACTGCTGTCTACCTTCCTTTTTCCCTCTTTCTTGTTGTTCTTCTTCTGGGAAGCTTGTGCTTTTTCTTCTGCCATCAGCTCTTCGAAGTGAGCACTAGTCTGGGCCATACCACTTTCGAAGCAATCTCGATTATACCATTCCCTCTCCTCTGGACTCATCGGTTGAAGCAGCTCTACATCCATCTTTCCCTCTGCTCTCGATCCATCGGTTCAAGCAGCTCTACATCCATCCGTTCCCTCTGCTCTCGATCCATCGGTTCAAGCAGCTCTACATCCATCTGTTCCCTCTACTCTCTCTCCATTGGTTCAATCTCCTCATGTTCAATTGCTGCTTCAATCTCCTCTGCATTTGCTGCTTCAATCTCCTCATGTTGAACTGCTGCTTTAATCTCAAGTTGAATTGCTGCTTCATTCTCCTCTGCATTTGCTGCTCCCACCTGATCTTCCATTCCAAAAGCTGGGTCAACTCCATTTTTACAAAGTCTAGCAATGTGTCCAGGGATTCCACAACGTTTGCACTTACGTTTTCGAATCGATGCACCACCCTCTGCACTAGCTCTGATCCTATTCTTCCTCGGCCTACCTGCCGGTCTAGTCAATACTGGAGAGTACAGTTTGAAGCCTGGATCGACTTTCATCGATTTGTCTTTTCCCAACAAGGTAGGAACATTCATAGCATATGCAGCCCTAAATTTGGCAACAAAGAAATACTCTGACACATACTGATCAACTTCACCTTCTTCACCCCCTATAACACTCATGAAAAACAATGCGTGTATGCAGGGTATCCCACGGATCTGCCATCCCCTACTATGGCATGTCCTATCAACCAAACTCATCGGATACCTCCACTCGCATGTTTTTACCGTCGATGTAGGTTACCTCAGCCTCCATTCCTTTTCTGACGCATTGCATCCTCAATTGTTTTGCCCTGTCATGCAAAGACTTAATCAAAGATGGGAGCATCAGATGGCCAGCATATTTTGTCGATGCAATTCTTTGATGTAGATCGATCTTTATCATGATCATCTGCCTAATCTTATCAAATATTTGCCACAGCATAAGCCCTTTCAATGACTTAACCTTTGAATTGAAACTCTCTGCAAGGTTACTTGTTACATAGTCTACCTTGCAAATTTCATTGAATTGGCTTCTTGACCACACCCTACCATGATGTTCATCCAAGTACTCCTTCACCCCGGGTTTTTGTTTATACAACACATCCAAATGAAACGAGATGCTTCCTAGAGCTGCATGTGTATGAAGCTGGCCATAGGTTGTCAGTAGAAAATTTACCCTTGAATTTCTTTGTAAAATTCTGTACCAAGTGTCGCATACATTCCCTATGCTCCACTCCGTGGAATACTGCTTCTACCGCACTCTCCAAACCTTTGCAAGCGTCTCGTGTGGATAACAAGTCCTGGTGGATGACCTATAAGGTCGCGCAAATTCTCGCAGAAACCAAGTCCAACTTTCCTCCGACTCAACCTCCAAAACTCCATAAGCAACAGGGAACATCCAATTATGTCCATCAACCGCAGTAGCAGACAACTAGCTGTCCTTTAAACTCTGCCATGAAGAGTCTGTTGCATCCACGGCCAAATAAGGCCCGCAACCGTCCAAAAAGCCTTTCCAAGCAAGCTTTGAACCAAACAAAAGCCCTTCTAAAACATTCCTTGTGCATTACCTTCCTGCTTTTCAATTTGTAGGGAACTGTATGCTTGTCTATCGCTACAACACTGCCTGGACTAGCCATCTCCACTTCAGTTTTGAAACTGTAAAGCAACTGAAAGCTTTCATTCCATGGACCATTGATCTTGTCAAGAGCCATTTCCTTTGCATAGAACATCCTCATGTAAGGTACTTTCATTTTAAACTTCTCAACCACCTTTTTCCGGAGTGCTGTTGGACCAAGTGAAGGAGTTTCTCTCAGCCAATCTAGGATTATATCTGCCAACCACCTAGTCTTCGCTAGCTTTGTTTTCAGCTCTGGCTCTCCCCCTAGAGGTGGACACCTATGGACCTCCTTATTCTTCTTTATCTGAAACATAATGATAAGGGATGTCAGTAATAGATAACAAATTTTACACCGTGATCTAAAATACACAACTGGTTGGCGTAGTACCTGAACCAAGCTGCTTCTGCGCATTGTGGATGCATGCAGCCTCCACCTACACCTCTTAGGGCCTCTTTGTTTGGGCTTTTAGCTGCTTTCCACGGAAAAAAGCAGGGCAAACGAAACAAACAGGTTAGCTGTGCGGTAGGCTTTTCCAAAAGCAGATCTCCTTCCCACATAGTAGAAAAAGCACGGGTAGGAGGTGCTTCCCGAGCTTTTTTTGGGCCTCCCGAACCGTTTCCTATTTCGTTCGCGGAAATTACAGAAAAACTGCCACGCTGAGCCATCCCAAATCAATCTTTTTTTTTGCTGCCCTATTCTTTTCTCCCAGGAAAGGCCCGAGCCTTCGAGACCAGACCGATAGAGGCATAGAGCAGCCTCCTGCGCGCCGCCGCCCGCTACGCTGCATCTCCGGCCGCGCCCCACCGGAGATCGGTGGTCTCCGCCGCCGGCCGTCGTTCTCCCCGTCCTACCTCTCCCATCTCCAGCCGACGAACCTGTCTCCCGTCTCCTGCCAACGAACTCCGCCCAGGAAGTATCCCGTCGACAAACTTGTCCCCGCGGACGGAACTCCTGCCGGACGACGAACTCGTCCGCATCGAGGACCCATTCCCTTTCCTCCCGGTGAGCATCTATTCCCGTCTCTCTTCGTTGCTGCTTGATGTGCAGTACCGATGATTAGATTAGTTCTAGTTTATTTGACCTGTGTATTGTATTTCCAAGCCACGTGAGGAATGGCATAATCGTTTGCAGTCTCTCCGCATGGAATATCGTGCAACGTTGAGTGAGATGGCTACCTAGATCAACAACTTAGAATTGAAAACATGAGCTGATAACGTCAATTAAACACATTGCACATGTATCTACATGGCGTTGGCGCCTCTGGTTTACTAGTTCAATTGCATGTTAGTTATTCAAAACATGAGCTGATCCAGTATGTATATTTAGCATGGTTACTGGGATCATATTGTGTTATACTGTTATGCTCATGGGATCTCTATATATGAAACTTGCAATCGATTGTATCGTACATATGATAAAACTGCCAGCAAGCATATAGTCTGCTATTATAGGTATCATGTATATTCTATTGTAGTATGTATGAGTTTTTGACTTGTTTAGTTTGAATTTTGTAGATGGGTGAAGATGATAATGCGCGTGATGAAGAAATTGAAAGGATAAGGCATCTTCTTGGAGTGGCGCATGACTTGGCTGTGTTAGGCTACTATGGTAATCTCTATTCTGAAAAATATTTGAATAAGTCAGCTAGGAGGATTCCGCAACAAACTGGACTTGAATGGGTCCATGAACAACTTGATGACAGAAAAATATGCTACAAAATGTTTAGAATGTATCCAGATGTGTTTGAACAACTACACAACCTCCTAGTTGCCAGCTATGGGTTAGAGTCAACAAGAGATATGGAATCCGTTGAATGTTTGGGTATGTTTCTATGGATGGTTGGAGGGCCGCAATCATTTCACCAAGTTGAGGACCATTTCAGTCGGTCTCTAGAAACAATTCATAGGAAGTTCAAGATGGTATTGAATTGTCTGTACAACTTGGGAAACGATAATATAAAACCAGTGGATCGAAATTTCACAGATGTGCATCCAAGAATTCAGGATCCTCGCTTTTGGCCTCATTTCAAAGGCGCCATTGGTGCCATTGATGGCTCGCACATTCCAGTTGAAGTTCCTAAGGAAGAAGAAATTAACCACACCGGAAGACATGGTTACACATCACAAAATATTCTTGCGATATGTGACTTTGATCTTAGATTCACGTTTGTAGTTGCCGGATGGCCTGGTTCGGCACATGATACACGCATACTGAACCACAACATTGTGAAGTATCCACAACAGTTTCCAACGCCTCCTGATGGTAATATTCTATCTTATTATTCGCATGATTTACATATGCATTGTTCTATTCATGTCTCATATATTTATTTTGTGTGCGCAGATACATACTATCTAGTTGATTCTGGTTATCCAAATAGAAAGGGGTTCCTAGCTCCTTACAAGAATAACACGTATCATTTACCAGACTTTCGTCGAGAAGGGCTACCAACAAAGAAGGAAGAAATTTTCAACTATGGGCATGCTCAGATTCGAAATGCTATCGAGCGTAATTTTGGTATCTTGAAAAATAAGTGGCGCATGTTGAAGGGTATCCCTTCTTACGGTTTGGTTACACAGAAGAAAATTATCCTGGCTTGCATTGCTCTTCACAACTTCATTAGAGACTCTCACTTACGTGACAAGCAATTTGATCGGTGCGACTCTGATGAGAATTACATCCCTAAGGTGCAAAGGCAAGCAATAACGACGGCAGGTGATAGTGCTCCGGGTGGACAACACAGCAGAAGCATGAACTCGACACGTGATGACATAGCCAACGCATTGTTCAATGCTAGAGAAACCTAGAACTATTTGTGCTACATAGGAAAATGCTATTGATACGTACTTTGCATAAATATATATTTGTAATGCATATGTATTTGATGGATCCATATGTTATTTATTACACGTAAATCAGCAATAATACATGTTCTCATGTCTCTAAGGTTATTTCCGACAATTTTCAAGTTTACTGCTTAACAGCTAGCCAAGTTGCCAAAGGCTACAACTCAGAACAGCTGCTTCTCCTGCACAAAGAGCTTTTCCTGTACAGCAGTACAGCCAGCCACAGCCAGCCCAAACAAAGAGGCCCTTATATGGGCATTTCACTGTGAACCTACATGGCTCACTTTTAATAACCTCATAATTATTCTTAGAGAGAATGCAATATGTAGTAATTGCATTACGGCAGTCCATCATCGTTTGAAACACGGTGCCTTCTGCAAGCTGAGGATCCTCCCTGTTCCACTCAATTGTTGGCAAGTCATCACCTTCGTAATCGGCTAAAACGAGGCTGTCATTGTTCTCATTCTTCTCTTCATCATCGATGTCATCAAATCTGGCACCAAAAGCAATATCTTCCATGTATTGATCCTCCATTGCACGCTTACTCGCATTGATCTACCAATTCAGGAAACATCAACTCATCCTCATAATCTTGAGGAGACTCGATCCTCAATGTCCGCATCGTCCTCCACATCGACCGTACGAACGATCGCGGCTACCACTAGCACTCGGGGACAAATGGTGCTGCTGTGGACCTACAAGGAGCGCCACGGCGCACACTATTAGCAGAGGCAGCAGCAGTAGAGAGACATGATGCCCGACCACCTGATGATGCCCCAGCACGAGATGATGCCTGGCCCCTATCCACATGGATACGAATTTTACCAAACCGGCAAGAAGCATTCAAAGCAAAAAATAATTCCCAGATCGTCTTCGGAAATTAGTGGAACAAATCTTCCCTCCGGGCTGTTGAAATATTCGAAATGAACTGCATCGAAAGAGCTCCAGGTGTACTTATCGTAGATGTTAGCTTTGAAATCCCTCAACGAGATGGTGGTTGCAACCACCGCACGGAAGTAAAACCCATTCTTATAGCGTTTAGAATCACGCGTAAAGCTGGAATCCAGCCTAACCACCAGCCGAAAAGCCAGTGCTGGATCCATCCTATTCGAAAAGCAACGCAGTTAGTTAAGGAACAATGATTGGCGCTCAAAAACTGCCTACTGTTAATTCACATAGGCAGACGATGCTTACCCAGATGGAATCCATGCGTTAGATCCCTCCGATTCCCAATCTTCTCCACGGCTGACGGGAATAGGCGGCACACCAGACGGAAATACAAAGAGGACAGGGGTAGATCCAGATCTGGTGGAGGCGGAGCCCTCTCCGCCTCCCGGGGGTGGTGGTGGGGGCGGGGCCGGCTCGGCGGCGGACGACGCCATAAGGTAGGTGGGCATGACGGTGTGGTGGCGGAGGGGTGGTGTGTGAGCTCCTCCAGTCTCGGGCGGAGGGAAAAGCTTTGGGTCAGCTCTTCCAGTCAACAGTCAACACATTTCGAAAGCAACGGTCAAGTCAAAACCACCGCGGCTCCCTAGCCGTCATCGGTAACGGAAGGCCTCTGACCAGACGGCAACCCTCCCGTCCGAGCGTCTGCGAGGGGTTTCAAACTAGAGGGAGGGGAAAACTGAGGAAAAGTTAAGAGGCTGGGGAAAACTGAGTAGAACTAACGAACCAGGGGCACGAGAACAAAAAACCCAATATTTTAATAAGTTGTAATTATACTTTAATATGTGAGTTTGCATACTCACACTACTACTGAGTATTGTAATAAATCACTTAAGTATGTATATACATGGCATATGTTTTGTATGATTTGTATTTTCTTCTTGATTTCCATTGCGTGACTAGTTCTGTGCACAAAGTTGAGCTCAGAAAACTTGCGCATGGAGTAATTATGAGTACCACTTTGTGTTACAGGGCTAGGGGAAGATGTCGGGAACGTTAGGAGATGAGAGTGAAGTACAACGCCTTGAGCGCGAGGCAAAGCAAAAGGAAGAGGCAGATGAAGCAGCAAGAAACCAGTTTCCACCACCACCACCTATGACGTCGCAGCAGAACTTCCTCCAATACATGCAGATGTTGGAAGAGAGGCAACGTTTGACTATGGAGCAGCAGGATAATTTTTTCCAAGAGTTGCTGCAACAGAATAGGGTGGAAAGGCCAGAGAACCAAGGCGTTACTCTGTCAGATTTTCAGAATACAAAGCCAATATCATTCGCCTACGCGCCAGAACCTATGGACGCAAAGGACTGGTTGATGGAAACCAAGCGTAAGCTCAACACTGTTGGGTGATCTGACCAGGAGAAAGTAAGATACGCAACGCATCTGTTGTGTGGACCCGCCGCATCATGGTGGGGTAATATAGTTGCAGTGTACCCAACTGAGAAAATATTCACCTGGGAGGAGTTTAAGAGGAAGTTCAGGGAATCCAATGTCCCTGAGAGTATAGTGGAGTTGAAGCGCCGTGAGTTCGAGAATCTCGAACAGAAAGATAAGGCCATTCTAACGTATGTCAGAGAATTCTCAGGGCTATCCAGATATGCTGCAGAAGAGGTAAACACCGAAGATAAAAAGAAGAAGAGGTTCATGAGAGGATTGAATCCTCAGTTCAAAGTTCAACTCAGGATGTTGAGAGCCACTGAATTCCACGAGTTGGTGGATGCAGCCATCACTCTTGAGGATGACTTCAAACAGCTTCAGGAAGAGAAGCGGAAGAAGGCCAGATTTGAGCTAAAGAAGTTTATTAGCAACAAGCCTAACACCAGCTTGAGTTTCAAGCCGAGGTACAACAACAACAACAACAACAACAACAACAACAACAACAACAACAGCAACAACAACAACAACAACAGCAAGAGGAACCAAGGATTTTAGTCGGCAAATCAAATCATTTGCCGCAACTGTGGATTCAAAGGACATGTCTCGAAGGATTGTAGAAAGCCTAAAGTGATATGCTTTTGTTGTCGCCAGGAGGGGAACATGCTGAAGGATTGCCCCAAGAGAAATAATGGAGGAGGACAGTCAGGAGGAGGAAATCAAAGTGGGAATTCCGGAGGGAACTGGAAAAATAAGAAGCCCTTCGAAAAGTTAAACTGCACCAGCCTGGAGGAGGTGATAAACTCAGATCAAGCAGTCATAGGTACGCTTCAGATACTCACTCATCCTGGCAAAGTACTTTTTGATACTGGTGCAACTACATCATTCATTTCTCACCATTTCATCATCAAACATGGGATTAGTTGCACTAAGTTAGAAACACCAATCATAATACTATATGCGAGGGGAACGATAGTAGTTACCCACATTAAGCAGGGACAAGTCATTATGATCCATAAATGTGCGTTTGACGCAGACATGTTCGTTCTACCTATGAAGGACATAGATGTCATTCTTGGTATGAACTGGTTAGAGGCAAATAGAGCCTTGATAGACTGTGCAAACAAAACAGTGTCTTTGAAAAGCCCAGATGGAGGCAGGATGATTTATCAAGGAGACAAACATACTCAGATTCAAGTTGAGTTACAATTGAATAGCATGAAGGAAGTGAAACTTGAGGACATCCCAGTAGTTAATGAATTCCAAGATGTTTTCCCAAAGGAATTACCTGGAATGCCACCAGATAGGGAGATAGAGTTTACTATCGACCTAATTCCGGGAACAACACCGATTGCTAAGGCACCATACAAGATGGGACCTAAGGAGTTGAAGGAACTCAAAGAGCAATTAGATGACCTAGAACAAAAGGGATTCATACAAGAAAGTATTTCACCTTGGGGATCACCAGTAATATTCGTGGACAAAAGGGATGGAGGCCGAAGGATGTACGGAGATTACGTGAACTTGAACAATGTTACTATTAAGAACAAGTATCCACTTCCCAGAATACAAGATCTGTTTGATCAAGTTAGAGGAGCAGGGGTATTTTCCAAGATTGATCTGAGATCAGGATACCATCAGATACAGATCAAGAAGGAAGATGTTCCGAAAACTACCTTTGTTTCAAGGTATGGACATCATGAATACCTAGTCGTACCTTTTGGATTAACCAATGCCCCAGCAATATTCATGAATCTCATGAATAAGATCTTCATGCCATATCTTGACAAGTTTTTCATCGTGTTCATCGATGATATCTTGATATATTCTAAGGACAAAGCTGAACATGCAGAACATCTTAGGATAGTGTTTTTTTTTGAAACCCAAGACTGTGAGGCAACAGCCCCACAGCATTTTGTTACTCCAAATTAAAGAAAGTTATGTACAGAAACCAAAAAAAAAACAAAAAAAAACTATGTACATCAGAGGAAAAAAAGGCTCTAAGGCAGAGACCTAATCCAGTCTAACAATCTATCCTTATGCTTCTTTTTTATCCTATATTGCAACAAAGAGATGTCATGAATAAACTTCCCCTTCCACTTAATGAAAGAGTGAACCTCAAGACTCGAAGATCTTCCCATTTCGAGTAACCGGATGTTCCAACAAGCCAAGATGACTACTTCCACGAAAAAAGGCTTAGCAAAACTCTTCCTTGCTCCATTCAAGACCTGCTGCATGTCATCAGTACCCACCCACTCAATCTGTAGATAGTTCCAAACTCTCCTGCTGAAATAACACTCAAAGAACAGGTGGATACGATCTTCATAACTTCTACCTGGACAAAGCACACAATGTTCATCATTAGTGACATGCCAGTGCCTTCTCTTTAACAAGTCTCTTGTATTTAGTCTATCTGATATCAGCAGCCAAGCAAACACCTTATGCTTCATGATACAACATGATTTCCAAAGCCATTTATATACACTAGGCACCTGTATGTGATCATGAATGTGCTTATAGAATCTAGCCGAAGCATAATGCTCTCCCCAAATATACACCCACTGATTATTGTCTTGTGTCAAAGGATTATCCTGTAAAATTTGCTTGACCTCCCCCAATTCCTGGTAAGCTTGAACAGACAAAGGACAATAGAACATTGACTCCAAATCCTCTTCATGATACATATCCACCAAAGATGCATTTGGTAAGAGTGCATAAGAGAATAGCCTGGGGTATCTTTGGCACAAAGGTAAAGATGAACCATTAACTCTCCAATTATCAGACCAGAACAATAAGGTATCACCTTTGCCATGAATAACAGCTGCTACTCCTCTGAAATTATCAACTTGCTTCATGACATCTCTCCACCAAAAAGAACCACACAATTTCTCCTCATGAGGCACCTTACCCTGATAATGTGCAAACCATACCAGATCAACCCAAGGTAAAGCCTTCCTATTATAGAACTTATCCAGGAATTTAATGAGTAGAGCAGCATTCTACTTTTGGAAATTGACAATCCCCAATCCTCCTTTTAATTTAGGTTTACATACCAATTCCCATGCAGCCAAAGACTGTTTTGGCATACCATCCTTATCTCTCCACAAACACTGTCTCCGAATTCTATCCAATTGATTAGTCAGCCCAATATGTAGTTGCAAAGAACACAAGAAATGCAATGGCATAGAAGACAGAGCAGAGTTAATCAGCTGCAAACGTGCCCCTTGAGATAAAAAAAACTAGAGCTGGATATTAACTTCCTCTCAAGACGACACACCAATGGTGACAATTCTGTGATTGTTGGTTTAGTAGTGCCAACAGGCAAGCCCAAGTAAGTAAAAGGAATTTTACCCACCTGACATTGAAATACATCCAGCAGTTCTTGGAATAAATCCTCAGGAACATTAATTGGTAACATTTGAGACTTGTCAAAGTTGATCTTTAATCCAGTTGATAATGAGAACTTTCTCAAAGTATCCTTTATGAGCAACAGCCGATCCTTATCAGCAGGCAAAATAAGTAAAGTATCATCAGCATATTGGACAATAGGGAAGTCAGGGTCATTTGTGTGAATAGGCAGTGTCAATAACCCTTGATGTACCAAGTCATTCAGCACAAACTGCAATAGATCAGAACCAAAGAGATAAAACAAAGGTGAAATTGGATCCCCCTGCCTTACTCCTCTTTTGCACTCAAATTGTTTCCCAGGTATACCATTCAATAGAATAGAAGATGTACCAGTGGATAAGATGATTCTAGCCCAATTTATCCATTTATCATTAAAACCTTTATACCTCATAACTTGCAGTATAGCCTCATGCTCAATAGTATCAAAAGCTTTAGCAAAATCCAACTTGAGGAGTATGATTGGTTTTTTAGAGGCATGGCACAAATAGAGATATTCAAAAGACCAAGCCAAACAATCTTGAATAGACCTGCCCCTCAAGAAACCATATTGATTCTTATGTATACAAGAAAGGATTTTATCTTGTAATCTATTTGCAGCTAGCTTAGTAAGAAATCTCACACACACACTTGTCAAAGAGATGGGCCTAAAATCATTGACCTGCAACCACCCTTCAATGGAAGAGTTTATGTTTTTTTTTGCAAAATTTTTGTAAGTTTGAAATTGAACTTAATTGAACAAGTCAAGCAATTCTATTCGCTCACAATCACAATAAATTTGTCCACTACCGGGGACAGGCTTTTTAGGTACCAAGGTGATGAAAGAGCCATTAATATTCTTTAGCTGAACAGTCTCATCATAAAAATCAGCAGCTAGTTTGTAAAAGTCTTGCTTGACTATAGACCAACACTTTTTTAAGAACAAACCATTAAAACCATCAGGCCCAGGAGCCCTATCTGCTGGCATATGCTTGATTATTTCATCCATCTCTGCCTCTTCAAAGGGTCTAGTTAGCTCCTGCAAACCATCCACTTTGTGCAAGATTCTATCCAAATCAAATTGCATAGAGATGGACTCAGATCTGCCCATCCTCTCCTTATACTCCCTCCAAAACAATCCTGCCATACTATCATGATCAGTTACTTCATTCCCATCAACATCTCTGAGCATAGCAATAGTATTCCTCCTATATCTTTCAGTAGCCATGGCATGAATTTTTTGTGTGTTATCCTCCCCAAGTTGAATCCACCTAATAGTGCAACGTTTCCTCCAGTAATTACACTCAGCCAGGAGCAAGCTATCCAAATGCTCCTTAACAATTCTTCTGAAATTAAATTCAGCCACATACAAAGGCCTCTGCTCCTCCAAAGAGTCCATTGATAAGATCACTGAATTACAGTTCTTGATCATCTGTTTCAATTTAGCCATACTAACATGCCACTTCTTCAGCTCATGTCTTAAAGTCTTTAATTTGTCTGCCAAAATAGCTGATCTATAATTCTTTTTAGACCCCTTATCCCATGAACTCTTAACACATTCCAAAAACCCAGGCATATTAACCCAATAGTTGTCAAATCTAAACAGAGATGCTTTGGGTATATTGGTATCCACATTTAAAACACATGGCACATGGTCAGAACCAATTTTTGCTAGGGGAAACACCATGGTATTGGGATAATCTGTTATCCAGTTAGCACTGGTAAAGAACCAATCCAACTGCTCTAATAATGGCTCCTTCTGCATATTAGACCAAGTATAAGCTCTGCCTTTAATAGGTAATTCAAGCAACCCCAAGTGACCAATAATTTCATTAAACAAGAACATATCATTGATATCACCTCCAGGCCTGTTCCTATTATCTTGTGATCTCACAAAATTAAAATCTCCCAAAATAATCCAATTCTCATCAGCTGGAATATGTATATTATAAAGCCAAGACACAAAGTTATCCCTTTCTTCCCCTTGGCAGGGCCCATAAACACAAATCAAATTCCAAGACTCATTATTATGCACAGAAGTGAATTCCACTTGCACCCCATACTTGACAGATTGCACCAACATACCAGTGAACACAGAGGACTCCAAATGACAATTATACCCCCAGAAGCCCCCACAGATGGGGAAAAAGCAAAGTTATCAAACCTTTTGGGGCAAATTTTTTGAATAAGGGTCCAGTCAAAAGATTCACATTTAGTTTCTTGTAAGCAAATCACATCACACTCACTTTCCTCAATCTTGGATCTCACTTCCCTTTGTCTGTTATCAGAATTTAAACCACGAACATTCCAACAGAACACACGCCATTTTCTCTTATACACCACAGTCATGAAGAACAAAATAAAATACTTCACCAAGCTGACACATAGTGCCAACAGAGCCCATAATATAAGAGTGCTTTAATAGTTCATACACCATTGATACGTCTCCGACGTATCGATAATTTCTTATGTTCCATGCCACATTATTGATGATATCTACATGTTTTATACACATTATATGTCGTATTTATGCATTTTCCGGCACTAACCTATTAACGAGATGCCGAAGAGCCGATTCGTTGTTTCTGCTTGTTTTTGGTTTCAGAAATCCTAGTAAGGAAATATTCTCGGAATTGGACGAAATCAACGCCCAGGGTCCTATTTTGCCACGAAGCTTCCAGAAGACCGAGGGGGAGTCGAAGAGGGGCCACGAGGTGGCGACACCACAGGGTGGCGCGGCCTGGCCCTTGGCCGCGCGGCCCTGGTGTGTGGGCCCCTCGTGACGCCCTCTGACCTGCCCTTCCGCCTACTTAAAGCCTCCGTCGCGAAACCCCCAGTACCGAGAGCCACGATACGGAAAACCTTCCAGAGATGCCGCCGCCGCCAATCCCATCTCGGGGGATTCGGGAGATCGCCTCCGGCACCCTGCCGGAGAGGGGAATCATCTCCCGGAGGACTCTTCACCGCCATGGTCGCCTCCGGAGTGATGAGTGAGTAGTTCACCCCTGGACTATGGGTCCATAGCAGTAGCTAGATGGTTGTCTTCTCCTTATGTGCTTCATTGTCGGATCTTGCCTAACATGATCAAGATCATCTATCTGTAATGCTATATGTTGTGTTTGTCGGGATCCGATGGATAGAGAATACTATGTTATGTTGATTATCAATCTATTACCTATGTGTTGTTTATGATCTTGCATGCTCTCCGTTATTAGTAGAGGCTCGGCCAAGTTTTTACTCTTAACTCCAAGAGGGAGTATTTATGCTCGATAGTGGGTTCATGCCTCCATTAAATGCAGGACAGATGATGGAAAGTTCTAAGGTTGTGGATGTGTTGTTGCCACTAGGGATAAAACATTGATGCTATGTCCGAGGATGTAGTTATTGATTACATTACGCACCATACTTAATGCAATTGTCCGTTGTTTGCAACTTAATACCGGAAGGGGTTCGGATGATAACCTCGAAGGTGGACTTTTTAGGCATAGATGCATGCTGGATAGCGGTCTATGTACTTTGTCGTAATGCCCAATTAAATCTCACAATACTTATCATATCATGTATGTGCATTGTCATGCCCTCTCTATTTGTCAATTGCCCGACTGTAATTTGTTCACCCAACATGCTATTTATCTTATGGGAGAGACACCTCTAGTGAACTGTGGACCCCGGTCCATTCTTTTACATCAAATAGAATCTACTTGCAATACTTGTTTCTATGTTTTCTCGCAAACAATCATCATCCACACTATACATCTAATCCTTTGTTACGAGCAAGCCGGTGATATTGACAACCTCACTCTGTTTCGTTGGGGCAAAGTACTTTGGTTGTGTTGTGCGGGTTCCACGTTGGCGCCGGAATCCCTGGTGTTGCGCCGCACTACATCCCGCTGCCATCAACCTTCGACGTGCTTCTTGACTCCTACTGGTTCAATAAACCTTGGTTTCTTACTGAGGGAAACTTGCTGCTGTACGCATCACACCTTCCACTTGGGGTTCCCAACGGGCGTGTGCTTTACGCGTCATCAACCATGGTCATACTACTGATAAGAACAGTAACTCCACTGCCATAAACCCATAACACCAACACAAAAGTAACACATGACACCCACACACCAAAAACATCCCACCAGCAGCAGCAGTACTGCCATGAACTGAGTAACAGCTGCAGCTTATTCATTGGGTGACTCCTTTCCTTGCTCATCATCAGGACCAGCCTCAAGATTTTCCTTGCTCAATCTATCAGGTGCTATCCCCAATGAGTAACCAACTCTCTGCAACAGAGCCAAAGGAATAGGTGGCACAAGTGCTATCATCTTAGGACAGTGTTGCAAACACTAAGAGAACATCAACTCTATGCCAAATTCAGCAAGTGTGAGTTTTGGCTAGATCAAGTAGAATTTCTGGGACATGTCATTAGAAAGGATGGAATAGCAGTAAACCCAAGTAAGGTAGCAACAGTTTTAGAATGGGAAGCACCTAAGAATATCAAGGAAATCCGAGGATTCTTAGGAATGGCAGGATACTACAGAAGATTCATCGAAGGATTCTCCAAAATAGCAGGGCCAATGACCAAGTTGTTAAGGAAGAACACACCATTCGTGTGGTCTGATGAGTGTGAGCAGAGTTTTTAGACTCTAAAGAAGAAACTCACCACAACACCGGTGTTACCAGTTCCGGAAGTTGGCAAGGATTACACCGTGTATTGTGACGCATCCAAGCATGGACTAGGTTGCGTACTCATGCAAGATCGGAAAGTAATATCTTATGGATCAAGGCAACTCAGACCTCATGAAGTTAACTATCCGACACATGACCTAGAGCTAGCAGCGGTTGTATTTGCACTAAAAACTTGGAGACATTTTCTTTATGGAGCCAAATGTGAGCTGTATACAGATCACAAGAGTCTCAAATACTTCTTCACCCAAAAGGAACTGAACATGAGACAGAAAAGATGGCTAGAGTTAATCAAGGATTATGACGTGACCATCAACTACACTCCAGGAAAGGCTAACGTTGTAGCGGATGCCTTAAGTAGAAAGAGTACCGGAGGAGTGGAACAAGAAATAGCACCGGAGTTGAAGAAGGAAATAAGCCAAGCACAGATACAACTTTGGGAGAAGGAAGCACATGAGGGACTATCAGCATTACAAGTTGCAGATGAATTAAGTGTGAACTTAAGGAATGAGATTATCATGGGTCAACTTTATGATCCATTTATCATGGAGGAAATGAGAAGGATCGATGAAGGAAGACCATCAGAATTCCACCGAGGAGAGTCTAGATCGTTATGGTTCCAGAAAAGGATCTGCGTTCCAGATAATGCCGAGATCAAGGAAGTTATACTTCGAGAAGCTCATCAAACACCGTATTCAATCCATCCAGGAAGTACAAAGATGTACATGGACCTAAAAGAGTTGTTCTGGTGGAATAACATGAAGAGGGAAATTGCACAATATGTGGCGGAATGCCATACTTGTCAAAAGGTGAAGGCAGAACATCAAAGTCCAGCAGGGCCATTGCAACCTTTGCGAATCCCAGAATGGAAGTGGGAAGAAATAGGAATGGATTTCATCACCGGACTACCCATGATAAATAAAAAGAAGGATATGATATGGGTAATCGTGGACCGGTTGACGAAAAGTGCACACTTCTTAGCAGTAAATCAACAAGATAAAGGTGAGAAACTTATAGATCTTTATATCAAAGAGATTGTGAGTAAACATGGAGTTCCCAAGAAAATAGTGTCAGATCGAGGATCTGTGTTCACCTCATCTTTCTGGAAGCAACTTCACGAAGCTTTAGGATCCAAATTGGATTACAACACAGCTTATCATCCTCAAACGGGAGGACAAACGGAACGAACCAGATACTTAAGGATATGCTTAGGGCTTGTTCCCTAGACTTCGGAGGATCATGGGAGGAACACTTACCATTAGTAGAGTTTTCTTACAACAACAGTTATCAAAGCAGCATCAAGATGGCACCGTTGAAGCTCTGTATGGAAGGAAGTGTAGATCACCTATCTGTTGGTACGAGGCAGGTTCAAGCAAGGAGTTTGACCCAGATTATGTTAAAGAAAAGCAACAGATCATTGATTTCATAAGGGACAGACTCAAGATAGCCCAAAGTCGACAGAAGAGTTACACCGATCAGAAGAGAAGGACATGGGAACCAAAAGTTGGAGACATGGTATATCTTAAGGTAAGTCCGATGAAAGGTCTTCAGAGATTCAGAGTAAAGAGAAAGCTTAGCCCTAGATACATCGGACCTTTCAAGATACTGAGTCAGAACCGAGGGGTAGCCTTTGAATTGGATCTACCGGGAAGATTAGCCCAGGTACACAATGTGTTCCATGTGTCGCAACTCAGAAAATGTCTAAAGACACCAGATGAGCCAGTATCTCATGACGAGTTAGAGCTTCAGCCAGGTTTAACTTATATAGAAAAGCCAGCCAAGATTCTCGAAGAGAACTGGAAACAACTCAGGAGTAGAGCTATTAAGTATTGCAAGATACAATGGAAGCATCATCCTGAGAGAGAAGCCACCTGGGAAAAGGAGGAAGATTTGAGGAAGTCATACCCATAACTGTTCAGGTATTACAACCACAACTTCAGGACGAAGTTTTCTTTAAGGGGGAAAGGCTGTAATATCCCAAGTTTAGAGACGATCGAGGGGTAGAATTTAGAAAGGGATGTGCATTGCATCGTAAAATCTGGGGAAATTTCACGCTTTTATAGAAAAACTGCATCAAAGGGGGACAAGTTTCTCTCTCGACACCATATAGGATTAGGATTTCGAGAGTGCGATGAACTTGGACCTAACTAAACTCAATTAGGGTTTTCGAGAAGAGAGGGGAACAAATTCCATCTCAACTTAAGTTGTACGATTGAATTCTAACATGTCGTGTTTGAATTTTGAATTCAAACATTAATCAAGAATATTATAATTCAAATATGGATAATTCAATAAACAATTGAATAAATAAGAATATAAAACAATATAATATATAAGTAAAGCTCATTAGAGAAAACCTTGAGCTTTATTGATTATCACACAAGATACATTTTCATTTACAATATTCATATGAATAATAATCATTACAACACATTTCAGAAATTGAAGAAAAGAAAAAGAAAAATAAAATTACAAAGTATTGTAAATGGCTAAAACTAGCTAATTCTTCAAGAACTTCTTGATCAACACTTGATGAAGAACTTCTTGATGATCTCCTTAAACCCTGTATAGGAAACATCAAAGACAAGAACCAGAATTAGGTTAAGTGGTAAAACCACTTGGCAAGTTAGCAAATAAATAGAATGGAGAGGATATGATCAGGGATCAGCCGAGCTGATCCAGCAGCAGCACAAGTCCCAACCAGAAGCACACAGGCAGCTCACAAGGAGTGTTGCATGCATAACAGCACACCAGGCCAGGGAGAGTCACCAAAGTGACCAGCTTTGTTGTCGACCACAGGAGCAAGAAGAGAGCCATATAAAACCTTTTCACCAGCCAGAAACCCTAGCAGCTCATCGCCAGATTCTCCAAAGGGTAAGAACAGGTAGAGCTGTTCAACCTCTCCAAAATCACCATAAATTAATCATCTCAAGCTAGCAGTAGGAGCAGGGCAAGCTTTACACACCAACCAGAAGCAAATCCTCTACATCAACAACTATTCTAGGAGCTGGAGTGAGGTATACACAAATGATCATGAGAAAACACATGTTTTGCTCATCATTAAGCATATGCCTGCATCACAGAAGCAAAGAAGGGTAGAACACCCAGCTTGTATCATCACTTGGCTATCAAGCCATTTGGTGCTATCAAACAAGTGACCTAGCTAGAAGGAAATCACCAAGGGAACAATGGTTTTTTCAACATAGTGATATCACCAAAGGAATCCATCATGGATTTATCCTATCTAACCATCCATATTCACCAAGCACCTACAGCTATCTAAGCCATCAGATTATTGGACATTTATCTGCCCAGTATTATCTCAACATCAAATATCTTAGCAGCCCATGGAAGACTACCAGGAATATTGCATAGAAACATCCCTTAGAGGTAGGAGCAACCATTTCCAGCAGACCAAGTCTGCTAGGGTCACAACAGCTACCTAGCCACACAGAAAAGCCTACTGAAGAAGTACATCATCACCCAAAAGGGTTCAGCAGGAGCTAGGGTACCCAACCAGTGGTTGGCATCCCTCTAGCCCCATTAAATCAATAATCCATAAGATCATCACTGCTAAGCAGTTCACATCATTTATCCATTCAATAAATCAGAACTACACAGATAAATGAAACAGATAAGAAAACCATGCACCATGCATTGCATATGATCCAAGGGATCACTACAAGCAACAGCAGAGGCTTGAACAAGCATAAGCATGCACCAGCACAGGCTTGAGTACCACACAGACTCAAGGAAAAGCATCAGTGAGCCACAAGTCATAGGACAGCAGTCAATCACCAAGTAACTGGTGATCACATGATCACCAGGATTTGACAATGCATGCAAGAGCATGCTAGAGCCAAGCGTAGCACCCAACCAGGAACAAAATAAATTAAATAAGCCACCATTCCTTAACATGTGTAACACAGATAATCAAATAAATGATTTATAATTGTATCCAGAAGCACTCCATCAAGAAGTGAAACTAATTAGTCAATGAACAAGCTCAACAGAGCTTTACAGTGAAGCAAAGCTCCAGGAGCATCACACAAATAGCACTGGTACTGGCATAAGCAAGATATTGCTCACAGTAATCAAGCCAGGGCAAGATAAATGAATACACCTGACAGTTTAGCAGGAGCAGTAATAAGAATAGAGGCACATGAGTAGCTGCGAGCAAGCAATACGAGCATAAGCAAGCCCATGGCTTATAGAAATTTCATAAAACCATGCACAGCAAGGATAGCACAACTTAAGCATGGCCACTAGGTAAGACAGGGCAGCACAGCAGCAGCAACCATGATAGTAGTAGGGCAGGGCTAATCATACAGTAGCACCAGCTATAGTAAGAGCATACTATGGCCATAAACGGATGTGCTTACCGTAGCAGTTGTGTCTTGCGAGAGCAACTTGGGGGTGGGGATCCCATTCTAATTCCCCACGGTAATGCGGTCTATGATGGGTTGCATTGGCCGGCGAAGGACCATGGTTGCGACCTGGTAGTTGTCGAGGTCGGAAGATATCCAAGTGATATAGCCCGGCGAGGACCCAAGGTCGGATTTGCAACAAAGGGTGGGTGTGCGAGGTAGCGGAGGAATATGATTGGCTAAGACCTTATACCGGGCCTCACACCAACGGAAGTGTGGACGGGAAAGCTGCCCGGTTGGCACCAAGGTTAAGATCTCTTATGGGTAAAGCAACACACCTCTGCAGAGTGTAACAAATCGTGACCTGTCACTCCCTGTTTCGGGATTTGGAACTGCGAACGCTGCCTGAAAGGAACTCCATGAAGTTCTAGTAAACCAGTGAAGGCTGACGGACATAGTTCTTCTTAATAAAAGCAATCTTTTGAAGAAATGGTTTTTAAAACATGCATTGGTATTAGACTTTCTGGTCTAATATCGTAGCTAGTGCATTACACACCTCTTTCCTAATATGAACTTGTTGAGTACGCTCGTACTCATACCTCTTATAATCCCCTTCTTAGATTGCCTGTATCGTCTTCAGGAGGACACCGACGGCCAAGATGGAGCAGATGGGATCTGCTATGAAGAGCCAGACCTCTCCGGAGGTGTAGAGGGAGTGGATTACCTCATCGTCTACGGAGCCGGGGAGGGTTCCGAAGGAGAACAAGAGTATGCTATTCTTATAGTAGTAGTAACCGAGCAGTTCGAACACTTTAGTACTTAGCTGCACGAGGAGAATAAATGTATGACCTGCTAAGACTTCTATATTGTAAGCTTAGCTGGGTTCACCTCAAACTCAGGAGTATTCCTCTCTAGACCAAGGAGGAGCTCCAAGATGATGTACATATTTGGTTTGTAATAATGTATGAATGAGTTATGGACCATCTATGTTCTGTTGTACTACTCGGAGGGATGTAATATTTGCGGATTGGTACTTCTCAAGTGTTATATCAACGACTCGCTTACTACAACATGCAGTGGTATGCAGGGTCACCACACTCCCCACCCTGTCACACTCCAGCTTCGCGACCTTGCCACTACACAAACACATGTAAGAACAATGGAAAATGCAAGACATGATCAATGGACAACAACAAAACAATTCCAATGCAGAACAACACAAAATGGCAATGGAGAACAATGTAGAACAATGTTGTTTGAAATGCTAGCCACGATCAAGCACAAATCGGTAAGATGACATGCAATTCACTACAATGGCACAACATATGCACGCATCACAAAAGAAGCAGGCATAGCAAGCACGATTAGTGCATTTCCCTATTTGGGATGTACACTAATGGGACATGCATGCATCACCGGTGGCGAAATTGGGAAAAATACGATGAATGTAGTCAAATCTAGCCTTATGCACATCAAATCAAGATTCTGTCTACTAAAGAGAACCTCGAGTCTATTGAATACAAGGACATCAAACTCCGGGGGCTCCCCGGAGTAGCAAAATCAACCGCCGAAAACCCCTAACCGCTTCCACTATGTACGGGTTTGGTACACTTACCCTGAAAAGATACCGGGCGGAGGAACCAACGACGGTGTTCACATCTGGGTCCTAGAAGTCACCGGAGCCATCTGAACCGAGGACAAAGCCTTGTGTGCTATCGGCGCTACCGCAAGCGGAAAAATCCCAGCCAAGTCGGCAAGGGTTGGCCCTGCGAACGCAGGGACATTCCCTGCGGCCGCGCTTGACGTATCCGCTATAAGGGTACATTGCCTCTATGTGTGTTTTAGTAATTAATGACAGTCCTTATGAACTAATGTTTACTTTGAGTTTATATGAAGTAATATTCCATATGTATTTCTTTTAGTCCATGTGTTGGATTCAAGTGTGGATGCTATGAAGATAATGATATACCTTGAGTATTGCCATCAAGGTCATCGATTTGAAGAGCAGAATATGGTATGATGATGATGATGAAGAAGAAGAAGAAGAAGAAGAAGAAGAAGAAGAAATGGAGATGGAGTTCTTGTGTGGAATTCAATTTATCAATGCTCTAGATTATGCTTTGAGTAATGGATGATCAAGATATTATTATAGATGATAGCTCGAAATTTTGCACTATTTTACTGAGGTTTTTCAGCTTACTATTACTTATATTGTCACCCACTTCATGATCCAGCTAGATACACATATGCCTATTTTGCATACTTATGAGTTCTTGTTCACTTTCATACGAGATTTGCAAATTTAGTAGTTTTAGTAGAATTTTATTATGTTTTCCTTGTATTTTACATGTATTTAGGTGTTATGATAATCATGGAGAAAGGGAGGTAAAAGGACCAAGAGGGTACAATATGAGAGAATTACAAGCACCAGACTTAGCCATATGAGGTGTGAGAAAGTGATATTTTCCCAACATATTATATTTAAGATATAAGTCCATGGTGTTGTATCCCTTGTCCATACAAGTTCAACGAGCCGAAGAACACATAAATCGGAGTCCGTATGAAAAAATGGCGAGAAAAATACAAAAATATCTGCAAGTTTAGCGACCACCAGTACGGGCAGACTCCGCCCATACCGTACGGCTGTACGGGCCTCCGGCGCCTCCATTTCGTTAAACGGAACAACATTTGTGAAGGCCTGATGGGCATATTCAGCCCCTAACTCCATCGGTTCGCGAAACCGACCTCCGGAGTGCCCATTTAAGGAGGGGAGGAGCGAAGGAGGAGGCACAATCCATCCACGCCCTAAGGGGCGAAGCCCTGCTGCTCTATCACCGCCATCTCCACAGCCACCACCTCCATCACCGGCCATCTCCGCCAACACAGAAGATGAGGAGGAGGAGGCTAGGATCTTGAAGGGCAACACATCGATCTTCATCAAACATCATCATCAACATCTTCATCGCAATCCCATTTGTCTACTTGGTTGTGATCTGAACTCTATTAGGATTTGCACTTGTATACAATTGTATCTTCATATTCAATCCATATTATTGTCATGATGTTGATCTCCTTCATGTATGAGTAGTTCCTTTGTTCTCGTGGAGATATGAAGAAACCCTAGTAATACTATGATGTGAAATAAAGATG
Source organism: Lolium rigidum (assembly GCF_022539505.1). NCBI lineage: Eukaryota > Viridiplantae > Streptophyta > Magnoliopsida > Poales > Poaceae > Lolium > Lolium rigidum. The sequence continues at coordinate 117,754,154 of NC_061510.1, forward strand.
ATCTATAACTTTGTATAATGATTATGTGTTAGTTCTCCCTTTTTATGTTATGTGAAGTGCACCACATAGTATTTGCCTCCGGGACAAGAGAGGGAATTACCCTTGGAAGCATGGTAGTGTGTACGATGGGAAGTGACACACGTGTGCGGCACACTATCATATGGAAAATGGGGATAAGGAGGAACTCATTATGCTTTCGTTGATAACCATGGGGAAACCCTTAATTGTGATGGATCAATAGGTGGCTTGCTTAAGTTCATTGTAGTGGTTATTAGGAGATGTACCAGTACATCTTATTACCGAGCTCTCCCCATACATAACGTACCCAAAGACATAGTTCATCCTAATCATAAGTACTAGTAGTACCAATGCTAGTGGTGGAACCTACACTCCTCGAGAACACCTCAACCATATCACAAACACACTCAACCAACACTCTCTTGTTTAGTTTACATTTGTTATTTACTTTGCTCTTAGATTGCTTCAAACTCTTAACTATTTGCTATATTAGCAACTTATAGTATAGGCTATTTCTGAACCATGGTTTGGGTGCGAACGTGGTTGCGCCTGACAACGCAGTTGCCGGGTTGTGTTTATTGCCATTTGCAAAGCTTCTCACGGACGAACTTATATAGATAATATTTGCTGCTACAAGTACTACAATAACCATGTTGTTGATCGCATGAACCTAGTCATCAATAGAGCATGAAGAGATACAAAGATGACCAAGACTAAGAGCAAAGATTGGATTCAAGTTGGTCAACACATGAAGCATAAAGAATGTACCACATTGGATCGTGTGATCTTGTGGTATGGTAAGCCTTGTTAATTATGCTTTATAAACTAACCCATCCTATATGTGTATTTGTGTTGTGTATGTCGGTTAGATATCTTTCCATGGGCATGCATGTAACATCCCAAATTTCAAATCAATGAGAATGGAATTCAGATTTAGCAACTAACAAAAACTTTTAACTTGCATATAGTGTTATGCATAGTATTGATGCATTTGTGTGACATTGCCATGATGTGTGCTTGCAATTCTTACCAATGTACTAAAACCCTACCCTTGATCCCTTGTGATCACAAAGAAAAGCAAAAACAAAAATAAAGAATAAAGTTAAAAAATCACAAAAACCTCACTTATGGTTTATGCCATTTTTGAAAATCTTCAACCTAGACCATTTTGGCTTGCACCATTAGTTGGAGATGGTTACTAAACACTTATAAACACTTTTGGAATCAAAGAAACTCAAATCAAATCAAATTTGAATTCAAAATGAGCTCACATGCACTAATGGTCAAATCTGCCATTTTTAGCATGATGCCCTCTTTGCTCATCCAAGACAACATCAAGGTGAACAACTTTGCTCAAAACAACCCCTGCAAATTCTTGCTCAATTTCAAATGGTGATCAAGCAAAGTAGAGACATTGAAGCAGATTCAAGATGATGTGCATTTTGGATTTTTGCAAACTAACTCAAATTTGACCACCACCACCACCACTCTACTACAAATCTTATTCAAATCAAACCCACCAAAATTCACTGAAAATTTCCAAAATTTGTTCTTGCGGCCATTCCATCGAGCACTTGGTGTGCACTGCCCTACCAACTCCATACTTGCTATTATCCATCATGTTCTTGCCTAAACCACTTTGCCCCTGTCATCACACACACCCTCCTACATCCTCTGGACCGAAGCCAAGCCTTAGTACACCAGTACATGCATGATCTCATGCAAAACGTGACCATGCCGAGCCCCTTGACATCACCTTGCCAACAATATTCTCCTCTCACTTCAGCCACGCCTCAGCATGTCCTGGACATTCCTCACTCTCTACTGAGCATGCTAGACACCAGCCTTGGCCAAGGAGACGATGAAAAACGCGAGAACGCGACGTGCCCAGAGTGCCCAGGACGTGCCAGAGCGTGCACGCTGGCGTCCCTGGACACGCCAGAGCGTCAACGCGCCTGACCATCCTCGTCCTCCCCTTGACCCCTCCCTGCGCCAGCAGCTCCGCCTCGTCACCCTCTGCAAGCTAGACATCCTCACCTACGCCGGAGAGGACGCTCGCCGTCGTCACCGTCCACGAACTCCGCCTCGGTACTGCAAGCTTCCGTCACGTTCCTCGTCGCGTCACTGCTCCGTTTTCACCGCAATCACGCCCTGCGTCACTGCCGTGACATCGCCAAGCCACCAGCGTCAGCGCCAGTGCCTCAGAGCCCCTGTAGCAACGTCGCCACCGATGACCTCACCGCTGAGCCACGGCCACACTCCGCCGCTATAAAAGGAGGGCATCCCTCGCTCATTTCTCCACACCAGCGCCTTCCCCTCTCATCACAACCCCTCCTCGCCACCTCTCTGCTCGACATTGCCCAATAGCGCCACCCAATTTCACCATCGCCGCCCGTGACCGTCGCAGAAGCTCGCCGGAGATAGACGCCATCCCTGGAGACGCCACTGCTACCAGGAGGTTCGCCGTCTTCGACAACATCACCGCAGCCCATTGCCGACGATCGCCGCGCCGCCGGTGAGCCATCGACCCCCTCCCCTCGCCGCGCCAGAGCTCCTCTCTCGCCGTCGACGACGATGAACGTGGTCCGTCGGATCACGTTCTAATCGTGTGGCGCGGGTTAAAACATACCGTTTCGGTGAGTTACGCTCACTGACGGGTGGAGTCCACCCTGTCAAGTAGCCCACGCGTTCTGGACGCGTGGTGGGCTGGCCTTTGCCGTTTCAAACCGTTCCGGCCCACCTCGTTTTCCCGCCGGCCCGTTTAATTCAAATTCGATTTTCTGTTATAATTCAAAATTGCTTACTGGTTCCATTTTCAAAATTGAATAGTTTCAAATCCGCTGGGCCAAATTTGATGAATTTGGTATTGTTGGAAAGCTTATGAAAAGCTCTATCCAACCCCACTGGTCTCACCCTTAGTTTCTTTGTAGAAGTAATGTGACAAAAATAACAAGACATGGACTTTTGTAACTTCAAACAATTATTAAAAATCAACCCTAAGTGATTTTGAGTTGATTCCAACTCTCATAAATCACATTTTACATACTCTACATGTTTATGTAAAAACATCACATAGTTTTTATATGATCATGGACTAGAGCAAAATAATGGCTATGTGGCTATTTCTAGTTCATTTAAATCACCCAAAATTATTTCTCAAATAGTATGAGAGGTTCCCTCTCATTTAAATCATGGTCCTAAGCAATTCAAAGTGAGGTGTTGACTTGGTCTATATAATCTCATAATGGATTACTTAGAGACATTAAATTGTTGTAAGAGTAAGGGTTAAATTGTATGAGGTTAGTACCTCATTTAAATCATTGGTCCCAAATAATAGATATGAAGTGTTGACCTTGATCAACATGAATTCATACCTTATTATTATTTGAGGAAATTAAATTGTAAAAACATTCAATGAGAGGAAATTATTTCTCTCTTACAAGTTTTCTTAACACACAAGCCTACCCCTTTTGATTAGTGTTATGATTATAGAATAGCTTGTGTGAACAATGTGTGTGATTAGTATAGCCTTAAGACTTGCTTGGTGATTGTATACTTCGTATTCGATTTTAGACGCTAGTACCGAGGAGTACCAGGAAGAGGAGGTCTACTTCCAGGAAGAAGAAGACCACTTTGATCCGTACACCAACCAAGGCAAGCTAATATTCTTGCAAGCTACCTTAGTGCAAAGCTCTCCTTGAGCAAGGCACTATTACCCTATTACCTTGTGTTTTACTTTACCAATCCCAGTTTTTATCTTTCAAAGTTTTACTTGGATTTTGCAAGTTTACATTTATAGTTAACTTGAGCCTAGATTTGAAGTAGTGCAAGAACATCAAAGTTAGCCTAGAAAGCTACAAGCTAGTTAGCACCCCTCGTGCTTAGTTGCTAGTGCTAAATTAAAAATAACTACTCTAGCTGGGAACTTGTGAAACTTTTGAATTCTGAAAACCTTGGAATGATGAGTCATTCTATTGAAAGATTTTGAAGGTGAATGTGACTTGGATAAAATGGTGTCTTTGATGAAAACTGATGATTGGGTTCGGATGCGATACCATTCCAATTTTTTAGTACCCCCACCATACCTGATTATGGGTAAGGCTTTAGCTGGAAATTTATGTGTCTTAGTATGGGTTCCCTCTAAACAAGCGTCATAGAGGTTATGCCGAGGCTGCCTCCGTTGAAAGTGAAATGACGTGAAATGAGGTGAATGTACGACCCAAGCCCTGTGCAGTTCCCGGGATAATAGTTGGCTATCACCGGGAGGCCAAGCTCATGGGGAGAGGTTCCTATACTAGGGTGTGTAAGTGAAAGGTTAATGGTTGATGATCTGCATACCGAGTTATGATTATTCAAGGTTATCCTTGACAGATGTAATCAAATGTTGTGGCACAAGTGAGCAACCTCTGCAGAGTGTAAACCTATTCGAATAGCCGCGTCCGCGGTCATGGATAGTTGGAAAGGCCATACTGTTTCTGTCATCAGAAATTTATATCAAATATGACTTGTGAAGTGAATTTAAAAGGTGACTTTGAATTGAATGACAACGGAGTTGTGGGAATGACACTAATGTTCCCACTTGCGTTAGTTAGCATATGAGGAGTCTTTTACTAAAAGTGTTTATGAACTAAAATTGGCTTTTATGCAAATAACCTAGAGCTTAGCATACTTTCCCTCAAACTGTTAGTGCTGACACTAGTATTAGTTTGCGAGTACTTGAAAGTACTCACGGCTGTGTCCCTGGCTATTCAAATGGCCAGACTATGAAGCTGAACAGCAGTATGAAGATGACGGCCAGCAGGATGTCTACGACAACTAGGAGCTTCTCCTGACTTCAAGCGTTGCCTGTGGAATAGATAGTCCACTACTACTTCGCTTCTGCTACGTATTGTGTAATGATCATTAGATCAAGTGTTGTAATGAGACTAGATCATGTGATCCTTTTTATGTAATGACTACTATGGTGTTGTAATGAATGATGACTCTATGATATTCAACTGTTATGTCTCGCAAAAACAATCTTCCTGGGATTGCGATGTATGGCATAATAGGCATCTGGACTTAAAAATTCGGGTGTTGACAATGCATCAAAAGCAAGATCGCATATAGCCCATGAGAGCATGACATCAAGTGGTTATCGTCATCAAGGATGAGAAGGGAAAGTTTAATATGAGCATCTCAAGAAGATCATTCTTGAAGCTTCTCGTCCATTCGTTGGTAATGAATTTGTGAAGATGTGCTTCAGTGAAGCTCTCCCATAGTGTTGTCTGGGGGAGCAATTGTGATTCTTCACGAACCAACAACGATCAAGTGAGACATTCCGCTTGATTGAAGTATGAAGCGTCATCAACTAGATCAAATGGGATGCTCAAGGCAAAGGTATAACCTTTCTAGGTTTTTCTTTCAGGTGGAGCAGATGGTGTGAAGAGAAAGGCTCTGGGGAGGCTCTATTTATAAGGCCAGGTGGCCGAGGGGAGCGGGCAGGCGCATGGTGGTGACGGCGTTTGAAACGATGAAGGGGCAAGGGAGGGGGCGCATGAGGTCACCGGCATCATGGCGAGCAGGTGAGCGGACGGCGCGCAGAAAGGAGGTCCCGGGCGGCGGGCGACACCGAGTTCCGCACCGTGGCGGAGGACGGCGATCATGGCGATGGCGGCTAGCGCATGCGCGGACCAATGGGGCTGTCCGCGGGAGGAGCGTACGGGTGGTGACCGCGGCGAGGGAAGGAAGCGGAAAGACGGAAAGCACGCGCCGGGCGCGTCTCCGCGCGCTCCGGGGCTGTCGTGCCCGTGCGCGTCCGGCATGGTTTGGGCGCGTACGGGCGCGTGGGCGTTCTGGCTTTGTCATGCTTGTCTTCGGCCGTGGATGGCAAGGCTAGCGTTTTTGGAGGGAGTGAGGCCAGCCAGTAGACAAGGTGAGGTTGACCAGAGAGGGATGGAGAGGATGAGTGGCATGGGAGTGGGCATGGTGCACCGCATGGTTGTGTTTTTCATCATGTCTCATCTTTTATCGTGCTGCAGGTGGTTGATGCGTAGGAGGCACTTGTGAAGGTGATGATCACAAATGGTCATGGGTTTAGCCCAAAATCCATTGGATAAAAACATGTGTTAACTTTCCATATTATTGCCCACAATGTGTTTGATGAAATGGCCGAAAGAAATAGAAATTTGAATTTTGCTAAATCCTTTTAGGTTGTGATTCAACTAATATTTGGAACCCTTGATGGTCTTGGTTGATCAAGAGGAGTTGATTTGAGAAAACTAAAAAGTGGTACGATCTAAGATTCCGATTTTGATGTTGAACACTTGGCAATTTTTTTATAATAAGCAATAGGAAAGTGAACTAAGTCAAGTGGTCAACACCAAAGTTGTTCACCTTGACGAGGTCTTGGATGAGGCAAAGATTTGAGAGGCTCTGGCCTAAAAATCTCTGAGGCACCGTTGGTAAGCTCAAAGAGGGTAAGATGTTAAGGTTCGCTACATGTGACCATTATCACATTTAACTTTGTTTTTGATTCTCCTTTGATTTGATTTGGCTTCTTTGATTCAAAAGTGGTTCTCAAGCGTTTATTAACCTTTCCCAACCATTGGAACAAGTTAACAGCGGCCTCAGGTTCAAGATTCGCAAAGTGGTCAATATAGCCTCATGTGCGAACTCTCTTGCCTTAATATGGTCTTATCCTTTTCCTTGACCAAAGGTCCTTGTTTTGGGTTCAAAGAGGGTTAGGTTAAGTTTACTCATGGTTTCCAACCATTTAGGTAAGGTAAATAGGGCATAGGCCATTATTTGGAGAAATAGCCAGCCCACATATGCCTCACTCCTTATTTTGTTTTCTTTTTAAAAGTTCCTCTTGGACTTGAAAAGGGTAGGGTTTAGGGGTTTAGAAACATTTCAAAATACTTCACACAAGTAATCATGGCAAAGCTCACAACAATTGGGTATGAGCACTATGCATACTATAATGCAAATAAAGTTTTGGTTGGCCTCCAATTTTTGGAAAAAGGAAAATTCATTTTCTTCTTTGTTTGGAAATTTGGGATGTTACAACCTCTTCCCCTTAAACAAAATCTCATTCCGAGATTTAAGAAAAATTAGAAACCTAAGAGAGATTGGAGCAATTGGGTTAACAGGAACACATACTCTGCATGGCCCGGGGTGCTTCCGGGGCTTCGGTGGCACTTATGGTGGTAGACGGCCGTTGCCGTGGTTCGTGGTTCCTCTCTAGCTACGAAGCTGGCGCTTGCCGTCGGGCAGGTGCAGCAAAGTATTGGGGGCAACCTTTGCAACCTTTTTTGGGGCACTCCATCGGAGCAGTGGCCCACAAAGGCCGACATTCATAACAAGTCACAGCTTCTGGACTTGTCCTTTGGGGTGACGGATGGTATTGCT